>NC_133480.1:6629497-6694988 GCF_025370935.1 Choristoneura fumiferana
CTTCATTTTTAATAATAATCTGAAATTTTGATTGAATATAATTAATTACGTTGATTTATCATCCAAATTATAATTATTATAATAACAATAAATATCCATGACTGCCAATGGGTTCCCCTTAGGGTTTTTAATAAATAAAAATGGAATATGCAATACTGCACATAATCTACACTTCGCCTTTATGAATTTTCATAAAATGATTATGTTTTCATTTTTAATACACTGGTAATTTATGACCATAGAAAATCTTGCATTCTGAACAAATTAGATGTACTACTGAACTTTACATTGTGATGTTCCCACACTTTAACTATGTCAGTGATTCTTAACCTTTTAAGAGATGAGGAAGGAACCTTTTTTGTTTTTTTTTTTTGTTTTATAAAACGAGGGGGCAAACGAGCAGACGGGTCACCTGATGGAGAGCGATCACCGTCGCCCATGGACACCCGCAACACGAGGGGAATCACAGGTGCGTTGCCGACCCTTTGATTAAATCTATCTTGAGAGAGACCACCAACTACTTCACCGCATTTATGATATCATCTTGGTAACAGTGTTCATATCAGAATGATGATGTATCAAGGTCCTTTTCTGAAGTAAACGCACCACACATTTCCCTAACCAAACCATCTGTTCAGGACCACTGAGCCAAGTATATTGTTAGTCAAGTGTTAGTACCATCTAAGACAACCGGTATGTTGGTACAGAGCATTAGCGACTTAAAAAAATAACTTTGCTTCCAAATGTAGCCTTAAAACTTGTGGTTCATCAATGAAAATAGCTTCCAGTTGCATTTGAATACTTTCAAATTCCTTACCAATGGCATGTTTCTAGCGCAGACGGAAAAACGGACTATGGCAAGTATGTTGATGTCATTCTAAAACATGATACAACAGGTTTTATGTCTGAGTGACTGCGAAACAGCTCATACTACGAAAATCATCAGTGCATTGAATATAATATGTACTTCGTCATTGTACGTATTCCCGCCTGCCGTAGAATAGACTGACTTTTAAAAGTCTGTTTTAAAAATTCAACATAACTTCATATAAAAAAAATAAGATTCAAGTCATAATTTGCTCTGTACCTATTCAGCATTACACCCAGTGTACATTTCCTAATTGGCCGTTAATAAAACTTTCCTCATTTGTTTACAAAATTATCCTTAATATTCATTCCGATATGGCTCAATCACAATTGATGGTTTTTGGTTTAAAATAACGATAAATAAACATTAGAATTGTAGAATTGAACAAGTACGGTGTTTCCCGAAATTACTCATCAATCACGGTGTACCCAAATACTATGAGCTTATGATGTTCAGGGAACATATTCCCTCAAACATGGTATATTTTTAAACAACATTGACATTTTTTAACATGTAATGTAACTCATAAACAGTGAAGTCATAGAATAGCCATAATATATACTAAAACATAAAAAATACAATGGTTAGCTTAGGTATCTTGATATGCAACAAAGCAAAGACAAAATAAGTATTGTGACCAGCCATTTAGATAATTTCAATCTGATGGATGAGACTAACTAACATGGGCTACCATGAAATAAACATGAAATGGATAATTAAATTAGTGGTATACATTTATATATCCTATGCAACTTCATATCATACATGACACTCCACCACACAATTTTGATATGGGAGTACAATCATACACTTACCTATGCATTCATAATATCAATGTAATTTTTGGATCACATTTCCATATAACATAGATGCTCATATGCAAGGGATTGGTCAACCTGGCACACAAATCTAGAGGTTTCTTCATCATTGTTATATCGTCACATTTACACTGCCAGTTTAGACAAGACGTTAGGCATGGTGTTCCAAAGCACTGGCATAAAACAACTTTGAAATTAATGCTTCACTGACTGCAAAAACAGTAGGCAAATAAGTGAGTGAAAAGTGTACAAATGATTCTATTGTGCATTGTTGCAGCCCTGATTTCCAAAAAAAAATGAAACAAAACTGACTTCAATGTGTCATTGTGGCATTTTTAAGAGATCACATTATGCGTTCCAAATTCATTACATTACCATATCTAACGAATTACCCTTGTATTTATCAATTACCGTACATTGCATATTGAAGCAGGAACCATCCGGCATTGACATAAGCAATTTTACAATACGTTTTTTCTTAACATTTCAGTGAGAAATAACACTTGTATTTTAGTTCCGAGGTATTTAGTGCCCTGCTAGGGTTGTGCATGTCCCACATTTTTGAGCACAGTGATAAGTGTCCCGGCACTCTGCCCTATGTTTCACAAACATGATACAACATTTATTTAGCGTTTTGCCCATTCTTCAAGTTAACTGTGTCTTTTGGGGCACATTTTGTCTCTCCTTCATTCAACTTTGATCTAGTACCTGAAACAGATATTTCATTTAATTGTCTCTAATCTGAAAGAAACAAGGAACTGCCACTCATTCTTCTGCTCTGGTACCTAATAAATATAACAGGTGCATAAACAACTAATTTCGTGACTGAACTTTTTCTGTCTCCATTCAAGTATTACCGAAAAAGAGTTCAGTAAGGGTGCGCCAAAGTTGGCATAATTTTTCAACCCGATTATTGAACTCCGAAAATGTTTGTCATACAATTTTCGTTCATAATACTCACTATTAATACTTAGTCACTATTACTACCGATCAAACTCCGAAACATTTAAAACCATAATGGCAGTTGTCATAAATATCTCTTGTACTCCTTATTTTTGTCATACTTTTTTTAAGCATATTGTTTTGTACTCATAAAAAACTCCATTATCATATATTTTTAAAGCAGACTTATTTGTAGCAATAAACTTCACTGTCATACAGTTTATGGCCTGCGTTGCTTTCGTTTAGTGAAAAAAAAATGTGATAAAATAAGTATTTCGATGACAACGCTATCAATGGGCGAAGCAATCACATCTGTTAGATGTTATTACTGCAGACATTATTTAACCACAATAGATGTAAGTAACAAAGAAAAACAATTCGTCAGCAAATCAATTTTATATGAATTTTACCTCGATCGTCTTATAGTTTTCGTAGATGTCAGAAATGTAGGTTAGGTAAGTTAAACCTGCAACCCCCTCAAAAACATACTGCTACCAGTAAAGTAGGTTAGGTTAGGTTAGAACTGCAACCCCTACAGAACCAAACTACTGCCATTAATATAGGTTAGGTAGGTTAGAACACGACCACTACAGAACAAACTGCCACCAGTAAAGTTAGGGTAATCAAATTTAAAGAAAAATTCTCATCAATATCATCAAATGGCCTATTTATATTCGTTTATTTCCTCCATATTGATAATAATATATAAAAACTTTCACTCAGTTCCAACATCGCATTAACGTTAAATTAACGTAAAAAAAACAGTATCGATGTTTAAATTTATGATTAACAAGTTTTATTGAAATTTGATGATTATGAATGAAAGAAATATGAAAAGCAGCATTATGAGTACAAACATATCTTAGTGACAACGTTATGAATTACGATATTCTGATAAGTGACCATTATGACTTCAGTTGGTAGTAGTACAAATTTATGACAATAAAATTATGAAGCTAAAAATTCGGAAGAGTGATGATTCTGGGTACAAATCGGTAGCAGGAAAAAAAATCGGAGGATCGATTTTATGCGAGTCAATATGGACCCGTTCATTAAATATGATTCTATCCCTTCCACTGATCAATAAAAGTAAAAGATCTTGAATGATTAAAGCCACGACATTTCCATAGTTTCCTTTAACTCAAAAAAATCTGACGAAACAAGAATCCGGCGAATCGGGAACTAATCATTTTAGTGTAATAAAAATACATCATCTTTCAAAACTGTCCTCATTTAGACTACCACATCCTATGCTTCGTGTCATCAAAAATAATCAAAACATAGAACCCTTCATTTACAAATACTTCATCCTCAACTCTGTGGTTTTATTTTATCAAAGTTCTTGTTTATGTACAAAAACTTCTGTCTTTTATAAAATTGAGATTGTCATTTATCTTACACATTATAATTATAAATCAGAGCTCGACAGGTTATCGCAAAAAACATTTCGTGTAAATACATTCATCATTTATGCCAAAACCAATCAATAGCTCAATTTGTTTTTTTTTTTTTTTTTTTAAAGTATAAGATTTACATAGTGTAGGTACTTTTAACTACGAAAATAATTTGTTATTAAAAAAAATGGTTTGTTACTAAAAATCAAGTGTCATATTTAGTTTAAGGCAACCCTAAGGATTACGTAAAATGTTTATGGGATTATCACTTTTGGACAACTTTGAGTTGCATTGCATTGTATATAACTGAATATTGTATGCATGTGTGTAGATGTAAGGGCGATACACTTACATCTCATTTCATTTTCATTTTGCAACTGGTTTTAAATCATCATAGTAGTTGGATGTAGGCCTCCCCCAAAATATTTTTAAATAAACCTGTCCAAACTGATCATAATAAATAATACAGCTGGCACTTAGAGGAACAGTAGTAACAAAGCATCATACTGAAAATCGAAAAAACTAATCAACACAACTTACCATTTTTGTGATAGTGAGAAACATCTCCTCAACATTGATATTCTCTTTTGCGCTAGTTTCGAAGAGTGGTATATTCATTTGGCTGGCGAACCTCTGTGCATCCTCTGTGACCACGACTTTCCGCGACGGGCAGTCGTTCTTGTTTCCGACTGTAACCAATTACATAAACATCACTTAGCTTACGCAATAAGCAAAATGCGCTCTATTTACCATGGTTGGCCGGTTTTTGTTTTCGGTTTGTACACATAAAAGTAGTTCAATGGAGTTAGCATAACAATTATTCTTGAGGTCTCTTTGTAATAAAACCAATGTTTAACGCTGCAGCAAACAGAGTTCAGTTTGAATTGTGTTAAGATTATGTTTATCATATCCAATTTGAAAGGGGGGGGGGGACAGTATGATAGATTGCAAAATATAACTTAGTATTGGTGTTTTTAGGGTATTATACCTCAAAAAGCAAAACGGAACCCTTTATTATTCGCATGTCTGTATGTCTGTTGGCCACACTCAATTTGCTCTCAAAACTGCTAAACTGATTGAGTTGGAAATTGGTACACATGTTAGTTATCTGACTGTTTAACATAATTTGTAAAAATCCAAGTTTTAGTTCATCATCATGAACTAAAACTTGGATTTTAGTTAGATAGTGAAAAAGTTTATATTATAGGTCTATAAAAATCACAATTTTATAAAACTTCACCAGATCGCCGAGTTGCCAATCACCAAAAGCCCATTATAGAAATAAGAAACGTTTATTGTTTAAAACCGTGTACAAATATAAGTTGAACTAATGATTAATTTTTGGTTATTTAGATACAAAATCATCAATTTAAATCAATTTACTGTTAATCTAACACCAACGGAAGCGGAAAACGGACTAGGATAGGATCGCGGCAATTGTTTACCAAAACCTATTTTGTTCAGAGCCAGGCAAAGTGATAAGTAATTTAGTGGAAAGCCATTTTTATTAATAAAACTGACCAGCAATTGACTTCTTTCAGTTGATCGTAATTATTTTTACTCAATATACTTACCGTAATCATTGAGTGTTTATTATTTATCAATATAAATATCAAATAATAAATATCATGGGACACAACACCAATTGCCCAAGCCCTCTCATTCCGAGAGGAGGCCTGTGCCCTGCAGTGGGACGTATATAGGCTGGGATGATGACAACACCAATTGACCTAGTCCCAAAATAAGCAAAGCTTGTACTATGTAGTATCCATAAACATACTTATATAGATAAATACATACTTAAATATATATTAAACATCCAAGAACTGAGAACAAACATTCGTATTATTCATAAAATTATCTGTCCCGGCAAGGAATCAAACCCAAGCTTAGTAAATCAGGTTCTCTAACCACTTCACCATCCAGTCGTCATATATCATCAACATATACCAGTTAGTAATTTTAATGACTAATTTACTTTTTATCAGTTGGAATTCCTACTTAGAAGCCATGCTCTTTGCCGGACTCTGACAACAGAGATAAGAATATTTATTATTAGTTTTTTAGGATGCAAAAATGATAAGGTGTATCCTAGATGCTGATAAATGTATGTCACGCTACTTAGCCTGCTCTAAAATATATAATTACAGTGAAATAGTTGTCACAAGAAACATTAACGCTAGATTTAGTGGGACATTATACTTCTTGGAGTTCAAACAAATGGAGTCATGAAACATGTTTAACAATATTTTGGTATTCCTATTCCAGTGACCTTTTGCACACAATGCCACCAAGTCACTGCTCCTAGCACGCACCATTATCGCCCCTTTTCTTCCCACTTTGTTAAGAAAATATTATTAGATTTAAAATTGGAACATCTATTTAGGAGAGTAAAGTATATCCCAAAAGAAAAAGTTTAAGCCTAAAAATTTATTAACTTAATTTATTTATATTGCCTTTTAACCATTAATAAGTATCATACTTAAAACTATTTCAGGGTTCCCTTTCAAATTATGTATGCCTTAAGATGTTAATATATAAATGTTAGGCAGCAATAAACCTATTTAGTTTTTGCCTCTGTGCAGGAGAGTTTAACATTATCTATTGCTTACCATCAGGTTGACAGTCACATTTGGTATACTTTGTGCCTTGTTGAAAATTAAAAAAAACTATATGTTTTAGTAACCATAGGTAAACAGTAAACCAGCTGACAGGAATCTTATTAATATCTATTACATGAGAACTATTCTAGCTAGGTTAATAAAGTAAAATATAAGGAAGAGATTTCAGAACTGTATATCAATTAGATAGTAATAACCTCCTAACGCCCAGTCCTTTATAAAGGACTTATTGTAATTTGAACTTCAAACTCTATCATAAATGACATAAAGTTTGATGTCAATGTATCAATTTGACTTGGGTGTTAGGAGGATAAGGGCCATATATTTTTGCAATGTAATCATGACTCATTCAAATAAGTACCATGGAAGGGAAACAAGTAATTAGATTACTAATACTGAGTAATGAGCTTTGTTTGATTTAGTTTGGGACTAGGTCAATACTAACTAATAAATATCATGGGACTCTTGACACCAATTATTGTATTGTAAGTATTTATTATTTATCTATGTATATAATTTCAATAATTAAAAGTGTCTGTTAACATTGGGCATCACTGCCAAATGTAGTAATGGTTTTTTTTTTCAAGTAAAAAGCTACCGACTGCTAATATTTTACCAAAATAAGTTGACTATATTAAGTTAGGTTGTGTTTAAAATGTAGCATTTCTATCCATAATTCCATTCTGGTCATCCAAATGTATTTTTAGCACATATTTCAAGTTTTCAACTTACAGAAACAATGTATCAGTTTATGTGTTTGATTATTTGAAGCCATGTTTACATCAAAGACGATCTATTTTAGGATTCAATGTATGTTACTCACCTAAGACTTTGTTCACAACATCACAATTCTGCTCGATTTCGTGCAGCCACCGTTTGACGTTCGCGAAGGACTCTCCGTTGGTGACATCGTAAACCACGATGACGCCGTGAGTGCCCCGGTAGTAGGTGCTGGTTATCGTCCTGAACCGCTCCTGGCCTGCTGTGTCCCAAATCTGCAGCTTCACTCGCTCTCCGTTTATCTCCAGCGTCCGTATTTTAAAGTCGACGCCTATAGTTGTAATGTAACTGCCAGAGAACGTGTTATCGGCAAACCGTAGAAGCAGACAGCTCTTACCCACACCTGGAACACATCACCATCATTTCAAACATCCCCATATTACCACAAAATCACACGGAAAATCGGTACTGACGAGGCCTCGCCCACTCACCACTGTCACCGATAATCAGCAGTTTAAAAAGATGATCAAACTCGCGCGCCATTGTACGGGATTATTGCCGACAATTCTCTAATTGGTCATGTGTTCACTAATGACGTTAGAAATTGATTTAACACAACTTGAACTCTGAAAATATTAATAAAACGCATGCCGTAGAACGTTACGTTTGCGTCACTTTACAATACGTCCGCCATTATTCTGTTTTTTAATTTTAATGTAGTTACCAGAATACAAAAACCTAATGACATTAACTTTGATATGGCAACACGTACAAAATGGGACTTCAGACGATGTGGTTTGTCATTGGTTTGTCAGTCCGTCTGTCCATCAGATGGAAGCCTTACCAGCTGTTGTTGAATCGTGCAAAAACAACTTTAATTAAATTTTTTTTAAAAAATTAAAGGAAAATACGACTGTTCATGTTCAAACCAAAGACTCAAAAAATTATCTTTTTGGCGCTAGTGCTGCGTAAAGTTTATGAGGGTAAAAGAGAAGCAAATAATGTTGAAAATGTTTACGACATGAATTGTGTTCAGCAGGGCTACTACGAAACTTGAAACTGAAAGTTCGTATCGTATCGTCTCTCTCGCTCTCGTATTAAATAGTATAAGTGTCAGAGGGACCGCACGACACGAACTTCGAGTTTCGAGTTTTGTAGTAGCCCTGCTGTGCTGGGGGGTATGAGTAATAAAGCTGTCAAGTCAAAATTGAAGATAAAAGTTAATTAGGTGTGGTACACTTCAATTTTTAGTGAAAATACAAGAATGTCGGCGACTTTAAAGCCATATTTAACGGCTGTGCGCCACACGCTGACTGCTGCGATGTGCTTAGAACATTTCTCGTCGCAAGTCGTGGAGAGATACAATAAGCCTGAGGTCGAGGTTAGAACGAGCAAAGAACTCTTGCTGAATCCAGTCATGATATCTCGTAATGCCAACGAGAAAGTGCTAATAGAGTCTTCGATAAACTCTATTCGAGTGAGCATTATGATCAAGCAGGCGGACGAGATCGAGAAAATCTTATGCAAAAAGTTCATGCGTTTTATGATGATGCGAGCAGAAAACTTTATCGTTCTGAGGCGGAAACCGGTGGATGGATACCACATCAGCTTCCTGATTACAAACTTCCACACGGAACAGATGTTTAAGCACAAATTAGTGGACTTCGTCATTTATTTCATGGAAGAGATAGATAAGGAAATCAGTGAAATGAAATTGGCAGTGAATGCTCGCGCGCGTATTTGTTCGGAGGAGTTCTTGAAGCGATTTTAAGTGAAATTTACTGGTATTATAGACTATGATGAGGCTGCCAGTCCCAAGCTTAGCTCCCACCCTGATACTTAGTATTAAGCTCAAATATTGGGTGAGGCACAAGCCTTGTTGTGGTGCACTTGGTAGGTACTTGATAATTTAGTGACTGATATGATTCTTAATTTAAATTCATTTGCATGACAACAATCTACTATGGTATATATTTTTTCTAGTTATTCATTTGGACAGGCTTAGATCACACTATAATGCCACTTGTAAAGAACATAATTATGGCTAATTCCAGTTAATCATTTGTGGGTCACTTTTATTCCTGAGTTTTTAACATATTTGCTGTTGGTTTTCAGGCCTAACAGTTTTTCAGATGCCGCAAACACATGTCTGCTTAAATGACTTGTAAATTCTGACCACCACTGGGAAAGTCACAAATATGAATAATATACACCATGTTATTTTTGATATCCGTTAACTTTAAGGGAACAATCTACAGGTCAAATGAAGTTAATTTCTCTAAGACACTAGTGGCCTAACTCTTACTGTTTAAAAGATAATCAAGAGTTAAGATAGTTAATTATTAGCAGTTATACAGCTTAAAAGTCCTTCATTTATGATTTTTTTTTAGTCCATAACTAATCCATGTTTAATTCATACATATTTAGCAAACAAAAGTTAAATACTTATGTGGATTTTTTTGATGCCTCACTTATGTGTCACGTCAATTTCCCTTGCCAAGTTTGTTTATTTTACAAATTAACAATGAATATGAAACTATAATATGCAAGATTTTTTTTTTTTTATTTTTGCAATAAAGTTATTTATCAGGTAGTTCATATAAATGAACTGAGTCCTCTGCCAAAGTTAACAGATATAAAAAAAACATGATGTAACTATACAATTTAGGCAGTGTGTTGAAAAAATAAATTCAATGGTATTGAACTTGGTGGTGTTTCACATTGCCTCAAGACTGTTTTATGTTAACTTACTTCAAATTAACAATTATTTTATGCTTACCCTTATTCAGGAGTGTATTTGAGCTGTAACATTTTACTTTACTTACCAAAATGTACTAAATTGTACATATTATTATTCTTAACAACAACTCTCAATCAACAAGATAGATAACACAACACTGAAACATGTCTGTTCAATATAAAATATGGACAGTGTCATACTGACCTGAGACTGGATATTGCAAGAGCTGAGACCTATCCTGCATGGGTCCTCTATCCTACAAGCCAAGCCCAGTGGAGGGTGCAAGCTAGCTAGGGCCAAGTCGGCAAACACCACCTCAACTATATGGCCTGTCTGACCCTGAATATGGATAATAAGAGTCAAGGGGAACAGACCAATGCTAGGAGTGTATAATGCACTCAGTTACTTGAATGCCTATAGCCCTAAGTTTGCTTGCAGTTGGTGTGTGTGGTCACCTATGAACTGGGAGTGCAAAAGAGGACCTTGCGTTTTGCCAAAAAAGCTAGAGAAGAATCATGTTTAGCAAATGGTATTTCAGCTGTAGGTATTTTTAGTTAAAGCTTATGTTAGAGGGATTAGTTCCACAAATCCTGTCTCTGCCACACACAGACACACATATATATCTTATTTTTATTTTTTTATGTCTACAGGTTGCCTGCAAACTTCTTGAGCAGGGTTATGTGGTGGGAGTAAACTCATGCATTTACTTTAGTGCTGAAGAGATTAAGTTTGCTTATATACATTAAAGTCCTTGTTACACAGGATGCATTCCATATATATAGGTACTCTGGTCTGGGTTGCTCAGAGAAGAGGATATAAAATTTAACTAGTGTTGTGGCATGTCCCTCAAATTCATTACCCAAGAAGTTTGCCAGTAACTGTACAGAACATTCAATTAATAGATAACTATGTGATGTTACTCATTCCTAACCTAAGGCATTTTAATATTTTTACTAATTATTTACTATGAGATTGAATTACTAGCTTAATTGGGATTAAACTATTTAAGCATTTTATTAAAAACTTTATTTGTAAAATGTAGTAAATCAGGGTTAGGTAACTAAGTTAACCTTAGGTTCATGATCCAGATTCTAGCGTTGTAGCAGTTATATTGGCTGATCACAAAAGAATATATTTACACTTGATTAATTTTCTTCAAAGAAGCCATTTTTAAACTAATTTAACAGTGAACAAAGCAATAAAATTGTATATTTAAAAGTAATTTTTTCGATGGTAAGTTTTATAATACAAAGTATACCTTTGACTTAATATGTTAGTTATTTAGTTTTGTTATCATTATTTTGTAACATATTGTCAGAAAGCTAGCATAAGTTCAGTTTTATCATGTATTACAATATTTGTCTTGACTTGAAAATCAATAAACAAGTTATGCATTTAAGTGTTTTTTTTTTAATGTAACTCGAAATATTGAATCTCGCAACCAGCAACAGGATAAGTTTATTGAAACTGAAATATCTTCCTCATTAACTTGATAAGGCATTACTTTACTGAAATTATCCAATTAGGTGTGACAGTTGAGTTGTAATTCTGGGATTTTATTTTACTAAAAGAAATAAAAATAACCTGTGTGTAATTTAATCTCTGAGATCCTGTGAACCATTCACCCATTTTACCGTGAAACAAACAAATGTTCCGAAATATATCGGTATAATATTATTTATTAGTATAATAAGATCAGTGTCTTTAAATTACATTTTAAAAAGGTTTTGTATAAACTATTGTTTAGGTGACAGGTGTTATGAAACAGAGCAACAAACCAAGTTAGAGATCATGTCATATATTTATTCAACAGAATCTTTTACAATACAATCACACATCAAGTGCTGTTATATAAAATCTAGTTAATGGATAAAAGCCAGTGCAAAACATACTTTTAACAGTTTATTTCTCTAGCAAATAAACTTCAATTACAGATAATAATGGAATGACAAATTGAAAAAATTGCCAAAACTGAGCTAGGAGAAATAATTCTCTCAAAAATATTGTTTCATCATCCATTGATTCAATTTATTTGACGGATAAAATGTGATGCCGTCTCTGTTTGTTTTGTTCGAATAGACGGAGACGGCATCAAATTTATCCATCAAATAAAATTAATCAATGGGTCGTGAAACAGCCCCTTAGTCTTGTTTACCCATTCAAAACGGAATTGACAAAAACCGATAGAAAAAAAGCTTTATCTCCTCGGAATAAGAGCTAAAAAAAACATGATTTGGCTCAGATCGGCTTGGCCGACGCGTTAACCAACGTCATTTAGGCTCTTATTTTAATAGACATACATATAACATAATGCTTTTTTTTTATCGGCTGTTGCCGATTCCGCGGCGATAGACGTGGGGAGACCCTTCCGCCTACAGTGGAAAAAACAGCACGTGAGGGATTGTTCGCATAGTATGATTCACAGAACATTAATAAAGATTGTATTTGCTAACAATTTCACTCCCCGCCAGTGTCAAATGTTGCTAGTTTGTAAAATTTTGGTAACTTTCATTCTTTACGTACTTAATTTGTTTCGAATGTGCATTAATTTTGTAAAAATAATATTGCACCTGAACTAACGAGGCGATGGCGCAGGGATTTTGGCAAATAAAAATGTATAAATTTATATTTTTTTCTTGACAAATGTATTTCATTTATATATTTATCAATGAAAATTTACAGCATTGCAGTATACCTTTGAGTATTTATCTAGAAAAGATAAATACTCAAAGCAGTATACCAATGCGGCGAAAATTTCAAAACATGAAAATAATGACATGGAATAAAAATACCAAATAATAACAAATGTGTCAGTATTTTATGGTCACAATCTTTAATTTGTGATCCATTATGAATTGTCACACAAGATGATAAATATTCGTTCTAGAGTGGGTCCCAAATTAAAGATCGTGACTGCAGAATTGGTAAAAAGGCAAACAAATGAATTAAAAATCTTATTTGAAGGGAGTTAAAATAACCTTACCGTTTTTATATTTCGGAAAATTACACATTTACACAGCTGGCAACTCTGTAATTGGCGTTATAGAGGACAATTTATCAGCAAATCTAATCAATCTTAATGTTCATCGAATCACTTAGTAATGCCCTTACCACCCCTTTCCACCTATTAGCATGTGCGAAAGAGACAAGCTTTATGTTTCCAATAAATGCTACTTTTCTAGATGTCCTTAATGGGTCTAATCATATCGCCAAATGGTTGTTTGTCCTAATTTAATGTTTGTTCTATTGTCGATTGTCCTAATTGTTAATTATAAGTACTGAAACCATCGACTATTCAGGAAATTTATAAAAATAAACCTAACCTCACCCATTCTAAGTAACCAATGCATGAGAGGTTCTGAAATATTTTCAGTTTCAGATGTTAGGACCATTACATTTAGACAAACATCGTTAGGCGATACGACGGGCTCCGTCCTTAATGGCAGCTTGTCTGCTTGTACTACTTAATTCTTGGACTTAGCAGTGCGTAGCGTGAACCCTTCTCCTTTGAACGCCTGGAAGGGTTCCTGAGGAGTTTCTTCGTTGGCGCTCGCAGGCCGCGTGTTGCGCATGAACCGAATCGTGCCGATTTCGTAGTCGTAGTCCGGAATACCGCGTACGTAAGGCTGAAACAATGGATGAAGATGGATTTAGCAAGAGCGGAACCAGAGGTCATAAAAAAACGTATTTGTATGCGCTAGTTTGGGCTAACAAACACATACAACTTATTTATCGGCTAACTAAACTGTGTAGTGGATGAAAAGTTGTATGGAAGTGCTAGCCCTCAGAATTTTTATTTGAGCTCCGTCCTCAGAATTTTTATTTGAGCTCCGTCCTCAGAATTTTTATTTGAGCTCCGCCCTCAATCCACATACCTGCCGACTCTGTGCCGGCTGTGGCTCCGAGTCGCTCTCGCTGACTTGTTTTTTCTTCTTTCCGTCGAGCCGGTTGCCTTCGCCGCGGAACGCCACGAAGCCACTCGGCTCAGGCATCAGCTCGGCGGGGTCCTCGGCCGCCGGCCCGGCCTCGGGGCTCGCGGTGTGCTCTTCTTTGTAACCCACTGGCGCCGCGAATTCTACCTGTTACGGGGATAAGTGAAGTTGGCTAGTAAACAAAATGTTGAGTCTGTTTTTAGCGCGGTTTTTAACTTTTCTAATTTTTTTTTACAACCAGCGCTTGTGCCTTTACAACACGTGACGCTACACGTAAGTACACGCAATACCTACTGCATAGAGAAAAGCATTTTAGAAAAGGAGAGATGTATATAGATTTTTCAAAAAATCACTAAGTAACTTAAATTTTTAACCATTTTTTTTTCTTCTCTAAAAATTGGTTGCACTGCAATCTATATTTTCATAGTAATAATATATAGGATATGAAAAATTAAGGAGTTGTCAAATACCATATTGTCACCAAAAAAAGTTGTGATATAACAGAAAAGTCTAGCAACATGTTTTACCATAACAAAATCAATGTATTTCTAATATTCATCCAGAAGTCGAGGAAATTAAAAACTAATTAATAAACTCTTAAATCTAAATCAAATTAACAAAATGTTAAAACTTGGCTTACATTCATATCACACTCAATGATGATGACAGCATTTCCAGGCTTGGTCTCCAGGACACACAGCTCATAAACCTTGGAGTTGTACTTGATGGCAATCACATCCCCTGTTGTGAGGCATGAGAAGTTCCGCAGGCAGTTCTCAAGTACTGAAACAGATATTATATTTGAAAACCAGCTAGAAATTCTTCTATATGCAATCCTTTAAAATCACCACTACTTTGAAAAACTCGTACATCGAAACAGATAATTTTTGTGAGTGAACTTTATGAACTTTCAAGGTTGAATTTTGTTGACATATTGATTTAAGATACAAGATTTTTTTCGAGGTAGTGACGATATGCAAGTGTGGCTAAAGAAACTATTTTAATTTTCTAGGCTTGATTTGTACAGTAGTGGTTGCTAAACAGGGAGGATGACCTGCCTAAAGAGTTTAGAAGAAAAGCAAGGGATAGAGGAGAATGGCAGTAGCTGGAGGAGGCCTATGTCCTGGAGACAACCTGATACGAATGTGGCTGGTGTCAACAAACTATTTGATGTATTTTATTATCAGCGAATAAAGGCTATTTTTATTTTATTTTTATTTTGGTTGCTAAACAAAAGCAACAAGTGAAAAAACAAAAAAGTTTGAAATTGAAAATATTCTTTACGATGGCAACAGCAGCTGCGAAGTTGCTTTATTCTCAAATCAATCAACAAAATATTCAAATCAAATTTTGGAGTTAATTTAAAATGAGTCCAGTCATTTTTTAATTGAGTTGCATTTTGGAATTATTATTGAATAGCATGAACTGTCAACTACCTTATCATTATTTATTACTTGAAGGAAATATAGAAAATGTACCTGCTTTTGGGTTGCTTATGTCTAAGAAGTCTTCAGATAGTGGCTTGAATTTAGAGAATGTGGCAACTGGAAGCGAGACACTCTCAATCTGCAGCAAGGCCCCTTCCTCCATCACCATATTTGCCATCATCTGAGAATATTCAGTAATAAAAATAGGAATAACACAAAAATAAATGTGATCAGTAAAATAAGCAAAAAAAACAAAATAATAAAAAAAACTGGCAGCTTCCTCAGACAAATAATTATCTTAGCTATTTGGAGACGGAATGCTGGCAGCATCTTTGGAACCTTGCCGTATTTAAATAATTTGTTTTAGTTTTAGCTTTTATTTTTAAGTTTCGGCTAGTCTATAAACAGTTACAATTCAATTGGTTACTATTTTCTTTTATATCCAAGTTTAACACATCCACTGCCACACTTTGTTATGTTTGTATCTGGTAGCAGTATTTTTCTGCGTCATACATAATTATACCCTGTTATCAAGCAGGCAGTTTGGTGACTACCTAACATTAGTTATGTGCAATACAAACTATCCAAGTCTCGACATTGTAGCTATGTATGGGAACTCCAAAAATTATCTCAAAATTCAATTAGTCATAATGAAATCAGGCTACAAATTTGACCTAACCCAACTGTTGAGTTTTTGGCCCTGAATTTATTACCATATAAAAGGTCACAATATTATGACAAGTACATGAGAAAACTATGCAAGTGGGAATACATTATTGTACTTGAGATGTAATGAATAGCATTTTTTTTATTTCTTACCCAGTGTGGCAAATACACCTTTCCTTCATCAGCCACAAACTCTAAAACTCCGCAGTGTGTTGATCGCTTTGTCTTTTTGTTGGTCAGTTTGAAGATCATAGGGTATTCAATGTTTAGTCTCGTCAGCTGCTCCAGTGCTGAAGGAGGCATGATTACTGGAACACAAAATGATTTAATGAAGCTGGACAGGTTTTATTAAATTCTATATTTGATAAAATAATCACTAGGATATACACGAAGATTGTGAACTTCTTCAACAATCAAAGTAGTGGCTAAACACTTATTATTTATTATGAAGGTGATACTGGTCTTAAATACAATAATAGTTAATTAATGTGGAGAGATTTAAAACTGCTGAGGAACAAAGGGATATCTGTGTATGATTTTCAGTTGATTTAGAGTATTATAATGATTGTTCTTACTTTTGCCACCTCTCTCAACGTCCTGCCGTTCATTGCCAGGCAGCATGGATACTGAGAAACATCTGTAGGTCATGTTGAAAGGTCTCGATATTTCGTGAAACATGTTGAACCCAAACTGAAACTAAAATTGTGTATGTTACGCTACTTAAAGAAAACCTATCACAGTTAGTTGATTTATAATCATATAGTCATACCATTTTGTGATTTTCTATAAAATTTACCGTGCAAGACAAAAACCTTTAATTTATTGCAAAATCATGCACGGACTGATCTTATCTATTAACAGGAAAATAAACATGAACGATTTGACGGAAGGCTGGCTGGCTAGCTAACTGAAATGACAGACCAAAACAACGTTGTCAGTGCCAAAAAACAAAATTCTATTAAAACAATATTGTACACAATTTGCATTGATGAAAATACACTACAATATTGTTTTTTACTTCTCAATTCATGCTCGTAAAGTTCGTGTTATGCTGTATCTATCTAGGCGACATAAATAAAATGACTTTTTATGTTCTAGGGCATAAAATAAAATCTTCGTCTACGACCAACTTAAGACCAAGATAATCAGGTGTCAACAGCCACAAACAAAAAAGTTTCTATATATTTTTTTAATAGTTTTTAATTTATATAAAACTAAAAATCAATCAAATCAATCATAATAAATCAGTAAAATTAAAAACTGGAATTATTACAATAATGCACAAAAAATAAAAGGTACATAGAGAGTGAATCATTGTTTCCACTGTTGCTATTTCATTTCCTCGCTATCTAAGTGAAAAGCAGTGTAAAACTCGAGCATTAAAACCCATTTTCCCCTCGACGTGTCTATCCACGCTCGCCGTACCCCTCGGGTTATATGAACGTTTCGGGTAAAATGGCTCGTTCTATGCTCTTGTTGTCCAATCTACTACTATTTATTTAAATATGTCTAAAATAAATTTGAAATCATCAATAAATGGATACTACTTAAATCTAGATAAATACTCAAAGTTGCTATTGCTACCCTATCAGATTGCAAATGTTGCCAAGCTAATAATACTTTTTTGAATTATTTTCTTTCATGGAAATAAATGATCTAAAAATATTATAAATTAAATAAATATAAGTTCATTATTAAAGTTCTAGTAAATTAACCAAAATAATAATTATTTGTCTTATTGGAACAAGAAAATGAATGCATCGATTACTCATCACTCAGTCTACCTTTCTTTTTCTTTCTAATATCTGCCATTTCATTTGTATATGTGGCAGCTGCGGGTGCTGTTGTAGAATTTTTCGTAATTTCTCCCCAAATCGAAGAAATTATCAATTCGTATTTTTCTTAATGTAGAATTCAATCGATTGTGTGAGTGAAGAAATTACTAGGACATTTAAAAATCTATAAATTATTATAAAGTTTCCGGCCGTTGTCATATTCGTTTTCGAGCAACGCCATGTTGATTGTCAAAAGTGTTTTCCGATGAGACAGCAGTGAAAAGATTTTTTTTGTGTTATCATTTCAGACTGCGATTTCGAGGGGTCGCGTGTAATTAAATATCGGTCTAGTTAGGGCGAGAAGCAACCAGCCATGGCGGCGCAAATGTTGCCTATTCGTTTCCAGGAGCACCTGCAGGTACGTACGCCCATCGATTTGAGTTGCCGATAGCGCCTCGGCGGTGGAGATAGATTTATGTTAGGTATCAGGGGGTGTATGATGGTAGTTAAGTACATTCCTTTGTTATTTCGGAGGTGGTTGTAGCCGTGGTGGTGATATTGCGCAATTATGCTTGTCAGTTTCCACCCCCTGGCTGCGTCGGGAGTGGGCGCCCGGTATTGATTTGTTCCACATTTTCTGGATCATATGTTTTACCGAATCGTTGCCAAAATGCCAAATCCAGGTCAATGATGCACTTTTACTTGAAAGTCCTCTGCATACCCACTACACCTGCCAACATTTCCGTATGAATGAAGTTTCCTTACACGTTACGACTTTTCATTGATAGTAGCATTTCATTCATGAATCTCAAGAGGAAATTTTTAGTAGGTGTAGGTATGTTACCCAACTAGACAAGGTACTTATTGGAATCTTATAAGAATCTTAACTTTTAAATACAAAAGTAGTTTAGAACAAGCTCATGAGAATTTATTAATAAATGAATTCCTACATCAAAATTATAGTATCATTATACATGTTTGAATGAATTTCTATGGGTACAAATTTAAATATTATTGATGTAATACCAACAAATTTAAATGTCAGTGAACATAGATTATATTATGTAAATCAAGTCATTTGAAATAAAGTAATCTTTAATTTTTATATTAGTGAAGTATCACATTGTACAGTTGAGATCATAAACTTGTGAGCAAAAATTTCTGAACACGCTTCTACGCCGTTAACAATAGAGTTGTGGTCAGATGTTTTTGATCAAATTTTTTCTCACAAGTTTATGAACTCGACTGTACACAAGTACTTTGTTACAGGAAGTATGTCTGTCTTATCATGTATCTGTCTTTTGATAATTTTCTGAAAACTGACAACTAAATTAAGATTTATCATATTTATACCCTGTACTTTCTAATTAGCATTATTATTGTCACAGCTCACAAATGTCGGCATTAATCCAGCCTCGATATCCTTCAACACTCTCACGATGGAGTCAGACAAGTTCATCTGTGTCCGTGAGAAGGTTGGTGAGACTGCAGAGGTTGTCATCATCGACATGGCTGACCCCACCAATCCTATCCGGAGGCCCATTAGTGCTGATTCTGCCATCATGAACCCAGCCAGCAAGGTTATTGCGTTGAAAGGAAAAGCTGGAGTTGAAGGTAAAATATTGTAGTTAGGGGCTGTTTCACCATCCATTGATTAGTGTTAACTGGCGGTTAGGTGTGATGCCGTCTCTATTTGTTTTGTTTGAATAGACGGAGACAGCATCAGATTTAACCGTCAGTTAGCACTAATCAATGGATGGTGAAATAGCCCCTTAGTCTCTTTTTTTCACTAGACTGGCTGTCAGTTATAAATAAATTCATTTAATTCTTTGACTCAACATTACCTAAGCCATGGATCACCAGCAGATATCAGGTGGGCTCCAGAAATCAGTATGAGCCATGAAAGTCCTAATATGGTATTTTCTTATACCTACCTGGTATCTTAAGAAGTAACATCAGGCAAGCCGATTCCCAAACTGGTACATTCATTTTAGATGTGCTGCTTGTGGTCCAGAAGGCTTTGAAAATTACTGCTTTAACTATGAATCATTTTAAATGTCTTACTATATCCTTGTTGGGTTCTTGAATATGCCTCAATTCTATGGTATATACTATGTTAGGTACTTTGTTATTGTTTATGCTTTTGTTCATTGTTTTCTTATCACAAATTTATTATTATAATTTCAAGATAAAGCACATAATAAAGACTGCGCAGACTTCCCATGACCTACAGAGGGCATGAGATGTTGAATAAAATAATGTGTCACTATTGATACTATTGATCTTTGGAAATTTTTACTTCCCAATTATTGTATTTATTATTACAAGTTTTCCCATTACTAACTATTTATATTAAATATACAATAACTAGAAAACATTTTAAAAAACATAAGGCTTGTGGAGCTCAAGATAGTGTCTCATAAGTGTAGTTAGTACAAGTGACATCACTAAAGTTTCTTTTGTTGTGTTAAGTTTTCTTCAAAAAAATTTAAGGGTTAACACCCACATTGCAGAAAATAAGTTGTGTGGACGAGTTTGTGTTCAGCCTGCCTTTTTGTATTTTCAGCAACTACAATTTATGTACTACTAGATTCAACTTTGTTTTCTGTGGGAAATTTTCTCCTTCCAGGGATAAAAAATAGCCTATTTTAAAATTCAAATTCAAATTAACTTTATTTGTCAGTTAATCAGGAATATTGTATGTTATGACAGGTTGAATTTTAAATAGTGATACAAAATTAGTGCTTCAAGCATATTTAATGCCAGAAAATGTAATGCATTATATTATCCAGCATTAACTGTGCCTGAAACATTGTATCACAATTTCAATTACAGCCTGCATTAATGAAATATAGTTGAAATGAAATTCATGCAGTAGTTCTATAAGTGCCCTCTACTCTACATACAAATGTGCAAAGTTTACCTGTATAGTACTTATTATTAGTATAGTGTAGATTCAAGTGGTGTTTTTTTGTGTTAATAAAGGCTTATTCTATTCTATTCTATTCATAATCCATACCATAATGTGAAAAGTAAGAAAACATCTAGCTATCACTGGTCTCACTAATCAGAATATTATTGTTGTAAAGTGTAATTTTAAAATACTCAGGTCATATTTTTTTTACTTTATTTCCTTTTTAGGGTTCCGTAGCCAAAATGGCAAAAACGGAACCCTTATAGTTTCGCCATGTCTATCCGTCCGCGGCTTTGCTCAGGGACTAACAATGCTAGAATACCTATATGTAAACTATGCCGACAAAATAGTACAATAAACAATTTTTAAAAATTTTTTTAGAGTACTACCTCCCATAGACGTAAAGTGGGGATGTTTTTTTTTCTCATTCAACCTTGTAGTGTGGGGTATCGTTGCATAGGTTTTTTAAAACCATTAGGCGGTTGCTGAAACGATTTTTACATTTAGTGATTTTTTCGCAAAATATTCAACTTTAAAATGCAAATTTTCATTAAAATCGAGCGTCCCTCCCCTCTAAAATCTAAACCGGTGGGTGGAAAATTTGAAAAAATTCAGAATGGTAGTAAGTATATCAAACTTACAAGGAAAACTATAACGGTTAAGTTTTCTTGAGAATTGTTAGTAGTTTAAGAGTAAATAGCAGCCTAAGGTATGAAATATACCTAAACTTGGAATATTCCGTACAAAATACGAAATCCTTAAAAAAATATTACTTAATTTTTTCGCAATGGCTACGGAACCCTATATCGGGCGTGTTCGACACGCTCTTGGCCGGTTTTTATGTTATTATTTAAGGGACTAGTAACTGTTACCAACTAGATTCAAATGGTAAAATATATTATCAGTCATGGACATGGCTTCAAAACAAACAAGCTTGAGGATGACTTCATGCAGAAATGAACTATTGAAAGTTCTAAAGTTAATTTACTTATTTACTAATGAATTAATTTTCATGACACTTCAGAAAAATAAAGTATTCAGTTGTAATGAAACAAGTGTTTCCATATAAATTACCGTAGCCGAAAAACCTAAAGGGTACTTCCGGAAGTCCTAGAAACTTGAAATTTGGTATGAAGATGGCTCTTATAGCAACATTCAATAAAAAAGTCTGAAAATCTTATTTTTTCATGTCTGTCTGTCTATGTCAGTAACCCACTAAAATTACCCCACACTGCATACATTATGCTTAGGAGTGGAATACTTACACAGGATATTCATAGAAGTCTCCACATTTCTACGGGACCCTTGGTGTGCGAGTCCGACTCGCACTTGGCAATTTTTTATTAGCAAAATGCTTGCTGAGTGCTGGATCGGGTGGGTGGGGATTGTTTAGGTGCGCTGTACAGGATCCCTTTAATGCGGTTTTTTTTAAAGACAGGCTGCAATTTACATAAGGTCTCTTAGAAACATTTTTTTTTACGTAGACATTGTATGTTGGTTCGAACTATTAACATTTCCCATTGAAACTCAAATGTTCACTTCACTGCCTGTATCATTTTGTCAAGCCTGTCCGCAACGTTGTAATTGATTTGGTTACATCACGCATAACCTAGTCCCTGTTCAGATAATGCATCTGGCAATGAGTCACGTATCCATTACCCCGAATTTCGAATACGCTCTTTTGTTGGCAACACGCCCTGTGGCCTGTGGCTCGTTTGATGAACCTGACACTTCGTTTTGAGGTACTTAAAGAAAATTAAACATTACATTAATTTATTCAATGTAGAAAAAAAAGAGATGATTTTATACTTCTGGTGTAGAGTAGAATGTGAAAGTTCTTTCTAATATAGTACGTTATTCAGTTCGTACGTACGTAGTTCAGTTCGAATGTAATAATAATAATGGCTTAGTCTAAAGCCGAGTTTAGACTAGCAAGAAAAATCGTGTAAGTTGCATTACTTTGTGAGGCCATAAAGCCAACGAGTTTGTAGTGGTCAATCGAGCGCCGCACGCAATGTAATGCAACTTGCACGATTTTTCTTGCAAGTCTAAACTCAGCTTAAGAACTTAGGTAAACATATTAATTAACTATATCTTCATTTGAGCGTAAGATAGGTTCTGGATCTAAGGGTTCAGGTCTTCAAAGTCCTAATTAGTCAGTCAATTAGATCATTCATCAGAATATATTGGACAGGTATTTTTTTTGTTAATTAAACAAAAAAATATGAAGATGTAGCCAGCTAAACATCCGCGTGACTTCCGAACTTTGCGCTTCATCATTGTCATTTTTTAGGGTTCCGTAGTCAGCTAGGCGCCCTTATAGTTTCGCCATGTCTGACCGACTCTCTGTCTAACCGCGGCTAAGCTCAGATACCGTTAGTACTAGAAAGCTGTAATTTGGCATGAATAATAAAAAAAAATAATCTTATTGCACCTCCCATAGACGTAGGTAAAGTAGGGGTGATTTTTTCTCAACTAACCCTATAGTGTGGGGTATCGTGCGTCTCCCTGTGGGGTATCGTGCGTCCCCCTGTGGGGTATCGACAATATATTGTCTAATTCCCAAACTCTGCGTTACTATCGGGGGTGGGGGGTGGGGGGTTACACGCACGATATAGGGCCTCGACTTGAGCTTGAAATTTCATTCATTTTAAAAAACTAAACCAAACCATTTTTTTTTAAAGAAACGGTTATTACATCTAATTTCTCGCTGAAATAATTATTACAGCAATGTTATAAATCAAATATATATGTATTTGCTTCATCTTGACTAAGCTACACGAACCACTGGCTGAAATGTTCTAAACCCATTTTGTGATACCTTTGTCAAAACTAGCAATTCGGAATTTTAAATACGGTTAAATTGTTGATAGAGTTTCGTAAGGTACAGACAAACACATGATCAATCACTAGCCCTTCAAGAACGAAGTAATCCCGATAGGAGGAATACCCTTGTTACCGCTCAGCTTTCTTACACAATAGAAAGTCCGCCTTACTGCTTGTATCTAGCTCCAACACATCCATCAATTTGTTTGAACTTACGTCTGACTATTCGCTCGACCGTTTAATCACAACTCGTAGCAGATCGGCAAGCAGAGCTTTGGCATTTACCGAGAGCCAATTTTCTTTTTGAAACGCTGAGATGTTATTAGTCCCATATAAAAGCGAACAAACTAAAATAACTTTGGTAGACATAAAAGTTTTTTATGGCCGGGAATTGCTTAAAATTCCAGTCATGTCCATTCAGAGGCGACCGCTAAATTATATCTTTATTCATTGCTCGAATTGCTCGATATATTTCGACGTTCCACGCTGTTGTGGCCTGCTTAAATTTCTAAACAGAGCCCTTCAAATAACTCAATTCCTGAAAACGGGTGCTGATTTGTTTGTGATCAGCAATATATTGTGATGTGGAACCTATTTATAGCCAATAAATGTGAGAGAGGAGCGTTTGTTTGTATTGGCAAGCAATATTTTGCACTACATAATAATATATTGTGTGTATTTGTTTTCTGTATCGCTTACTATGTCTGGTGTACAACAAAGAGTCTTTGTATTGTATATTGTTACGGGATGTAATGAGAATAAGTTTACGAATTACGATATCCCATCCAACCCCGTATATATCTTCTGTAAATACTTCTGTAAATCATTAAAGCTCTTATTTCGAATGAGATTCCGTCGCACTTTAGCGAGGCGCGCTTTCCTCTCTGTTTGCCGAAAAATACAGCAACATAGCCATATGGAGAATGCTTTGAGTGTTTGTGTCGTATTTATGTGAAAGTGCCTCTAAGAAAGTAACTAATTATGACATGAGTGTAGACATAGGTACCCTCGCCTTTCACGAAAAAGTGGGGGAAATGTAAGGTTAAACAGGATTACTTAGAAACATTTTCCCGTATCGATTTGGTTATTATTACCCACATTCAGATAATTCATGGCTGATGCATTATAAAACGACAAGCAAGCGGGTCACCTGGTGGTAACGTCCAACCATCAGAGGAATTGTAAATTTGTTGCCAGCTCAAAGGACCAGTATAGCAGTGTTCCACAAACATTTTGAGTTCAAGTTATGTACACCTAGGAAAACGAAGGTGTTTGGACATATAATTGTAGACCATAAAGCATTTACATCTTGTGTACCTACGTATTTTTCTTCCGTCCGTCTATTTAGCTTTAGAGCGTTTTCACATTTTTCGATCCGATATCGGGGCAAATAAAATGTAAATGTGGCAGGCTTGCGCTGTGAGCATTCGTATATAATTAACAAGATTTCATTTATTAACATCTGTTAATTACTACAGGAATCGAAAGAGTTTTGCCTCCTGAACATGGGAAAATATTTATTATAATTGATTTCTCCATATTAAAAAAAATACAAAAAATTGAAAAAATATGTCTGAATTTGCCAACACTACAACAGAATAGATATGTTTCCTTTGCCTTTATCACCAGAAAAAGGAGCTGTCATAATTTTGATATTGTCTCTATGCAACGTCTACGTCAGATTTACGTGATCTTTTTTTTAAGAGACTAGACAAAAGTAATGGATCTATTGTGTCGTAGTTTTGGAGTTATGCCCTTTTAGAATAAGCACATCTTAAAAAAATTGTAATAAATTAATTAATAGCTGTAGCGAAATTTTAAAAATATCAGCGCTTTTCTCTTTCCAAACAGAATACAGAGAACGAATCAAATTATAGTCTTAGGAATATGAAATCTTGTCAATTAATGCCCGGAATCAAGCATGTATTACCTATATACGAGTATATTAGTATCTAATGACATGTTCGTTCATTCTCACTTGAATGCTTGCCAAAGGCATCGCTATTTGAACTGTGAAACGGCTTTCCCGGGGGACGTATTACCATTATCACATTCTGAAAGATCGCAACATAATCTAATCTTTTATAGGGTCTTTGTTATAACTTTTCATTTTATCTTGCCTAGGTAAACTAAACATGTTTAGTTACAGGCCCAATGTGGACTTTTGTCACTTTAAGTATGATAGTATTATTCATGATTATTCTTAACAAACATCATCTTTGCCACTGTTATTTAAAAAAAAAACGGTTCCGCTCTTGGTGATGGATGATAATGCGTATGTCTGTGGATTACTGCATACTGAGTCATTATGAACACTTGAGACAATACTCTTGAACAAAAAGCTTATCTTGATCGTTTGTTTTGATATTTTCGACTTTGACCTCCTTATATTCAGTCTTTGTTCGGGTTATTTTAGTATTGTTTAAGGAGAACAATGTTTTGTTATACTTTATTGTTATTCCTGAATTATTATAATAATTCACACAGTACATCCGATCCGTTTCCAATATCAGCATCGTGATGAATCATGTCAAAGTTAATTTTTTTATCTCGAAATCTATGCTGGTATCACGGGATATAACTCATATCTATAGGTAATTAGATCATCTTTTCGATTTTCTCTTTTCATACCCGCCCCGTCATGACCTTGATCGATCCGGGCGGCTCGCTCAATGGATCTTGCTTCTTAAGCCTGGTCTCCACTGAGCGAGCTGTCTCGCGCGGCAGCCATTTTCGGTGCGATTTTGAGCCCTGTATCGTATAAAATCATGCCTCAAGCGCTTGCCTAGCGCGTCGGCTCGCTCAGTGGAGACCGTTCTTTACGTGCTAAACAGGGGCGCACTGAGCTAGGTATATATAAGCCGAGTCGCGGTTCCCGATTGGCAAATTATATATTATCATTACTTTAATGACAAAAATACCGACGGGAAATTAAGATGTAGCCATAATATAGAATATATATGTTATTACGCATTTGGCACCTGTATACACGAAACATCTGCTTTTAAAAAAGTGGGCGAAAAGTTTACGCAATAGAGGAAATAAACAAGACAAATGTGAAAGCACAAAGTCGCCAAATGAAAATTTTTAGCATCATTAGAAATTTAGAACCTTAAAGAAGTAGTTACATACTTCTAAAAGGAGTTTTCTCGTCATATTTGTTACTTATTACGATAGAGGTCTAAAAGGGCTTAACATTATTGTATGGTTGGAAAATGCCAAGTATCATATCATCTACAATTGTTATTGAGGTATAATTATTGCCTGCACTGAAGTATCAGTATTACCAAAAATGTAGACTGACGTCAAATTGTAGCCATCTATACTTATACAACTTCCTTTTACAGCCCAAAAAACCCTGCAGATCTTCAACATCGAGATGAAGTCAAAAATGAAGGCGCACACTATGACAGAAGACGTGGTCTTCTGGAAGTGGATCTCCCTGAACACCCTGGCTCTTGTGACCAAGATGTCCGTCTACCACTGGTCCATGGAGGGAGACTCCACGCCTGTCAAGATGTTTGACAGGCACTCGTCACTGTCTGATTGTCAGATTATCAACTACAGGACTGACCCGAAGCAACAGTGGTTGTTGCTTGTTGGTAAGTCTTTAATTGATTATTCTGTATAACATAATGTAAGTTTAAATAATTTGCGTTTATGGAACAGCAGATATCAAACGGAGAATAAGAAGCTGGATTTGGACTATTTTGAACCTTTTTCGTTCCCAACACAATGCAAAGAGACATTATAAGTTGACATTATTAAGCGAACATTAGTTGGGGGTCAGTTTGAAGTGTTATTACGCACTTGTTATTGTTTACAATAAAAGGCGTTTCCCTCTGGTCATGGTGGATTGCGCGAAAGTCAATTATCTCTTTCACGCCGTGCCGCACATTACTGCGGGCGTTTCTGAAGCGTAGTGTCGGTGGTACTATTTGTCCCTACCGTTGATTCTTATCAATTCACTATCTATGGCGTTTAAAGCACTATGGACTCCTTTCTTAAAACTCTCAAACGATTGCGTTTAATTACATTTCGCGTAAGAGTGAGATAGATTTTAGCTTGCGTAGTCCATTGATTTCTCTTCTAAGCTTGTTGCTGGCCATATTATCTAACGCAATTGGAACCACTATTGCATTCACCATTTCCTGTCAAATAGTATAAGATAAAGATAGAAATAGGTGATGAATGCCATTGCGCCCACACTTTAGTTAGGCAATATGGCCTCTTTTATTGAGACAGGTTTTGGTCTATGTAATATAGTTACTCCATCCACATATTTGCATGCGCAGCTGCTTCTAAGCTGTGACCATCTCTTCCCAATATCGGCATAGCACCGAGACCGATCTATCGGTAACGGACAATGATTATGTTCATGTCCCAGGAACTAACTAGTATACTTCTGCACCAGGCATCTCCGCGCAGCAGAACCGCGTAGTAGGCGCGATGCAGCTGTACTCTGTGGAGCGCAAGTGCTCCCAACCTATCGAAGGGCACGCGGCCTCCTTCGCCACCTTTAAGGCTGAGGGCAATGCGGAACCGTCCACGCTGTTCTGTTTCGCTGTGCGCAGCGCTCAGGGCGGCAAACTACATGTTATTGGTATGTGTTTGTAATTTATGCCTCATTTAGATAGTGGGAGAAATATGCTTCTTCCGGTACGTTGCCGTCGATGACCGACGATAAAGTCGCAGACTCGCGGTCGCTCAATGTAATGGACACCCCCAATATTTCTCGCACTATTTTTAAAATAATCTTTTACACCTTAGCACCTCGCGGTGAGCGCAAAGATGACTGGTGATCAAATACGTGTGATTTCCTTACATTTGAATTACTTCTACTCTTAATTAAGTTGTTGCACACAAATTTCCATTGGTCGCGCGAACACTACAAACCCCGTGTATGAGACACCAGGCTAGCTAAAAACTATTATGTTGCTAGCTTTGCATTGATTGATTGGCCAGATTGACACAAATTAGGTCAAAAAGATCTTCCAAACAGCCAATAATAGATACTGTGTAATATGTAAGCCGTAAGAAACGGATAGAGGCGCCCTTAGCAAATTCTTTGTTACACGATTTAATTATGTACAATTACTAATAACTTCAGGTTTAAATAAGGTAGCACAATAAAATTACGATCCATTCCATTCTTTATGTATCGCAACATTCTGTGTTTAATAACTTCGTTACATGTTCGTTCGATGCACCACCTAGCTGTTAATTTTTTCTTTTGCCATAAATACTGGTTTGCATATTATGACTGTACATTTCATGTTTGACGAACTATTAACGTTTGTTGGTAGGTTATTTAGCTTGTATATTATGTGTGAGTGTATCTATGTTTACGCTTCTCAGAGGTTGGTCAAACTCCCGCGGGCAACCAGCCCTTCCCCAAGAAGGCAGTGGACGTGTTCTTCCCCACCGAAGCCCAGAACGACTTCCCGGTAGCCATGCAAGTGTCCCCCAAGTACGACGTCATCTATCTGATCACCAAATACGGCTACATACACATGTATGACATCGAGACCGGGACCTGCATCTACATGAACAGAATCTCCTCGGATACCATCTTTGTGACCGCGCCCCATGAGACCACTGGAGGCATTATTGGTGAGTCGCACTTTCTAATCCCGCTTGAACCATTAGGTTGTGATATTGCAATTTTACTTACGTTGCATCAAATCCTATATGTTATATAGCTACGCTCTTGCATTTCTTATAATATAAGTAGTATAGGATTAAACGCAGGTGGCAAGTGTGAAGGCTTTTATAAATCCACAAACATGCGAAAAAAAGAAGAAAATTATGTGAAACCGTAGGCATAGTAATAACAGCTTCAAGTTCAAGCAGTCATTGACCTCAGTTATCGAACGGGGTTCGCGTGCGTGAAAATACAAGGCAGCACTATTTTTACCCCATCGCGGCAAAATTCATTTCATTCATTTGCGGCAAAAGGCATTCTAATATTAGATGCAAGTTCAAGATAGCTATTTTTCATATTGCCATGTAAAAATGCTGGCGCCACCTGAATACTTAATGAAGGTAGCCTTCGAGACAGCGTCGAAGCGACTTATATTAAAACATTCTTTACTTCTGTATATGAATGTTAGCTTAGAACAAGTTTCCGTGTTGCGTATACTAAAATGTAATTAACAATTTATTCGGTTACTTGAAAATAAATGAGTCATAGGACATCATGACTGACTATCTATTCATCCTACGTAGATAAATATTATTGGCGTGGCAATATTTATTTTCCTAGATATTTTACTATCAAGGTGTGTTTTATGAACCCATGAGTAGCGAAAGAGCGATCGCACGATTCTCTTGCACTTTACGCCAAAGGGAAACCCATTCAGGTTTACAGGCTACGAGTTTATAGGCTTTCGGTACCCTACTTTTAAGTCAATATGGCGTCGTTACTAGCTAAATGAACTGAAACAATTAACACCATGCTACCAGATGTTAGACTCTGAACTTATTTATTACATTTATGTTTTTGGTGAGTTACATTATCCGGACTAATATTCCGTCTGTCTCGTTTACAAAATAGACCCAGCCTGATACGATGGTATTCTGCTTTTCGTAGGTGTAAACCGCAAAGGCCAAGTGCTGTCGGTGACTGTTGAAGAGGACTCTATAGTGCCGTACATAAACACGGTGCTGCAGAATCCCGAGTTAGCGCTGCGCTTGGCCGTACGGAATAACCTGGCCGGGGCGGAGGAGCTGTTCGTGAGGAAGTTCAATATGCTGTTCACCAACGGACAGTACGGAGAGGCGGCCAAAGTGAGTAATAAAGCTAGAGTTTGGAGTGGCAGATAATTTATGACGCTTCTCGGGTCGAAGAAAAATATATATATTCCGGATTCTTCTCAACAGAGGTTTTTCCGAACTGGTGGTGGATTTTTTTTGACATTCATAGGTGCTTGTTATAGCCTAAATTGAATAAAGATATTTTGACTTTGAAGATTGCAAAAAGTTTTACTGTTTTCGTCAGACCCCCTGATGCTACATTTCTACTATATTCCCAAAATTCCAATTTTTTTTCAAGACAAAGGGTCCACCTAGACCACTTCCTCTGGGATAAACGGTCCTTCGACCCGGATAATTTGAATTTTATTCTATCTTATTTATTTTAGTAACTTTATATGTAAATTAATGTTTTTTTTTGTAAGGTGGCAGCGATGGCGCCGCGCGGTATCCTGCGCACGCCGCAGACGATCCAGCGCTTCCAGCAGGTGCCGACGCAGCCGGGGCAGACGTCGCCGCTGCTGCAGTACTTCGGCATACTGCTGGACCAGGCGCAGCTCAACAAGTTCGAGTCGCTCGAGCTCTGCAAGCCGGTGTTACTGCAAGGTTTGTTCATAGCGTCCACTATAGTAATGCTCTTAAAAAGAGAGGTAAAAAGCAATTATATTAATACTTCCACATTTTAACCATGTTTATAGAAGCGAAAGGTCTTTCCTGAGCGCTTCGATAACAGACAATAAGGCATCTGTATCCACAGCCTAACCAAGATTACTATACTGTCAACATTTTATAACAAAGAACGGAATGAAAATCATGATATTAACCCTCATTTGCTTACGCAGGTCGCAAGCAGTTGCTAGAGAAATGGTTGAAGGAGGAAAAACTGGAGTGCTCCGAGGAGCTAGGAGACTTGGTGAAGCAAGTGGACCCCACACTCGCGCTCTCCGTGTACCTCCGCGCTAATGTAGCCAGCAAGGTCATTCAGTGCTTCGCGGAGACCGGCCAGTTCCAGAAGATTGTGCTTTATGCCAAGAAGGTATATAATATTAATATTGGATAGCAAAATGTTTATAACAGCAAACTATATGTGTAATAATATGCATCTATGTGAACTTTTGCAACGCCAGATAGAAATTCGTTGCTGAGGGGTGTCTTATTATTCGCGTACCCGAAGTAACAACTTACTATTTACTATTATGGTTTATATATTAAAAACCACTGTTACTCGCAAATACATCTGCTAATAATTCGTGTATCGATGAAATATGCATTGTTCCGAGAAACAATATCACCTGTGCACCGAATTTCACCCAAAAAAAGACATTTCATATATTTGCATTGTACAAAATAAGGTATGGTAATACCCCAGTAACTAAATTCTCCTTCCACTAGGTCGGCTACACCCCAGACTACATATTCCTCCTGCGTTCCGTGATGCGAACCAACCCGGAGCAAGGCGCCGGCTTCGCGGGCATGCTGGTGGCCGAGGAGCCCCCCCTCGCCGACATCAATCAGATCGTGGACGTGTTCATGGAACAGAACATGGTGCAGCAGTGCACTGCGTTCCTGTTGGATGCACTCAAGAACAACCGTCCCGAGGAGGGGCCGCTGCAGACCAGGTAATGCACTTCTGAATACTCTTGAAATATTCCACCGCGGTGTGGAGAGGAAGGGGAAACCACAATACTTACCCCAAGAAAGTGGTCATAAACTCAACCAACGACCTTTGTGTAATTTACCCTCCCTCGCACCTATTCCTTTACTCTTACGGTTTCAATCATCTATGGAATAATCTGGCGTAGCGGTAGTAGTGCCCTTCGCTGAGATACTAGCCATTAGAACTGTGGTTGATCCTTGATTAACATAATTATGCAACTTTTAATCCCGTGATATATGAAGTTCCAATGTGGAAGCCATCTTTTTTTTGCTACGACTACAACGAATGTCAAACCAGCCATCATGCAATTCTGCAAGCCGAAATTAATTTTACGGAGATTTGACCTCTGATTTGACATGGCGCAACTCGATCTAAAAGTTTGGTGATCATTCAATACTGATTATAAAACTTCTATCATGATACTCTTCCAGACTGTTAGAGATGAACCTAATGTCCGCGCCGCAAGTGGCCGACGCTATTCTCGGCAACGCGATGTTCACGCACTACGACCGCGCGCACGTCGCGCAGCTTTGCGAGAAGGCCGGCTTGTTGCAGAGGGCACTCGAACATTACACCGACTTGTATGACATCAAGAGGGCTGTGGTGAGTGGGAATTAATCTTGATGTGTACGGACTGAGTTTATTGTAAAAAACCCATTAGGAGGTAATTAATCAAATCGTTGCGGCATTCGTATCGTCGGCAACGACTACTGGGGGCCAATGAGTTCAGTTGATCAAACAGATACCACAATCTAGTGAAACTTGCATGAAAGTTCTCGTATTGTCTAAATGGTGCTTTAATTTGCGGAAGTCTGGTTCCATAAAATAAAACCATGACTATTTTATATAAATCAATATACAAGTATATCACATACCAAAAAATGTATATTACTTATTCATATCATGTCACTTTCAGGTCCACACACACCTTCTGTCAGCCGAGTGGCTAGTCACCTACTTCGGCAGCCTCTCCGTAGAAGATTCCCTGGAGTGCCTCAAAGCCATGCTCCAAGCTAACATCCGTCAGAACCTGCAGATTTGCGTGCAAATAGCAACCAAGTACCACGAACAGCTGACCACTAAGGCGCTTATAGAACTGTTCGAGAGCTTCAAAACTTACGAAGGATTGTTCTATTTCCTGGGCTCCATTGTCAACTTCAGCCAAGATTCTGAAGTGCACTTTAAGTATATTCAGGTGGGTTGTTATTTCAATTTGTTTAAAAAATTACACTTTTCACTTACTTAATGGTTTTGTCAAAAGTTTGTGTGTATTTGCTTGTGTGTTATATATAGACTGACAAAAACTAACTATGCAAGTGATATGACTGACATGTTTTTACTACCGTGGCAAAGTGATGACTTCATTACTAACCCTTTCAGAACTGATCAATACAATTGTGGTTCTCAAGATTCACACAGGTTAAATTTTTACTTTAAAACTACATAATATTGTTTGTGTAGTCACATTTCAACAACCATTTTGTTACTTTTCAGGCGGCCTGCAAGACCGGTCAAATCAAGGAAGTGGAACGCATCTGCCGCGAATCAAACTGCTACAATGCGGAACGTGTTAAGAACTTCCTCAAGGAAGCCAAGCTGCCTGACCAGCTGCCTCTGATCATCGTCTGCGACCGCTTCGACTTCGTCCACGACCTGGTCCTGTACCTTTATAGGAATAGCTTGCAAAAGTACATCGAGATTTACGTGCAGAAGGTACGTTTTTTAAAGATAGCTGTTGCCCAAAACACTGCACTTCAAACTTTTTTTTTTTAAATACTTGAAACTAAATCGCCATTCCTTTTGCTTTTTTTGTTTGTTTTTGAGGATAATAATATGTTATAATATAAATCTAGACTTGTATACCTACCCCAACAAATCCCAAGTTTCGCCATTTTTAGGTGAACCCGTCTCGTCTACCTGTGGTAGTGGGAGGTCTACTGGATGTGGACTGCACAGAAGACATCATCAAGAACTTGATTCTTGTAGTACGAGGACAGTTCTCCACCGACGAGCTGGTCGCTGAAGTAGAAAAGAGGAACAGGTTAGAAAATCATTAATAGCTCGTTATTGCCTAGGCCTGTAAGCAGGCACTTACTTATTGACTATTAGAGAAGCTTGCGAGTCATTTAATAATATGAAACCAGCAATTGAAGTTCCAGCCGGTGAATTGTAAATGAAACAGCAAACAAAATTAAACGAATATGTCAGTGATATAAAGTATTAATAAAACAATCCAACACGTTTTAGTAATGTGATTTCAATTGCTTTCCTAGACACTATAATAGGTTAATGATGTGTTCTGTATGATAGCTACTATAAATAGTTGTTGGTTTTATCAGACTGAAGCTGCTGCTGCCGTGGCTGGAGACGCGCGTGCACGAGGGATGCAACGAGCCGGCCACGCACAACGCGCTCGCCAAGATATACATCGACTCCAACAACAACCCGGAACGCTTCCTCAAGGAGAACCAATGGTGACTACACTTTGGCTAGTTATCTGAGTGGGAATTGTCCTTCCTTATTCGTAACCGGGTGTGATAACTAGTTGTTCTGGAAACCCTTTGTTCCACCCAAACAATCAAGTTAGGTAACTGATTAACCTTTTCGCCGCCGCGTCAAATACATTCCTCCTGGAAATCTAGTAATCCAACTCAGTTAAGAATATGGAATTAGAATACGACCCATATAATTAGTTTTCTTCGCGGTAGAAATATTCCACCTTGTTAACCCACGCTACCGGGATATTATGCGAACAAAAAGCTAACGTTGAACAATGTTCCGTCAGGTACGACTCGCGCGTCGTCGGTCGCTACTGCGAGAAGCGCGACCCGCACCTCGCGTGCGTGGCGTACGAGCGCGGGCAGTGCGACCGCGAGCTGATCGCCGTCTGCAACGACAACTCGCTGTTCAAGACGCAGGCGCGCTACCTGGTGCGCCGCCGCGACCAGGACCTCTGGCTGGAGGTGCTGGCCGAGACCAACCCTTACAAGCGGCAGCTCATCGACCAGGTCGGTTAAATACAAATAAATATTAACACGGGACACTTGACACTAATTGACCTAGTCCCAAAGTAAGCAAAGCTTGTGTCGTGGCCACAATGGATACATACTCAAATACAATGTTTTAAACTTTCATGATTTTCACTCATAGTCATAAGTAGTAGTTACGACTGGGACTTATCACATTTACAACAAGTAATAATAAACCTCGACGTTTCAACCACATTGCTGTGGCCGCGATCACGAATAGACTACTCGTCGATTCGTGACGTTGAAACGTCTAAATAGTACTCTTAGTTAGCTGTCATCGGAGCACTCTTTGTTGCAGCTTGTTGAGTTATGTGTGTGTGCTGTTCAGTTGTTAATAAAGCTTCTATCTATATATCTTCATGTATTTGCGAAGAGCTAATGAATCATAAAACTAGGTTTGGGTTACATACAAACTCAAGATATATTTTTGTTTCCAGGTTGTCCAAACGGCGTTATCGGAGACCCAAGATCCGGAAGACATCTCTGTCACTGTGAAAGCTTTCATGACCGCTGACCTGCCCAATGAACTCATCGAGCTGCTCGAGAAGATTGTGCTCGACAACTCTGTTTTCAGTGACCACAGGAATCTGCAGAATCTGCTCATCCTGACAGGTAAAACTATTTTTAATACTCTTTTAATCCAGAGGTCGTATTGTGTAGCTGGCAGACTGATCTCATCCTATACCGTTTGACAGACTGAATACTTTATTTATTTATAGCTTTTGCCCGCGGCTTCGCCCGTGTGGAATTCGGTTATCGCGCGCTGTTCCCTCGGGAACTGTGCATTTTTCCGGGATAAAAAGTACTCTATGTCACTCTCGGGCCCATGAACTATCTCTATGCCAAAAATCACGTCGACCCGTCGCTCTGTTACGGCGTGAAAGACGGACAAACACACACACTTTCGCATTTATAATATTAAGTATGGATGGATTTATTATGGTAATAGAGAAACACCACTTATAAGCCAACGTATTTATTTCGAAGCAACTAAAAACAAATTTTCGTCGAAGAACTAAAGTCACCGACAGACGGAAATAAGGACATCCACTAGTATGGTACTAGTAAGTAAATATGTATTTCCACTCCATCCGAACTAAACTAAATCTTACTAACAGCAATAAAGGCGGACCGCACTCGCGTAATGGAATACATCAACCGACTGGACAACTACGACGCGCCGGATATCGCCAACATCGCGATCAACAACGAACTGTACGAGGAAGCCTTCGCCATCTTCAAGAAGTTTGACGTTAACACTTCCGCCATTCAGGTAAATTTATTTAAAAAAAAATAGTTAAAACTCAAGCCTCATTTAAATTGCAAGATATATCTTGCGGTTTTTCAGTTCATTGCGAAGGTGGTGCAATCGGTCGATAGAAACATTGTACTACAAGTCGCGCACTTCTCGCACCGTCTGAATATTTATGGCTTACCTCTTATTGTCACCGTGTCATAAAATGTATCTAACTAAACACTCACTTTCTAGTCACTTTTTAAGATTCCGTATAGGTATCCGGTTCCCTTATAGGATTACCTGCGTATCTGTCCGTCTATTACGTTATACGTATCGTGTTTGGCCAATTTGCTCCAAAACACTACTCCAATTCGGTTGAAAATTTGTACAAATTTATAAGACGGTGACCCAAAGATGGATGTGTAATGTAAATAAATGGATTTTGAACATATTAGCCACTTCTAACCTACAAATAGCTCTACAAATATTTATAAACTATAGGATAAGCTATAAGCGAAGTATGTGTTATTTAAAGTAACATAGTTATATAAGAGAAAGTTCCATCACCTATATAATAATAATAATATGTACTCTTTTCGACAGGTGTTAATAGAACAAGTGAAAGACCTAGAGCGAGCGAACGAGTTCGCGAACGCTGCAACGAGCCCGGCGTGTGGTCGCAGCTGGCCAAGGCCCAGCTCCAACAGGGTTTGGTGAAGGAAGCCATCGACTCGTACATAAAGGCCGATGACCCCTCGGCTTACATGGATGTCGTCGCGACCGCCACGCAGGAGCAGAGTTGGGACGATCTTGTTAGATATTTGCAGGTAAGAAAAAAAATTAAGTGGTGATTAAGTTTACACTACTGTTACTTTCTCATTTGTAACGAAAACTTTGCTATAAGGACATGTTACTACTACATGCCGGAGAAGGCGCTTGTCTTATGTTTTTTCTCACACAACTTGATGGATTGAGCGCCGCGACATCATAATTATATTTGCCAATGAAAATTTATAGCATTACAGTGCCACCAAAGCGCTGTAAATTTCAAAAAATTAAACCATACAACGAAATACCAAGCAATCACAAATGTAATAAACACCTTGAGTTTCTTGCCGGATTCTTCGCAGCAGAGGATTTTTCTAACCGGTGGTAGATTTTTATTGACATTCGTAAGTGCTTGTTTTAGCCTAAATCGAATAAAGATATTTTGACTTTGAATAATTCTGCTGACGCGATTTTAATGGTATTCCTACACTAAAGTTCAGTTCAAAGACTAAAGAAACCGCTTGTGTTCCAGATGGCCCGTAAGAAGGCGCGCGAGTCATATATCGAGTCCGAGTTGATTTACGCGTACGCGCGCACCGGCCGCCTCGCGGACCTGGAGGAGTTCATCTCCGGACCCAACCACGCCGACATACAGAAGATCGGCGACCGCTGCTTCGAAGACAAGATGTATAATGCGGCTAAACTGTTGTACAACAATGTCAGCAACTTCGCCCGGCTCGCCATCACTTTGGTGTACCTCAAAGAGTTTCAGGGTGAGTGGATTCTTGCTGGATGGGTGGCGCGTAGAGAATTATGGCTAGTATGGACATTGCTTGAAGCTATCTATGCACTAAAGCATACGACTATTATGTCGATGGTTCCTTCCATTTCGATATATAGAGACTTAACCCATCGTACACATACCGGTTGCATGCCAGCGAGGCTATAGTCCAAAGCATAACAAGGGTGAAAAAATCCGAGTTTTTCGGAGACGCGAGAGATCTACATACTTACAATGTTACGATTGATAGCTTTGGTACGTGACAACACAATTCACCAATGTCAAAACAGCAATGTCAAAAGAGCATTGTGTCGCAACAGGTGCGGTGGACAGCGCTCGCAAGGCCAACTCGACTCGCACGTGGAAAGAAGTTTGCTTCGCGTGCGTGGACGCCGGCGAGTTCCGTCTCGCGCAGATGTGCGGGCTGCATATCGTGGTGCACGCCGACGAACTGGAAGACCTCATCAACTATTACCAGGTACGGTGCAGTTATTAAAGCTACGTACGCAATATGCGATTAGCCAGGCGGTTTTCCCTTGTCCCTCTTCATAGCATCGCTTGAGAAAGAGACGGCGCGCTCAAATCGCGCGGTTGGTTAGCCTACGCAGCCTAAGGCTTTACATGGCCAACAGTAAAAATGCCATTGGGATAGTCTGATTGAAAAAATAAAATTGTTATATTAAAGTATATTTTTGCTCAACGGAACGAGTCTTGTTAAGCTATCGTTTGGGGCAATAAAACATATTATCATGTTTAAAAATATGGCTAAATCATTTTTAAATTTTTTATGTTTATTTCTGAGAATTTAATCACTGACCACTGTATTTGACGATCCCTAATTGATGGCTCCTCTCTACCACTCAAAGGTTGTCTAGCAACGGTCCCTTCAGAAACAAGTCTGCCTTTATACTTTTTGTTTTATGTATTTCCTTTTTGTACAATAAAGAGTTTTATTATTATTATAATTTTAATAAAAAGAAAAAAATATTGAAATAAAACTAACTTAATAGTTTCATTAACTTATTTCTTATCTTTAGAATACAATACAATAACTCTTTATTGTACACCGCACAACGTAAATGATACAGAATACAGGTAAAGTCACCAGCATTAATATCTGCCACAGCGGAGCGTGCCAATATATCTGACACGTCCTTCCGGCCCTAAAAATAGAGTTGTATCAGATATTTATTAACGCTTGTTGTGACAGATATTGGTGTTGGTGACTACACAGAGAAAATTACAAAGTAAGCAATACGCGGCCTTATCGCTTAAGAGTGATTTCTTCCCGCCCGGCAATCTATTACTTTACTTATAAAGTCATTAAGTAGCACCTGTTGAATACAGTCGTGTGTTTCCCAGGACCTGGGCCACTTCGACGAGCTGATCAGCCTGCTGGAAGCAGCGCTCGGGCTGGAGCGCGCCCACATGGGCATGTTCACGGAGCTGGCCATCCTCTACTCCAAGTACAAGCCGGCCAAGATGCGCGAACACCTGGAGCTGTTCTGGTCGCGCGTCAACATACCCAAGGTTAGTTCCACCTACGTTTGTTTATGAAATAGGATGGCAGTGCCGGCTTTAGGGGAGGTGACCGGGATGGGACTGCTCGGGGCGCCGCGCGCACCAGCTCAACTTTCCTAAGGCCCGTGGTCACCGCGAGCGACCGCGTCGCGCCCACTTCGCCCACAATATTGGTGGGTCAGAGTGGGCTTCCACCATGACAGATGGCAGATGAGCGAGATGTACTTTCTGAATCAATCTCTCATTCGTTTTATCATAAACGCAACCATAAATACGATATTTGACTATTTTGTATATGTTTTATAAATTAAAACTACGCAATGCCTGTTATCGAATAGAAAAATAATTTTTAAGCTACCTTTACAAATAACAAAGTTATAAAGGTTTGAAATTCAAGATTAGACAGAGAAAGACATACTGGCATGTGACGTCACGCCATACGCCATACGCCAGTACCGCCATACTTGCTGCATAGAGAAAAGCGTTTCAGAAAGAGACGGGTATATAGATTTTTCAAAAAATCACTTTAAATCCAATTTACAACCGATTTAAATTTTCTCTTCGCTAAACACTATCTGTATATCTATATTTTCATAATAATATTAAGATATGGCAAAATCAGGAGTTGTCAAATACCGTATTCACAGGAATCCATGTTGAATTAAATTTTACTCTAATCTATGCGGAATATACTCACAACTCTCATAGCATGTTTTCACCAAGCCGACGTATTACGAGCATACAGCGCTCGAGATGTGCGTTCTACTTATAACATTCGCCTACACCGCCCGCGCTCTTTTTGATTAGTGTGACGGCAGTTTTAGCGGTCGTGATAGAAGGCGTTGCGAACGTTTAGTGGAACGCATCAACGCAGCCTATGATTGATTTCCTTTCAACTTCACTTGACTATGTATGTTTGCAGGTGCTCCGCGCCGCAGAGATGGCGCACCTGTGGTCCGAGCTGGTGTTCCTGTACGACAAGTATGAGGAGTACGATAACGCGGCGCTCACCATGATGCAGCACCCCACGGAGGCGTGGCGCGAGGGACACTTCAAGGACATCATCACCAAGGTCAGACTACCATCTAATCTCTAATATAATTTACTTACCCGCAGTTTCGCTCACACAGACCTTTAGGAATTCTCGCAACTTACGTCGTGATTTTCATTTTCGTCGTATGAAGAAAGAAAAGCTGTGAAAATTTTCGCGTTACTAGACTTTTCCGTTCCGTTGAGATTTCGAGATTTTACGTGAATCCCGTGTAAAAACCAGAGTAAAAAGTATCCTATGTGATAATCCAGGGGTCTAGCTATCTACGATACCAAATTTCATTCGCCATTTTAGCGTTAAGGAGTAAGAAACACTCGCGCACACCCACTGACCCCACGCGGGCCTAGTGCAGATTGGCAACTTAACATGCACCATTGAATTGCTTCGCAGGTGTGTGTAGGTTTATGCACGCTGTTTTCCTTCACCGTAATGTACGCAAATACACAACCCACAGCGCTGCCATACCTAACCCCGACACCTAAATTTTTCAGGTCGCCAACATGGAACTATACTACAAAGCGATCCAATTCTACTTGGACTACAAACCTCTCCTGCTCAACGACCTGCTACTCGTGCTAGCTCCGCGGATGGACCACACTCGGGCCGTCAATTTCTTCACCAAGGCCGGCCACCTACAGCTGGTTAAAGCATACCTCCGCTCCGTTCAGAGCTTAAACAACAAGGCGGTGAATGAGGCGCTTAACTCGCTGCTGATTGATGAGGAGGATTATCAGGTCAGTTGATGTTTGTAGTTGAATAACCTTAGTACAACAGGGTGGAACCTTTTCGCTGCAAATGTCTTGTTGGCATTCCTAACATGTGCCCAAGGTGTCATCGTGAAATATATAGTGAGAGGGTTGCATTTCATGTTGGAACATTTTATGCCGAAACACTAAACTTGTTTGTGTGGGTGCTGGGGAATAAAATCGACGGTGAATATGTTCCGAGAAATTCTTCCAATATAGGAGTTCAGGGGTTTCGTTCGATATATGGCGTATGCAATTATGGCAAATCAATCAATCATTATTTGGTTGATCGGGTTTTCCGGAGGGGTTGACCGGGAGCACTAGCACAACATCTTTAGGACGGTGAGGCAGGAGATACGGGTTCAAATCCCGGCAATTGCAATTGAAAAACGTTGTAATGAAATATCTTAGATATCATATCATTTAGCAATCATGCTAATAAAAATATTATAAGTAATGAAAACATACAAAAATATTGATCTATCAGTAACATACTAAACTCGTGATTCATTTCACAGGGACTACGGACATCGATAGACGCATTCGACAACTTCGACACGATCGCGCTCGCGCAGCAGTTGGAGAAACATGAGCTCACCGAGTTCCGGAGAATCGCTGCGTACCTTTACAAAGGTTAGTGCGGCCGGGCTCAGTCTGCTGTACAGTCCTACCTGCTTTAATATCTGACGCAACAAAGAGTGCATAAATATCTGATATGACTCTATTTCTAGGGGTAGGATGTAAGATATTTTTGCACGCTCCGCTCTGGCAGATATTAATTAATGCAGTTGACTCGCACACTAATTGAAACTCACTACCTTCGTATTTGAGAGACCATAGGTTAAAATTAAAATACTAGGCTACCATAGTTATTAAAAACCCTATTATGAGCTTGATACAATTGTTAATCTTTAATTCCAGGTAACAACAGATGGAAGCAATCGGTGGAGCTCTGCAAGAAGGACGCTCTATACGCGGACGCTATGGAATACGCGTCCGAGTCGCGCCAGCCCGACGTTGCCGAAGAACTCCTCGACTGGTTCCTGCAGCGCGACAACTATGAGTGCTTCTCCGCCTGCCTGTACCAGGTACATTTAGGACACCTTCACAGATCTGTTTAAAAATAATTTTGATACAAGCTCTTTTCCTGATTATACTTTTTGTTAACTGTACATGCACCATACCAAGGTATCATCCAAACTCCATACCAAGTTTTAAGTCGACGCCATTAACTGTAAAAGCACTCCGTAGAATTTCACTACCAGACTATTTTATTGTCACCAAATTTGCATAAGTATGGCCAATTCCACCTCAATCGGTTCGAAATATGATTGGCGACTTTTGAAACCACAACTTTACGTACGAATTATGCAAGTTAATAAAAGCTTATAAATAGTTACAGCAAAGTAGATAATCAAGCATGCGGGCCGGGCCACCTTAGCCTCATGGTAAGATATCTTCCCCACGATATACCTACTCACAATTCCGTGGGTTTACTGGTCTGTTGCAAACCTTTTAGAAAGAGATAGACTCTTATTTGCAGGCCCCCATGACAAAGTTATTTCGAGACACCACCGAGGGAACCTTGGTCGCGATACATACTTATCTTAATCAAACTTAGTGCCCATTAAATCTATATTACCAAGACACATTTTTGTACTGAAACAAAAGCTCGTAGAGTGAAAGACATGAACGCAATTAAGTGTTTAATCTCATGCCTGGTGATGATAATTCTGTGCAAAAGGTATGTGTTGAATGGTTCGCGCTGTTTTGTTTTTCGAGCATTAAAAACTGGCATTCAACTCCAGAAAATTTTACAGTTATCTTGTTTATTGCAGTGTTACGACCTACTGAAACCTGACGTTGTGATCGAGCTCGCGTGGAGGCATAACATTATGGACTTCGCGATGCCTTTCCTCATCCAGGTCAGTGTTTTAATTGTGTTAATTTTACAGGGGTTAGAGATACATTCAAAAATAATCAAAATATCGCGTTTATAAATACAGAAACAAAAGCAAGCAGATATAGAGCTCGGGTTTAAGTGAACCTGTGATACTCTATATGAGGCTATAGGTCAAACTACTACTCTACCACAGCAATAAATCAGTTATGAGGTATCAAAATAGCTGGACTCGAATCTCGAACCGATAATTTTTAACTATTGTTTATCAATTAATCATATCACCCCACATCCATCCACTGCTAAGTAAACGCCTCTTCATTGTCATGCCACTTTGCCTGGTCCTGTGCCAGTCTCATCCAGAGCCACGGCCTGCCCACCGCATACTTTATTAAACCAATTGTACTGTATTCCAGACTGTCCGCGAACTAACAACGAAGGTGGAGAAGTTGGAGGAGGCGGACGCGAAGCGCAGCACCGAGAGTGACGAGAACGAAGCCAAGCCCGCCATGATGATGGAGCCGCAACTCATGCTCACCGCCGGTAACGCATCCACTTTATCCTCCTAAGGCCTGTTATATAAATATAAAAAAAGATGTGGTTTCACATGAACTACCTAGTTTTGAATTTTTAAAAAGCGTTGTTTAGTAAAAATACATGTATTTTTCCTATACTTCGATTAAAGTATACAAGTAAAACAAAGGTATGGGTTTAAAAAAAATATGGTTGTTTTTTGTGTTTTTTCCCTGTGTGAACATATTTATCCTACGGACCACATAGCTTCTGTGAGGTCAGAAAGTTTCAAAATGAAGTGTCCTACTACCTAGGGTTTTATATCCTCAGGTCCTTCGATGGCGTACCCCGGCGTGCCAGCGCAGGCGTCGCCCTACGCGTACGCGGCGCAGGCGCCGTCGCCGGCGCCCTACCACGGCTACGGCATGTAGGGCTCCGCCACCCCCCAATGGGGGACCTACGCTCACTTCTGAGCTCACATAGCCCGCGCGCGCACCGTGTCACGAATAGGAAATCCTTGTTTTACTTACCTTGGATTACGCAAAGACTAAGACTATTTGCAACTGTTGTGCACTCGCGATTGGTTGTCGCTTTGTGCGTTTATTCTAGCTACATGGATCAGTGTGAAAGAAACGACGAAATGCGATGGTGTTGTCAGTGGATGTTAAATTGTCTAGTTTTGCGTAACGCGTCCAATCCATTTTGGGACGTAAAGTGACGATTGTATGTACGTTGCTAATAGTGTTATAGTATTTTTAAATCAATCGTCATTTTGTGCCTCTTTGAACAATCAGTCGTACCTGTTCGGACATCGCTGTGGCTGACGCACAGGTCTCGTTCGATGTAAATGCAATGGATACTCTCTATGCACTTGCGACCGAGTCGTAACACTCCGTCGACTTTTGGCTATGTATCATAAGTGAAAAATAATTAGGATCCCCCTTCACACCCCCTGCCGAGGCCTAAGTTACGATTATTAGTATTCTACTTAGTATTCTCATTTTGTAAAAAGTTATTCAAGCCGTAAGTGCATAGAGATACGTTTAAAATTTACGAATAGTTTAGCGGTTGGGCTGACAATTAGAACTATATAAATCGTTGGCCTGTACAAAACTATAATATATTTGATGGTAAAGTAGCTATGACTACAAAGTGCTTTATTTTTAACTTGGAATGAGAGTTTAATAGATCGGGCGGTGGCGGCCGCAGTGGTTGATAGCGCGTGTGTTTAGCGTCACTCGTTACTTTGGGTAGCGCGTTGAGGCGCACGTACTAGTTAGTAGACTGACGACCATTAATGCGCGCCTTCATATTATAAAACTAATATAAAACCGTGTAGCTTTCCATGACGCGAGGACCTTGATACAACTCGTGCAGCTTATACATACACCTGTTAACCCACCATCGAAGCTTAGATCTGTCACTAGCAGTCCATTGTGATGGGACGGTGGCCGCTCACCGCGACTGTAGCGAATGTCGTCCGAAATTATAATTAATAAATTATTGAAATTAATACTTTAAAGAATATTATTTGTCAATGTTATCATTATCAATATTATCAACTTGTGTGTTACTTTCATTTATTTTTATACATCAGAAAAGACATGAGTTTATAGTTGAAAATGTTTATTACAGATATAGAAGGGAAACTTGACTCGAACGAACAACAATCATATAAATTAGTGCAATAATAACTTTAATAATCACATTATAATCAAGTTCCAACGAATTAATGCATGCACGAAATTTATCTTCAATATTAATGTACAAAAGATATCATATTTCGAGATTTGACAGCGTTTGTTGTATGTATATAATGCTTCACATATTGTAGACTTGATCAGAACCAGTTGAACATAAAATACGAGAGGTTACGTTTATCGTAATGGTTTGAATATTTCTAGATACGTTTAGGTTTAGTCTAGGCGGAATTAGTGGTACAATGTTATTTTTGAGTATGGTATGTTTTAAACAGTGTGCGAGGTTTAGAACATGCTTAAGTTGCGTTCGTATCGCACTTTGATTGATGCCTTCGCTAGATAATATAAGTCAAATGTAACCATAAGGCACTCTGGGGGAATAGCTATTTTATATGTTACAGTTTTATACACACACACTATTGTTTAGAGATTATTTTCACCTACTTCAATGCGGAACGACCCCAGTAATGCCTTATATTATTAGATTACATAGTTTGCATTGACTCATTAAATTGTTACTTATTGTAACAAGGGAGTTGCAAATAAATCATTGATGTTAAAATGGTTCATTCAAATCATTCCTATCACATTATGATAATAATAATAGCAATTGTTATGGTACATTTTCTTTCTTTCGTAATGCTAAATCTTTAACATACATGTGGAAAGAAAGTTCATTGTTCTATTATTAATATTGTATTTATTCATGTATGATAATGTTTTCCTGAATTTTATTATAGTAAGATTATATTGTATGAATAAACCAACTTGTGTTTATATTTCACTCCTGTTGTAGTCCCTGGAAAAAGAAAGATTAAAATAATGTCAACACATTCACTGCCATCTGACTTCCACTGGCGCCACCGACATATGTGTGCGTTTAACATGTATGACAGCGGCACTGGGCGAAGTTCCTAAAACGCATATGTTAATTGGTGGCAGTGAATGCGTTAAAGCAAATTTCAACTTTTCTCTATCTACATAAACAAAGTTGCTTCCTGCTGTTTGTCCGTATGTATGTATTCTTAGATCGTTGAAACTATGCAATAAATTTTAACCCTTTTCCAGGTATAGTATTGACCACATAAATATGCACAAGTATACAATCTTCCTACATTTACAATAAGATACAAAATCAAATACAAAAACAATATTAAACTTTGACTCATTTTGTTGTAAATAGCTAAATAAGTGGGGCCTGAAATCAGCTAAATGCGATTTTTATCAATAGATAATTCAAGAGGAAGGTTTTTTGGTAAAGTTTAATTATGGTTGTTACATTTAGGTGTGTACTAAATTTCAACTTGATTAGTCAGTTTCAGTTTAAAATTTTATGTGGGCTCTCAGCAAGCTAGGACATTCATGAATTTGATACTTACATCAGATTAACTTGTAATTTGGTAGACAGATACTTTGTTTAGTTGACAATGCTTGTACAGTCAACAAATAGGTTGTATTATGTTTATTTGTTACTTTGTCATATTACATAGACCAGTCTGAGTGGAGAGCCTTGGGGGAGGCCTATGTCCAGCAGTGGACGTCTTTCGGCTGACATGATGATGATGTCATATTATGTACTGTAGGCGATTTAGTACATGTCCTTACTAAAGAAAAACTACAATCAGTCTTATTCAATTAACACCTGCACCAATAACCAAATCGGGTTCTCTGTTTATAGGTGGTGTTCATTACTAGGGGGAAAAACGCTACTACCAGTTATGAGCATAGCTTTTAAAGTGTGGCTGCAAATGTGTTACAATAGAAATAAAAATAAAATAAAAGGCATGTTTTATAACAAATTAAATGTGTTCAATATAATGCCTCACACACTTCTTTGTCTTGTCTCTGTGAGACTAACAAGGTTGCAGGATTATCAGCCTACCAGATGATTACCAACAGATGCATAAGTACTAAATGGCAACCTGCCATTTCTAGTGAGGTAGATTTAGTTGGGAAACTGTTTTTTCTGCCTATCATAATGATGAATGGTTCATAGCTTGCTTCCAGTTGAGAACACTCCAGAACCCAACACCTAGTGTATTCGAAAACATTGTCTTGCAAACCCGTACATTCTCCTCATTTATCTTAAGATAGTAGAACAAAGTTCGACTTCGCTTTCCTCTTTTGCCGTTAGTGCGTCCTCTAACACGTTTTGGCGCTATACTTTTCACTTGAAGATTGACATAGGTTTTCCTTTCATCCCAGGTTAGTTTTTGAAAGTTGTTATACAAGGATTGTCTTTCATCTTCCGTAATGGTACCGCATTTCATCTGTCCTTTGTCTCTTAGACCACATTTGCATCTTTCTTTCATAAATCTAGGGAAGTCTTCATCTCCTGGTTTGAAGCATCGTTCTCTTCTTTTTCTTCTCTTTTTAATTTGTAATGTTTCTGCGCTTCTTCCATTTATTTTTGAGGAATTGTCTTCGGAATCTGATGAACCGATTTGAACTGATATAAACTCTGTAGGAACCAAATCACCTGTATGTTCATCTGAGTTGATATTGTTACGTTTGTTGCTGGGTCCTGGTAATGTCATACTATTTTTAACAATGTGTGATTTACTTATATTTCTTTTAAATAATTTTCACGAATGATAAGTAACTTAAAGTAAATTCATAATAATAGTAGAATACAAAATAATTTTACATGTCAACAAATTACTATACCTGTGATTGGTAATGACGTTGACGTATTGCTTTTTTTTTTGCAATAGCAAAGCAAAGAGATTATAACCACTACGTTTTACAGCAAGGCACCTTAGTAACAGCACTGCATCATACAGCCTCATTTCTCCACATTCGACCTTAAATACCAAACTATAGAACAAGTGAAAATCTAATTTCAATCATCACAAATATCATTTCTCCAGTTACTTTGGAATTGCTACTTGGACTGGCAAGAAACCAGAGGCTCATTTCATATCTCAGTAACATTGTAATAAGCAAAGGAAGTTGTTTGTTTAGCTACTGCTGTAGCTAGCTACATATTAATAATCTAATCTGTGTTACGCGGGTTTATTTAGAATTAGAATAATTTTGTGAATATTTTGCATTATTACCTGAAATTATTTATGGCAATTATGCGTTACGGGGCAATGAATGTCTGTGTTTCGAGATAGTTTTGTCTTTCGGAAACTTTTGTCCTCCCTTTTTTCCGAACAAAACGGGACTACGCAACACTGTGGTTGCTCGATATTTTTATGGTACGGTTTTAAGGTGTATAAAATATGATTTTAATCTAAACTTTGTTTTCACGCCCGTAATAACACTTTGAAAACCACACTTAAAACCTCACACAACAGTGGCGCCATCTAGAAAGACAACAAACAATCGATAGCCCTGTTATTGACAGATGACAGTAAGTTGACAAACACGCAGCGTTGATTTTCATTTTAACTTCTCATTTCTCACATTTTGTTATGACATACAAACGTAAAAAATACCACCATGGAGATACGCACTTAGCAAGGCGTTGGAGGGTGAGGAATCGCAAAAAAGATCTTGACGAAATTGATGGCGATCTCAAAGAAGGTAAGGTTATAAGTTCTGTCACATGGTTTCATATTTTGAGGTTAACTGTCATGACAATATTTTGAGTCTATACTCTACATTTTCAGAAAAGGCTGAGAAGTTATTGAACCAAACCGTGGACTTGGATCTCCCTGGTGCAGCGCAACATTATTGTCTTCACTGTGCGCGATATTTTATCGACGATCAAGCGTTGAAGGAACATTTCAAGACTAAAGTTCATAAGCGCAGGTTGAAGGCTTTGGAACTAGAACCATACAGTATCGAAGAGTCCGAGAGAGCAGCAGGCCACGGTAACTTCAAACAGCCTATAAAGAGGAAAATTACCACACAAAATACTGAGAAGCCTGTTGATGAAGATGGCGACGCAGTTTTAGATGAGATCAGTCCACATAAAAAGAAAAAAGTTGACGAAAATGCTACGTAATATCAACTTACTCACTGGGAAATTATTTAGCTCTAAGAAGTTATTTGTAAGGAGGTCTGCTTTATTCATAAATGGAGCAAAAGCAAGTGAGACATTTGTTTTTGTTACTCCTCACAATGATTTACCTGAACTTATGAAACAAAAGTCTATGATACAGGAACAATTGGAAAAACGACAAACTAATTTTGACTTGGACAAATTAGAGAACTTATGGATAGTATATGAAGAACTAAAAAAGCAAAAGTCTGACTATGATAAAAAGAAAGCCGAAACTTCCAAAGAATTGAGCAAATTGATAAAAAGTGAACCCAACAGTGAAGTTACTAAGAAATTAAAGATTCAAAGCGATTTAGTGAAAGAAAATATTAAAAAACTAAGGGTGCCTTTATGGTCTGCAGAAGAAGCTGTTATGGTGGAATCATTAAAATTACCCAATTTTGTACATCCTAGAACCCCAGTTGGTGACAGTACAGTTATACATACCCAAGGCTCCCCACCACAAAATAATAAAGATCACTTAAAAATTGGCAGAGATCAGAAACTAATCAATTTCAAAAAGAATGAAAATTACTATCTAACAGGTGATGCTGCAGTATTTGAACTTGGAGCAAAGTTTTACTACAATGATGTACTTAAAAACAATGGGTTTACTCAATTTTCAAATCCTGACTTTGTAAAGAGTGTAATTGTGGAAGGCTGTGGCGAAGATCATAGAAATCCTGATGCTACTTTTATTCTACACCATAATGAGGACTCTAAAGTAAATCCGGAGAGCAGGTTACATTTAACTGGGGGAGCTTCATTGTGCTCCTTCTTTGCATATCATGCTAAAAATGTCCTGCATGCAAAATCACTGCCTTTAAGTTACTTCTCAATGGGGCGTCAGTATGTACCGTCACCTACAGATGAAGACAGTTTGTTCCATGTCAGCCAAGCTTCTGTCGTACAGATCTTCAATGTCACCAAAGACGAAATACAACTTAATGCTGCTTTTGATAAAATCATTGATATTTTAAAAGAAACTTACAGCAAATTAGGGTACCATTACCGATTAAGCATAATACCAGCTGACAAACTATTGACCTGGGAATCAATGAGAGTTGTAGTAGAGATGTATTCAAACTCTATGAAGGCATATGTGAATGTTGCTGAGATTTCTGCCAGTGGGGACTTCATAAGCAAGAGACTCATGTTTACATATTCTGATAATAAACAGAGCAAGTTCCCTCACATAATTTCAGGAACTATTCTCAATGTTCCCAAGTTGCTAGCTTGTGTTTTGGAACAAGATGCTGAATTTTCTGTGCCTGAATTATTCAGTATGGACAAGTGGTCTACCAACCCTTAATTAACCAAATAAAGTTTAATAGTTATTATTATTTTGCAAATGAAGGAGTTATTTGTTTACACAATGTGATAAGGTTTTTGAGAAAATAATTATATGGACGATTGAAAGGCTAAATAAATGATATAAGCGGCAGTTTTGTAAAAAAATTAAATACAGAAAAATCACTGATTCCAAACAGGTTAACTCAATATCTCAAAAAATATCACTTAGATCAGTTAGTCTTTCAACCATTGATATTATTTTAATTAAGTTCCATATTTAATTACATAATAATTCCTGTTAGTCATAGTAGACTTTTCACACCTAGTCAAATATCAGTTTGGTACTCAGTTCTTTTCCAATTTTGGTTTGCCAGGTCTACTGGATCTTGCAAGCTAATCTCAATAAGGTCTAGATGTCCTGTTTTAGTCAGCAGCATTATTGTATGTGTCCTAGAAAAAAAACATTTTTGTTTTACTTCTATTTAACCAATAAAAGTTACATAAATGTATTAAATTTATATAATTACCTTGTCCCATACCTCCCTTGAGGTATCGTAACAAATATAGAACTAAATTCTTGATACAATGGACTTCTATTTTCTAATTGTTCATCAGGTAGATGTCTGAAAATAAATGTTATTATTGAAATGATCTATCTTATTTTTGTTTTAATTATACTTTCATTATTATCTTAGTAAAACTCAATTATAATGAAAAAAAAAAAAACAGATTGTTCTTAGTAAAATACATACACTTCTTTTGATTTTAGTAGACCAATAAGTTCTTCAATAAGTTTATCTTTCGAGCCAACTTTAGGATATTTACTGCAGATCTCCTTCAGGGAGGCTTTTCCAGCCTCTGCTTTCTTCAAAGGTTTCTCTGGTAGACTGTTTGAGAACCCTAGACATGGTTCATTCCAGGAGGTAAGGTTGTCTGTGGCATTAGTGTAACTTTGCACTTTTGTTTCTTTCCTAGAAAAACATGAAAAAAAACTAATTTTAGATTTCATGTATTAATTTAAAATGAAGCAAGGACCAGTTGGTGTTAATTCGAATAACACACCACTATTTTTAAGCTATTTTTAGGTAAACAAATTTAAATGCTGACAAGTGACAATGAAGCTCTATGGTAGGGTGGTTTGAATGAAAATTAATTATTTACATAAAGGGTGACATACCCAAATTCAACAGTGAGCAAAACAAATTCATTAACTTCTTTAAGAAGACTCTGTTTTGTTTTAAGATAATCCTCTGTTGAAGACTCACATTGTACATAATCTGTTACTATTCTGCCTCGACCTGTGAATCAATGAGGTAGGATAGGGTAAACGTAATTTATTTGCTTTTCACTTCAATCTTTACATTTGTTCAGAATATAAGTTCACACTTACTTTTTGCATCTGCCTTTTTGTTGCCAGGTAAATTGAGGAGCACTCCTAGCTTTCTTCTTTGGGGAGATACTGCCAGCCATGTCCCATCACCATCAGAAGCTCCCAAATCTCTGCCTTTAAAGTACCAAATATTATTGTTTGACACTAAGAAGGATCTAAGATGGCAAGGGATCTTTTATTTATGTTAAAGTGACAGTCATGAGGGAAGGGGTTATGTCCAGTAGTTCCTTTCGAATAATCTAAGGGGCGGCCTTAGTCCAGTAGCAATGGAACACTTGTCAATTGTGTTTGTTTACTTATTTTTTGTAATATATAGTAGGCTAAGAAATGAGGGAGGTTTCTATTTCTGTACACATTACATTCAATTTCATAGTCCAGTGCTGGTAATGGAATGGAATATAATAAAAAGGTTTTATTTTTTAATTAATGGATAATGAGGAAATATCACCTGCAATAACAGTGGGATCTTCCCAAACAGCCATGTTGGAAGCCAGTCGGTCATAATATTCGTCTCTGTTTTCAGCCAGGACCAGCCGATAGTCGCTGCCGGCGTCATTGTCTCCGCAATACATAAATAGTATGCACATTTTTACTGAAATAAAACGTAAGACGAATACAAAGTCCTCTTAGCCGGTGGCGTGAGGAGTGATAAACAATTGTTATCACCTTATCAGTCAAACATTGCAGGTAAAAAAGTTTGTTGTACATAGTAGATAATTTGAATAAATAGATAATTATATTTCAATTGAAGCACACTGCCTACCTTGCCGATCGCTTCTAGTGAAGTGTTGTGTTTATTAACTAATAATGACTTTTAAATTAAATATCCTAACGGCAGTGCTAAGCAGTCGATCGATAATCTATCAGGATTGGATTTTCTTTCAAACTATTTCGTAATTTTGTGGAACTTCAAAACATTGATCAGCTGTTTTAGGTTGCCAGCTCAGTAAATAGTAAATAGGCCATTTCCAGAAATTTATTTACGTAATATTTGTACCTGCACGGCTACTACGAAACTCCAAACTCGAAGTTCGTATCGTACCGTCCTTCTCGCTCTCGTATTAAGTAGTATAAGTGTCAGAGGTACCGCACGACACGAACTTCGAGTTTCGAGATTCGTAGTAGCCCTGCTGATTTTACAAGAAGTTTCTTAATTTAAGTTAAGAAGTGAAGATGAAGAAGATCTAAATGAAGTTAAAGAACAGGAATAAGAGTTAAAACATAATATTTAAGTATTAGAAATCAGACATTTTAATTTATAAAAACTACCCGCATTCTCCTGCCTGACATGACGCATCCTTTAGTTAGAATGTGGCCCTTATTATATTACATTATATCAGTTCTCGTAAGTACTTTTTTTTCAATTAGCGTACAATTTCGTACATCTCTCGTACATTTTTTCTGATTCACTAGAAATTTAACAACTCGACTGATACATAGTGGAAAAGATAGCGCCCGCCAGAAAGTATCTTTCCAGGCGGTGACATGTTGAGCATATTGATCACTGTTTTCTCTTTTTCTCGTAACCACGTGCGTTTTGAATGTCAGTTTGAATTCGTACAGTCACCGCCAAAATGTATGACACAAAGTTCCTCTAAAACATTGCAGCATTGGAACGTAGTTGAACCTCCTCCTTTTTTGAAGTCAGTTAAAAATCAAGGTCAATGGTAAAAATCCGAAACTTATATTTTTTTAGAAATGGCAACGAGACAGCGCCCACACCGTGTTTGATGGTGATTTTCCACCGGCGAGGCGAGACGAGAATTGAAATTTGTATGCATTCTCGCGCGTCCGCCGCGGGCGCTGCCATACAAATTTCAATTTTCGTCTCGCCTCGCCGGTGGAAAACCACCTTGAAGCGGAAGAACTCTTAGCTTGCCAAGCCAAGTCAAAAAATATTTTTTTATACGTTTCTTTTCCATGGCAACATTGGTAAAAGAAACGTCAATCAAGTTAATCGCCATTTTCCTTGTATGTAATGAAATTTTTTAAATTTGTAAAATAAAATAAATATAATATCATGTAATTTACAAGTCCAAATCTGTCTTTGACTCCTCGTCAATCAGATTAAAAAATGGATTCCAACCTATCATTCTTCAGTCTACCAGTAAGTCAAAACGTTGCTCTAACATAAGATTGTTTTACGTAAACACTGTGCTGTTCTAATTACGAATATTTGCCACAGTTCGTGGACTCGGAGACTACAGACTTGGTGTTGAATATCAAGAATGATCGCTGCGGGTACGACGAGTTGCACACGAGTTTGCCGTCTCACGGCAATTTGTTGGGGTCAGACGATGTGTTGGCCCAATTTTTGTCTCCAGACGAGCCATTGGAAGAGCCCGACTTGAATGGACCCACCACCTTGCACTGCGAGATATGCAGGAAGAAGTTTGATAATGCTAAAAAGTACTATGGACATTTGAGGATACATTCCAAGGGCAATGCTTGGGTTTGTGGTAAGATTTTAATAACTGTAATCATAGCTGTAATAAAACGACTGCTTGTGAAGGTGTTTGAATACTATGCTACTAAACCTTATGGTTATTGCAGACAAGTGCCCTGAGCAAAAGTTTGCCACAAAGCAGGCCCTGATGAAGCATGGGCTGACGCACGCACCTCTGGAACGCGTGTGGCGTTGCCCACAGTGTAGCCTCTCCTTTGAGGCACTCTGGAGATTGCAACAACATCTCTTTTGTACACATCTAGAGTACAGGTAGAAAAATAAATTGTTTTAATCCTTATATTACATTTTGTATTTTATGAGCATGGATGTTTGGGTTAGGCAAGCACTGTTTTGGTGCCAGGAAATCTGGCAATAGTCTGAGGAATGTTTAGTTTAATGAAATGAGCTACATAGACAGTGGACCCTATGGTTGGGCAAGAGAAGCGGTTGCTCTAGGCGTACCAGAACAAAATAAATTTATGATCAGCTCGCTCTACTTTCATCAAGCACTAGAGCCGGTGCTATACAGAGACTTCCAATTAGACTGGCATAGAGACACAAGTTCACTTAAATTTCGAAATAAACAAGTTATTGCACACTGGTGACATGACAAATGCCCTATAGTATGGCAGAACTGAGTGCGTGCAGCTTGTGGCTTGGATGTGGTGATGGAAACCAACTTTGTGCTTATATCATATAATCTACCAATCACTTAGAAGCCTAATGTGAGATAGCTCTAAACTCAAAGTATTTTTTATTATGTTCCAGGCCACATAAATGCGATGAATGTGAGAAGGCTTTCCATAAGAAATCTGACTTAAAACGGCATAAGGACATGCACAGTAGTAAGTAGACAGTGCTTCTCATGCTCATAAATGCTTTCTAAAATTATTTTTGTTCTGAAATTCTATTACTCAAGCAAAATTTACCACTTACATGATTTAGAGGAGTACTATGCGTATTATGCGGCCCACATGACGGCTGGACTCGTAACTTGTAAACTATAAATAGTTTAATTGACATATTTCTATCTGGAATATGAAACATTATTTCTTTATTTCCTTTTGAAATTAATATTAGTTAAATTATTTTAACTGCCACGCCACTCTATTGCCCATTTACAGTTCACTGTCTAATTTTACAATATTAGACTATTTTTAACCCAAATAATTTATATTAGTTACAAGTCCAGCCGTCATTTAGACCGCATAATACATACTGTACGCCCTTATTTATTATTTATTTCAAACAATAATAATTTAATGATTCTTGATTTAATGAACTCAAAGAAAAATAAGAAAAAAAGAATTTTAAAAGAATTTCTTTGCTCACCTGCGACCTTATGATAGCTAAGTTTATGCAAAATATGCGTGTTCATGCAGTTCCTCCACCTCAACACTGTAAGAACATACACAAACCACACAAACCCATCTATCACCACCACCACACTAAACTGACGCGTTTCGAACTCAACCAGAGCCACACACCATGCTACCAGATGTTAGACTAACAAACCACAACAAGCGTTTTAATGTGTCACTGTAACTCCCGAAGTACCCACCTATATTTTTTCTCAAACAAAAGAAAACTACCCACAAAATATTATTAATTTAATCGTCATATAAAACTACCTTGATTTTTTATTAATTTACTGTCAAGGCGTGTTTTATTAACTGCTATTGCTGAAATTAGACCCCAGCCGAAGCAAGGGAGATGATATTAAATTTAATAATAATAAGCCTTTTTATTCTGAACTTCTTAGTTGAGTATGGATACATGGTTGTGTTTGTTATAGTAAGTCCCGAAGCTCAGTTTGCCTCTTGGCATAGGCCTCCTCTAACATTTTCCATTGAGATCTGTCTCGCGCTACCCTTCTCCAATGATGTCCAGCCGTGAGTTTAAGGTTGTCTTCCCATCTTGTTTGTTGGCGTCCTCTATTAAATTTACCTGCTCATTAATAATAGACCCCATACTATTGTACCTAATTATCTCCATGCATTCTAGAACATCAAGAGCAAAGAAATTCTTTTAATTCTCTGATATGGACCTCCGCAAAGTAACGCCTGATTAAATAAATTATTCTTGTTTTAGTTAATAGTTTCATGATTTTTCAGATATAAAAAAGTTTTCGTGTTCAGTGTGTGGGGTACAGTTTAGTGACAATTGCAATCTGAAGCGGCACATGTTGCGACATACCAATGAGAAACCTTATTGTTGCGCGGGATGCGGTAATAGGTATAAACAGGTTGGTAAACAATAGGAAGTGAAAGCGGTGATTTTCTTTAAATATTTTTGCTGCTGTGGTAAAGTGGCGAGTGGGAGCAGTCTTTCCTAAATCAAAATCAAAATGTCTTTATTGCGTTTATGGGTAATATAGTTGATAGACAGCAATACATAAAGAAGCGCCATATCCTGCCTGCTAGAGGCGTACAATATTTAGGCACACTACTTAGAATATAATATAATAAGAATAAAATCAAAATAACACAATACAAGTTCATTTGAATGTAAGATAAAATATGTCAAATTCAGTAAAAACACATTAAAAAATAAAATGATCAATAATTTAAAATATCAAGTAAATTCAAGCAAACTAGAAATTAAATGTCAATAAAATAATAAAATTACTTAACTAGTCCATTAACAGTATCATACATAAAAACGCAACTAGCCAATTGAACAAATTCTTCTTAAAAGTTAAAAGAGGTAGTATTTTCATGTTGAGTGGTAAATGATTATATATTTTTGCACACATGCATTGCCTAGAGAAGATAAATCAAATGAAAATATTCAAAATACATATTTTATTTTAGCTGGCTTCCATGAAGCGACATAATCAGAAGTGCCCAAAGTATCAGTTCAATCATAACCTGGACCCGACGGCGCGAAAAAACCACTGCAGAGTCTGCGGCATGACTTTTCAATACAAGAGTGCTTTGCTCGAACATTGCGTTAGGTAAGTGCATATAATATACAGAACGTCACCATTCAATATTTTTAAGGTCTAAAAATAACACTATCCCCAAAATCCTTTTCGGCATAGTTTTTTTGTTCCTTCTTATTAATCAAGATAATTCACAGTTGAGAGTATAGTATAAATGAATACCGAATAGAATGTACAGTATGCATAATAAATAAAAAACAAGATTATGTCAGTTATGTATTATGTTTACAGACAACACACAAACCCATCTAATAATACAACTAACAACATCGAGAAAGACGATAAACCACATCAAACAACAATCAGCATAGACCACAACAGAACTGTGGACAATATTGTTGATGATATCCTCTCCGCTGAAGACGATTACTTGACTATGTCCACGCAAAACGAAATACTAAACGTATATAACAACCAGACTGAAACAGATACCAATAATGATAATCTAATGCACGTAGAATTCCTTAAAGCGATGAATCAACTGCATAGCTTAGATGATGAATTATTTTACAATGATCTAGACTTAGATAATTTCCAAGCAAACCACATATTTAACATGAATACTAATGACATGGATTACGGAGACAAAAATGCGGAGATTCTTTTCGATTTTGCTGATAGTGGCAGAAGTATGGATCAAGATATAATGAATGTACTTTCAGAAGTAGGCCCGTCGTTTACTGAGACGAATAAACCTGAACCAACAAAAAATCCTACAGTTTCCGTAAATGAGTGTGCCACTATTTTCGAAAGCGACGTGGACTTGGAAGCTAGCACGAATTTAGCTGCTAATTTAAACCAACTAATAGGAGAAAACAATGTTCAGTATATTTCAACGGAAGATGACGATACGTTTATAATAAGTTTGAACAGTGCTATAGACGCGGAGCAGTTGACAGACATGTTGAACATAGGAGTTGAATTAGTTGAAAATAACAATGAAGAAGAAAAAGTACCCGAGGCCGAGGTTCATAGTACTGAAGTGGATAGTGAACCAATAGTGATTAAGATTCAAGAACCGATAGTAGATAAAGACGCTACTAGTGATAAAGAAAACACTGCAGTGAAACCAAAAATAAAGAAATGTACTTTATTCGTATGCCGCACTTGTAATAAAGTTTTTAAAAAGAAGGATAACTATAAATCCCACAAAGGTAAGATGCGAGAAACACCAGCTTAGTTCTATGATTTTTTAATCAAATCATTGCCTCTTTCGATAGCTTAAAATGTTGGTGCCATTACACCACATTGGTTCTAAATAAATGATATGATGGCTTTTTATAATTTTCATTTGTTAGTATAATCCAGGAAAATTTTGTTTGTTGTTGAAATTGATCATCTGTAAGCTTCACTAAGTACATAACAAGTTACCAATTCATATTTCCTGCACTGTATAATTTATTTTTACAGCGATCCACAACCCGTCTCTACGCGCGCATCGATGTCGCACGTGCGGCGAACGCTTCAGCTACCGTTCAACGCTCAACAAGCATCGCAGAACACACGAATCGGTACCCACCAAGCGTTTCCCTTGCGCGTTTGAGGGTTGCGACAAAGATTATAGCGCTGCTTGGATGGTGAGCATTACTCAACTTTACTGTATCCTCCCACAACCCGCCGCCGTCTGGCGTAGTTAAGCTACACAGTAAAGAAATATCTTAACGCACATCAATCGGTGTCCAATCAACTTCCTTCCTATGTGTTGCGACAGCGCTGCTTAGATAGTGAGCATAATCAACATTACTGCATCCTCCCACAATCCACCGTCATGTGGTGTTTAGGGACTGGCGTAATGTAGCTAAAAACTAAACAAGCATCGTAAGTCACAGCTCTGCACCTACCGAACCCTTCTCTTGCGTGCTCGAGAGTTGCTAACAAGATTATAACGTCGTTTTGTTTAGATAGTGAGCATTATCCAATTTGACTGCATCTTCCCACAACCCGCCGCAATGTGGTTTTAAGGGGCTGATGTAGTTTAGAGATACACTGAAAAAAAAAAAAACAGGAAACGCGACTGCACCATGCGAGCAATTTCCTTGCACGCTAGAGTTTTGTCAGAGTTTATACTTGGACAGTGAGAATTACTCAACTTTACTGCAGCCTCCCATACTCCACTTCGATGAGGAGACTTTATGCGGTTTGACACTTATTAAACACAAAGTTAACCTAATGTAGCACCCAATTCTAGCAATTTTCGAACTATCCTGACGTTTGATCAATGAGTGACTCACATCACAACCCGCCTACCATAAGTGAATATAATATGCGACTAAGCTTGAAACCATTTTCTTTTCCCATAACAATTTTGTTTGTTTCTGCAGTTGAAAAATCACATGGAGCGCGACCACGAGAAACTAATGCCGTATAAATGTGACAAGAAAGACTGCGGGAAAAGTTTCTACAAGCAGTCAGACTTGGTCAAACACGAAAGGTAAATCCAAGTGCACGAAGACCAGTATATTAGAGCGATGTGCACATAATCGCAATTGGCACATCTAGATCTAAAGCGGTATCGACTCAAAATAATACACCATTTAAAGTTAGGCCTACATTTAATATCCGCAAGGCCTAAATTAAAATGCTTATTTTGAGTTGATGCCCTTTCAATCTGGATGTGCGATATAGCAATAGCACATATGGTTTCAACGGTTTTCACATTAAAACCGAAATAAAAAAATAACATAAGTTTTTGCTGCAGGTTCCACTCTGGCGCACGGCCCTACTCGTGTGACATCTGTCACCGCGCGTTCCCCCAAATCTCACACCTGAAGCGGCACGAACGAACCGTCGACTGCACTAAACAGTGAGTTTTAATACACTTTCATTATTAATTTTCAAAAAGCCATTACAACCGTTGATTATACATCCAGTGTTTTTTTTTATTGAGTCGCCTTAAGGGCCAGAGACACTAGGTTCTTGCTTATGTTTACAATCACACATTATTAATTACATTTTAAATACTTCTCAGTCATTTAATTACAGCAGAACATATTTTTTGTTTCAGTGTGCAACGTTGACGGTGGTGATTGCTCGTAGTGAAATATTTTAGTTATTTATTATCTGTCTCCCTTTTGAGAATTTTCTGTGATAATCAACTATATATTATAAGTAAATTATAATATTGTATAATAATAATCATGTTAAGTATATAGGTACTTGTTTGTTTTATTTCATTACTCATGTGCAGTCGCGCTTGACGATTAACGACAATAAAACTAAAAGTAAAAAACCACTTCAATTTAATTAAATATCGAATCTTAAAAATTAAGTCCTAAAAAATCAATCACTCAATCACATTTCAAAGATACTTACTTACCTTAATCTTACTGATATAACACAAGCAGATTCATTACATTTTAAATTAATTGTATAGATGTAGTTGATGATGTTTTGCCATCGTATTTTATCGGAAAATTTCGTATTTATCTTGCTTCCTCAACTAGCTTAGTCAAGTTTACTAAAGCTAATTAAGATTTTATATTTTTTTTTGTTTTATAAATACATGTTAAGATTAGATACCTGGATTGAGAAAGTAAGATAAATACGAACTTATTCGACAAAATACGATAGAAAACATTCACTAGTTCTGTAACCTATTTACGAACAAAGGCACACTTGTTTAGACTCGGATAGTGTAAAACAGTTTCAAAGGCTAGTTCATTTGATTCGAGTATTGTTCCTCCAACAGTCTCGCACCGAGACTTATTTGATTAGTATTTTTTTATTAATTAAATGCAATAACCATTTCGATCGATGGGTTAAGTGTGATGATAATAGGTCCAAAACCTATGCTGGAATATCAACCCAAAGAGACCCAATAACTCTTTGGCTGACGGTCTTCCGTCCGTCTGTACATGTACAGTCGAACAAATTGAATCATGACCCAGGGTGGAACCTTTTTATAATAAATTTCACTATGATCTCTTTGACAGAAGTATGAGATGTCAAGATGACATTATTAACACTAAGGTTCTAATCTGGGTCATGATTCAATTTGTTCGACTGTACAGGCCTACGAAGTGTAAAATTCGAACTTCGTATCTTGCCGTCCCGCTGACGCTAAAATGATTTAATACGTGAGTGAGAGGGACGGTACGATGCGAACTTCGATTTTCAAATTTCCTACTAGCCCCCCAGATGCAGTGAATAATCAGCTTCCATTGTTAAAAATCTGAACACATGACTACTTCCGAATGCTGCCGACGTGTCTATGAATAATTGGGTTAATAAGTGACATATTTGTATTAAATAGGGTAGGTACAGTCACCATCAGATGATACCATACCATAATAATAGGGTGCATGTGCCGATATTTTTGACCACCTTGGCCGCTCCGAAATATCTGATGGTGATTGCACTACATTTATTAAGTGACAAATGTCAAACCGTGAGTTTGAATCACACTGAGATGATATAACCCCCACGATCAAATCATATAGAAAATCTTAACCTAGGTTCTCTCTACACTCTACATTGATCTTTAATCTCTCGATGCGACCTTTCCCCTACGCTGTCTTGATGGACACTGAGGCTGACTGAAGTAGCATAACAAATACGAACGTTTACGATGGGAAAGGATTATTAACGGGAACTATATTTTTTGTCACTTAAATTTAGATTTGTCACTAAACTGCGATACCCTTATTATTATATCTAACCCTGAGAAATATATTGGACATCAAATTAATCAAATATGTCTCTAAGTATGAGTCATCAGATGAATGTAAACCTGTATCCTAAATTATAGTTTGATCATCAAAATTCGATCACCAAAATAATAGATCTGTCACCTAATAAATAGATCAGTTCCTTAATTCGATGCTTCTACCTATTCTACTAAGGCAGGTCTGGGTTAGGTACGACGACGAGCGAAGCGAGGAGGAGTGTTAGGTAGAACTGCGACCCTCAGTGCGCGAGCCGAGCGAGCGAAGAGAGCGTGCCGCGGCAGCAGCCGTCGAAGTGCCAGAACCGAACATTTTTTGCTAATACAATACTTGTATGATGAATATAAATGTTTGTAGTAGGTACTTGAGTCTTGGATGTTTGTATGTATATATGCGTATGTCTACCCGTTCTTTAGCACCCATAGAACAAACTTTGCTTAGTTTGGGGCTGGGTCAATTGGTGTAATTTGTGAGAAGATATTATTATTATTATTTCATTCATTGTATATCATTATCGTCAAATTTCAGTTCAATTATTTGATGATCAATATTATTTCCGAGTAATTTTTAAATAATATTTAGGTAACCGTTTTAATATTATTTGGTGATTCAATTTAGGTGACAGATCTACTATTTTAGGAACAAATATTATTTATTAGGTCGCCAAAAACGCATTTATTAGGTGATCAATAAAATCATACCCATTATTAACTACATCTGTATGTCTTTTTTAAGAAAAGAGTCTTCTTGTCTCTTTAGTGAATATTTGTAATTTTTATTACATCCTTAGGGCTAAGCGTCAGAATAGACCAGCTACGCTAGCCCACATCTTCGTTCTCTTGAATGGCCATGTTCTGCATAAAAGTCTCCAGGCTGTTAGTACTGTTGACTAGACTCTCATAAGTGTGGTGATTGTTGCCCAGCTGTGGAAGAAAAATAGGTAAAACTTCATGTTTATGCCATCATGTTATCGTGTCCAGCCTACGTTTTACTGCAGGGCACAAGCTCTCAAAATGTGAGGGCTTGGGATTTACTTCGCACGCGGGCCTAGTGTGAATATAAATTTTCACTCGCCAATGAGCCAATGGCCATATTGTCTAACGTGCTCGGACTAGCATTGAAGTCATCGTTTCTCTCTGTCATACGATACATGAAAGATAGTTGCAGTTGAGAGACACACAGAGAGGGAATAGCTATTTTAAAGAAAACTAACACACCCTCCTCGTGAATAATACCTACTTATTTTGAAATCAAGTTTTGAATTAATGAGCTGGCAATATTCGTAGCACAGTTTGTTATTAATTATACATTTTGTGCCATACAAAAACTGGCGAATCGCGTTTTGACAAGTCATAAAAAGTATGCCAATGGAGATGTGGTTGTGGTACCAAGTGCCAACAACCCAATTTGGGCCATCGCGGCCTTGTACCTTTCCAGTTTAAAACAAAGTACTCACAAAGCCTTTGACCCACTTGGAGAGATGGTCGGTGTAGTAGGAGTTAGCGAAGCGTGCGTCTGCGAGCAGCACGGCGCCCCAGTCGCCGCGGTGTCTCACGCAGCGCCCCACCGCTTGGTTCAGCGCCCTACGATCAATCAATCAAATAATTTATTGTATGGTTATGATTATGAGTCAAACAGGTCTTATTATGTCCGTGTCCATCATACGTGTATATTAAGACGACCGGATGGCTAAGTGGTTAGAGAACCTGACTACGAAGCTTGAGGTCCTGGGTTCGAATCCCGGCCGGGGCAGATATTTGTGTGAATAACACGAATGTTTGTTCTCGGGTCTTGGATGTTTAATATGTATTTAAGTATGTATTTATCTATATAAGTATGTTAATCCGTTGCCTAGTATCCATAGTACAAGCTTTGCTTAGTTTGGGACTAGGTCAATTGGTGTCAAGTGTCCCATGATATTTATTTATTTATTTATCATGCCTACCTCAATGAGGTGTACAATATACCTAACTACAATTATATAATACGAATATGTCATGTTTTAGTCATAGCAATGAACAAATTTCGGAGATTATCATACTGGCGATTGGCGGGCGAGTTGAAAGCGAATTAGCTGCGTTTAGCGCCAAAGACGGCATATTATTGTTGCAGGAGAGTGCACCTACTAGTTCTTGACTAAGATAATTTTTGCAAACTTTTGTTATTAACCCATCAGTTTGTTAGTAAATCGAAATAATATTTTTTTCTATTCTATTCAAGCTATTCTAGCGACACTATTGCTCATTACATTCGCGGTAGCTGGTGCAATGTAACCATCTATGATTTTCTTACCAACCCCAATACCTACTTGTGAATATTAGAATAGGTAGGTATACTAGGTACATACCTGTAAGCCTGAACTCTCAACCATTCCCTACTGGACAGCAGGTTGCGTTGTGAACAATATTTGTCGTTGTATTTCATCTTTTCTTTTACAGCCATGTCGAACGTGTTAGGATACGGAACCCCCACCTTGAAACAAACAGACACAGCTATATAGACTTACTTACATAATATGTCGAGGAGGACAAAGGAAAACGTCTTCTTGGTGGTATAATGCGTATAATTCCTCACAGTAAAAGTTACTAAGTTCACAAGAATAATCATTACATAATAAAAGATACCGTTCGCAAATGCGCGCGCGTGCAGCTCGTTCAGTTGGTAGCCTAGAGAGAGAGCTGCCGAGCAAGCGAGAAGGCATAAGGCAAGGTTGTGTTCGGAAATCAAATACGGTTTCGCGCTACACATACATATAGAGATAAATTCACACCTGAGGTCTGTGGGTATTATAACCATCACCATATCAGCCAGGACGTCCACTGTTGGACGTAGGCCTTCTACATAGTTAGACCTCCACTCCAGTTGCTTTGGTCGGAAGCGGCCTGCGTCCCCCGTAAACCTGCGGCTTTAACCAGGTCATTTGTCCATCTCGTGGGTATTTATACCTGTATGGAATACTATCTGTCGATCTTGAAATTAATTTTCAAATACATTCTGTTGGAGCTGCGAAAAACAAAAACTTCCAAATTAACGCGATCAAAAGACATACCGTTTTGAAAGTGCATTTTCATACAAACCGTAGAAATCAAAATGTGTAGGATATTTCCTGTTGAAATCTGGCCAGGTCACACAATACAAGTAAAAGAAAAAATCCAAACCTTGTTTTTCAATACAAACTTTTTTTTGTTAACTTCTGTGCGCGATTACGACTCGCTATTGGCCGGGCTCATTCTAAATATTCTAATCAATTAAACTTACAGTAATTACAGCTCTGGCCTGGTGGTCTTTGAAGTCCATTCCCTCCGACACCTTGCCGCGATACACAGCGAATAATAAAGCGCCTTTTTCTGACAGCGAGTACTTATAATAATCCTGCAATGACGACACTTCGTTATTCACAACTGCCTTTAGCCGTCCCACTTTTTTATTATGAGAGGGCAAACGAGCTTGCGGGTCATCTGTTG
>NC_133480.1:7018917-7140539 GCF_025370935.1 Choristoneura fumiferana
TTCTAGACACCGCCTGCCCCAAAACTGTTCTGTCATATATTTTAAATTGAAGTATATTCTTTCGAACACACATCATGTAGGCAGCCAGTCGTGTCCTACAGTAGGTACCTACCAACTAGGCTACCTAGCTATGCCAGTAGGTACTTGTTTATCCTGGGCATTTTTCAGGCTAGGCTTTAAAAACCCTAATATTAATTCAACATTTCAAATGCAGTTTGCTGACAACTTTTTTCACTCACCTGTCAGTTTTAGAGTGGCCAGCTGTAAAAATTCTAACTTAATGCCGGATCAAAAAACAAAACTTTCTCGAAACAATCTTAAAATTTACATACTTAACAGCCGGTAACCAGTACAAAGCTCTCCTAAAAACCTCACCTATTATTATTGCGTTGTTCTATAACTTTTGGTTGTAGGTACTATAGGGGTCTTAATTGTATTGTCAGGAGCTGGTCGTCCCGCTCCCGTGCCTCATAATTAGGGTAATTTGACACTTTGCCTAGCCACAGGAACGTATTATTTACCGTGTGGGCAGGAAAAGTGCTTTGTTGGTTGGACTCAGGTACACCAGACGTCGGTTATACTCAATATAAGTACGCTAACATTTACGTGTGTCTTGCTCGGTATATCATTTAATTACTTTAATTAATTCACATGAGAATTCACCCGTCAAAATCGGTTCACCCGTTTAAAAGCTACGGTGCCACGCACACGCACACACACACACACACACACACACACAACACCACACACACACACACACACACACACACACAGAGACGCACATAGAGGTCAAACTTATAACAACCCTATTTTGGCGTGGGAGTTAAAATAGGAAGTGTGAGGTGAATGCATGCAGCTTCCAACCGAAGTAATGAGGAGGTTATGGGGGTGGCTTATGACCAACAGTGGACGTTTTACGATGATGTTGAGGAGAGTTTTCTGTTAATAGGATCTAATAAACTACACTAATTTACCTACATTACATTTTACATTTTTACTTCTTCGGTAAAAAAAACAGTGGATAAGAGTATTTTTCTAGCGTTTATTTCTTATGATTTTGTGGCCACATTTTTATTGGTATGGCTGAATATTCTGTTACAGTTTCCAGGTTATCTATTAGGAGTACCCCTGTCCTCTGAACTCTTAAAAAAATAATCGAAAATGTCATCAAATTCGACAGTCCCTTCGAAGAATGTGGAATCATTATTTAATAATAAAGGTTTAGTGACCTTAAGTAGGGATAGTAACGTGAGGTACGTTTGATAAATTTTGTGTCACAAATTGAATAGTTAAATCAGCCAATCGCAAGTAAGACTGTAACGTCAAACCAAACGTCAAACGGTCCTCACAGTACTAATGCCATCTACCGATATTTTACCTGTCAAGAAATAAACCCTCTTTTCCCCAACTTTTTGTCTGACTGATTGTACATCTTAATCCTATAGGTAGGTATAGGATATGGGTATAAAAATCAGTCGAGGTCTTATTTCTGAACTTCAACTATCTGCATACCAAATTTCATCCAAATACGTCCGGCCACACGTGAAAGATTGCAAGCACGAACATTCCCGCTAAATTTCATTATCTCTTTCGGGACATTTGAGACTTTGACACAAGCTTGCTAGCTTATACCTACTCTATCAAAAGTCAAACTCTACATACGAGCAGTACCTAGTTAATGTAGTTAACATCAACCATCGCGCTTGCCGTCATCCAGATCAGTGGTTACCACGCTACAACAGCTTCAGGCTTTCAAAATACCTCTTATACCACTACAATACGGCCTATTTCAAAATTATCTACACGCAAATCGAAGTAATCCTTACAGTTGCGATTACATTTAGCTCTTGTTTATTGCCACTGGTAAACACAGCTCCAGTTTGAAAATGGTCTTTAAACAGTCGTTATAAGAGCTCCAATGCGCTTCTATATGACTAAATGTCAGCAGCACTTTCATGGAACTATGGTTCTTTACACCACTTGCTTTAATTGATTCGTATTTAAAGTCTAATTACAAGATGGTCATATGAATTATAGCAAGACAATTGAGACCATGGTCTTAAGGGGCAATTTGTTACCCGGTAACGATGCGTAGTTTTAAATAGAGAGCAGAGGCCTTATTGTCTAACTCTAACTAAAGTATAAGATGAGGGTAGAAAGAGATAGCGGATGGCGAACGCGAGCGCTCGCGTATTAGACAATACCTACGGCCTTTGGTATCGCTCTTTGCGAGTATTGTAGATTGTAGTGTAAAAAATGGAGCTACCATAGAACTTAACTAGGTATCGCCAGCAATTTTGTCGGTAAAGAATAAGTTTACCGTTATCCGCGGAAACTACGCAAATTTTTGTTTATTCTTGTATTAAAATGTTTATAACAAAAATTTATTTTGTGACGTCACGTCAAGTAGGTACGGCAAATAATGTACAACTACGTGGCGTTGCATCCACAGAAATATTAAGATTATCATATTATATTAAGATTAACAAAACACAACATAACAACAAGGTAAAAATAATAACGTTTCTTTCACATCCAGATTGCCAAACGATAATGTGCTCTCCACGCTACTGCCATACATATTTTATCTACACAGGTCAGTGTGGTTACTACCAACTCGCACATGAAAAATAGAAATATTTATGTCTAATAAATAAGAAAAAAGTATAGGTAGGTACAGCTGCAAAACTATAATAAGGTACATCGTACGCGTTATAAGTGGGCGGCCGTTCGTAAAATCCGCCAGATCACGAAATTCCTAACCATATCGTGAAATGGCGCCATTTCATAAATTGGCGAAGGGACATCCCGCATATCGTTCAAAACTCGCCGTTTAACGATTTGCCTAGTGACGTTTAGGCAGATCATGAAATTCCTAGGCATATCATGAAACGCCGCCATTTAATGATTTGGCCAGTTTAGACAGATCATGAAATTCCTGGGTATAACATTAAACGCCGCCATATCGTTGTGGTCACAATTCATACTAACCACTCCTCGCTTCGCTCGTTGTAATGGGTCGTTGCTCGTTATAGTAAGAGGTAGTGCCTTTTAAGGTCCGCAAAAGGTAAAGGTGCCACAAAAGAAACTATTATTTAGATCTTCTTAAGGCATCGCTCTTGTTATTATAAAATAAAATTGTGTCATTTGACAAAACCTACAAAGGACAAAATTCACGAAAAATAACTTTCTTTCAATTTTGTATGCAACTTTCAATGCACGACCCGACTCGCTCTTTTCGATTTTACTCACTTTTTTAAATCGTTCTACCTACTCTGTCACAACCTCTCACTTTTTCCCAAAAAACTATACAAAAACTAAAAAAAACGTTCCCAAAACTAAAAAATCGCCTGCCAACCGCAACTGTCAAAATTTCACAAATCGATTAATGCGTCTTAGGCCTTCCTGTCTTTTCAAACGAGGGTACGAGTAACAGACAATAGGGAAGGAAACGGCGACCGCAAGACAAAAATTACCCCAGCACATCCATAATTACATGATTTTACTATAATTTTGCGGCCTGTACCCACTTAAAAATCACCACCTTCTTTATGACTGTCCGTAACTACTAATCAAATAAAGTGAACAGACTGTAGCCCTTTGTGTCTTGTAAAAACGGTGGTTTTCGGTAACAAACGAGTGGAAATTAAGGAAACTTGGCGGCTCGTTGACCGAGTGTTGGTATCCTGCTTATTATGTCGGTTTAGTGACCTCTTTCTGGATGTTTTTACTCGTCCGTTACATCCACAAACTAATAATAAAAAAAAATAAGTGGTTCAATAAAGGATTTCTAGGTGGCGCTAGTATCGTAAGATCTGTTTGACAATGAGGGCTATCGTTTTTTGTCTCACTAGATGGCGCACTGTTGCGTGAAGTTTTAAGTATGGCTTTCAAAGTCTGTTTTTACGGGTGTGAAAACAAAGTTTATTATTAAAATCAAATTTAATACACCTTAAAACCGTACCATAAAAATATCGAGCATGCTAGTGTTGCATAGTCCCCGTTTTGTTCGGAAAAAAGGGAGGACAAAGGTTTCCGAAAGACAAAACTTTCTCAAAACACAGACATTCATTGCCCCGGAACGCATATTTGCCATAATTAATTTCAGATATTGCAACATATTCACAAAATTATTCTAATTATAAATAAAACCCGCGTAGCTCACCCAAAACTATGAGATTTGACATTTTCGGAGACCTCACGCTACACTAGCGCCTCTAGTGGCGAATTCATACGCAATAGCCCTCATTTTGACATTTGCATCATATTTGTGATTAGTGAAATAACTGAATCAGCCAATCACAAGCAAGACTTTAACGTCAAACGGATTTCTCGATACAAACGCCATCTAGCGATATCTCTGTCAAGAAATTATCGTTGTTTTTTTTATTCTGTTAAGATTACTTTTTGGAGTCTTTTTATATTTTTTATTTCAACTCCAAATTTTGTTACTTTTACGGTCACCCGTGAAATCTACCTGGAGCGAATAGTTCCAAGGGAGTGTTTGATGTATCGTCGATGAGAACTAAAACATAGATGGCTTTAGTGTCGCTGCTTAAGTGACTAATGAAAAAAGCACGTTAAAATGTTGGTGCATAGGAAAATTCGTGTCTAGACACCTGTCCAGTGGTGGTGTAGCACGGATGGCTGCGATTCCCAGCGCTGGTCTATTTTTCTGGTTTTTCAGTGCCATGTTTTTCAATCCATATTTCAGCTTGTATTTTCGTGTGAAATATATTTAATACTGTTGTTTGTAGCGTTCTTTGTTGCGAATACTGAGAAGAGAGTGTTTTAGTACCTAGGTATAAAACATTTGACGCAACGCCGCCTCGTTACAGACTGAGCTAGAAAAAAAATTGCTATTTAGCCATAACATACCTAGACGTCTCGCACTGTAAGCTCACTTGTTATTAGTTACTTTAAAAAAACGCTATAAGTTTTTTTTTTCAAAAACTCACCATTTTGCGCCAAAAATCCGCCGTTTCGATTTTTCAAAAATATCATTTACCCAGTGTCACTTGCGTCATCAAGACAAATCCAATGACGTGTCGTTTATCAAAATCGGTTCAGCCATTGAGTAGTTACAAGAGGACATAGGAATAGACATACACACGTGTCAAACACATAACCCTCCTTCTTCCCACTCGGGTAAAAAAACCTTGGTGGCCTAATGGTTTGACCTCTGGCCTCTCAAGTAGAGGATCGTGGGTTCAAACCCGAGCTCGCAACTCTGGGGTCTGTCATTCATGTGCGAAATTACATTTTAAATTTACCACGAGCTTTATGGTCGAGGACAACATCGCGACGAACCCTCACAAACATGCGAAGCCCTCTCATTCTGAAAGGAGGCCTGTGCCCAGCTGTGGGACGTATATAAGCTGGGACAATGATGATGATAATTTATACCTTGTTATTCGTTTTGTGGTTACGCTACGCATTATTTATTAACAGACACTTTCCAAACATGTCGGCTCACATTCAATGATAACGACATAAGTGTAACTAAATACAGTTGTTAGAAAGGTTTATGACATGTAACACGACACGGTGTTTTAGGGTTTACAGCTCAGTGTTACCACAACAGGAAAAATACAGTATTACAATAGTTATTTGTGTCACAAGGGAGCAAAATGGTGTATTTACGGCGAGGGCGTACATTGAATCCGGAATGTAGCGAAGAATTGTACAATAGAATCCTGAGCGTAGCGAGGGATTCTAAAGTAGAATCCTGAGCGTAATGAGGGATTTAAGTGTTAACGCCCAAGATGAAAATAATTTTGCTCCCGAGTGGCTCATACAACTTTTCACACCGAGCATTAAGAAACTTGAAAAAAATTATCTAAATCTTATTAAAGAACAACCAGCATAGAAAATGGCGTGGCTATACATTTATCAAGTTCAAAAAATGGCATTTGCAATAAAAGACTTAAAAAAGCCTTGAACAGAAAAGTTGCACTTTGCTCCCTCTCGTCAGGGAGGAAAAGTTACTTTTCTGAAGGAAAGGTGTGAAATAGTTATTTGTGTCACAAGGGAGCAAAATGGTGTATTTACGGCGAGGGCGTACATTGAATCCAGAATGTAGCGAAGAATTCTACAATAGAATCCTGAGCGTAGCGAGGGATTCTAAAGTAGAATCCTGAGCGTAATAAAGAACAACCAGCATAGAAAATGGCGTGGCTACACATTTATCAAATTCAAAAAAGCCTTGAACAGAAAAGTTGCACTTTGCTCCCTCTCGTCAGGGAGGAAAAAATACTTTTCTGAAGGAGAGGTGTGAAAAAATAATTAAAGATACGTGATTAAACCCCGCGTATAATAATGACAAATGAAAATTGCAGAAGTTTGAAATACAGTTTGAAATATTGGGCACAGGCCTCCTCCTAGATTTAGAGGGCTTGGACTGTAGCTCCCACGGTGGCCCAAGTGAAAGAAAGAAAGAAAACACTTATTCGTGACAATATGGGAAGAATGGATGTGTGTGGATGGGAATGGATGTTTTTTTTAATTTAGAACATTTCATGAATTTCGAAAAAAAACCAGCCAAGTGCGAGTCGGAATTGCGCACGAAGTGTTCCGTACCATTATCTAGATATAGAACATTAGACATTACCAAAAAAACACTTTTTTTTTATTCGACTGGATGGCAAACGAGCAGGTCGGTCTCCTGATGGTAAGAGATCACCACCGCGCATAAACATCTGCCACACCAGGGGTATTGCAGACGCGTTGCCAACCTAAAGGCCTAAGATGGGATACCTCACGTGCCAGTAATTTCACCGGCTGTTACTCTCCACGCCGAAACACAACAGTGCAAGCGCTGCTGCTTCACGGCAAGCGAGCAAGATGGTGGTAACAATCCGGGCGGACCTTGCACAAGGTCCTGCCACCTGCACTTTTACGAATGACTGTTTAAACAAAACATAATTAGTTACACTAGCGCTTAAAATCCGTAGTTTTTCATACGGATTTTATCGTAGGACTGGCAACTCTGAAAGTATTAGGTAAGTCGCTGTGTTGATCAATAGTTTTTTTATTAAAAAAATAAACAAGTTTGACACTGGTATGTTTTCTAACCATGCTAACTCTAGCTTAGGCAAGTTTAAGGCTGTGGTTTCATTACTGCATGCTGGTTTCACTTACTAGGAATCAAATGATTGAAACCTTAGCTTATTTTTTTTTCTTTAGACCTCTGTTTTCTGGCTGCTTAATAATAATAATTATGGTGTTCAATAAAGAGTCTTGAATAGTGTACCTACTCCGGTGACTTTTGATAATTTGCATTTGATCATGTAAGAAGATCAAAATCAAATGCGAAAATAGCTAACAAATGTTCACATAACATTTCGTAAGTAGATATATTTCTGTTTTTCTCCGCAAACTTAATTATAATTTAGGACAAACGAAATGAACACGTAGGTAAGTTTTTACACATCCTTACGAAAGGTTATCAAAACCAAATATACTCGAACATTTAATAAGAGCGTTTTATGAGGAGGGAAGGTCAGCCTATCGTCAATTAATATTTAGTTGGAATCTGTGGGATTCCGCGCCGCTGTCCGAATTTATAGCGGCGGGCGCCACCCAAGCCGTGGGGCAACGCGAGTCGTAGAGTCGCCATTATTTTAAACTTTTTGTATTGTACAGAATAATGTCTTTGGACGATAAAATACAATGATTCTTTACTTAACACCATAACATAGTAAGCTTTACGTATTACATTGTTTACACTATTCGATGTTAATTTAAGTATATCTATTCTTTACTTGTAATATATTTTTCTGGTTATCTAATATGTATAATGTTTCTCTCTTTTCGCTTATTGAAGAAAACACAGGTACATAGAGAAAAAATTCCAAGGATAGCAATATTTCTTATCACTTCAGACCGATCCAGGCTACCTTTATAGTACAATAGAAGGAAGTAATGATAAAAATTAAAAGGGTTGGCTTAGGTACGACAGATTAGAGCAATAGCAAATAGGTAGGATGCAAGAGCAAATCGGACGGCCTACTCTGTGAGGGCTAATTGGCGGTGTGCCGGTGAATGTTTGCTCTCGGGTCTTGAATGTTTAATGTTATGTATTTAAGTATGTATTTATCTATATTAGTATGTTTATCCGTTGCCTAGTATCCATAGTACAAGCTTTGCTTAATTTGAGACTTAGGGCTGTTTCACCATCCATTGATTAGTGTTAACTGGCGGTTAGGTGTGATGCCGTCTCTATTTGTTTTGTTCGAATAGACGGAGACGACATCACATTTAACCGTCGGTTAACGCTAATCAATGGATGGTGAAATAGCCCCTAAGTCAATAAAATTGGTGTCAGTAATATCCCATGATAATGTATTTATTTATAACTTATATCTATACTTAATCTACGCCTCCACCTCCACACAAATCAATACCATGCAAGTGCAGACCCAACATTAACAAAACGTAGTATGTGGTGAAAAAATGTTTTTCAATAGTGTAACTTTTCTTGTTTTTACCCGTGTTTTTCTACTACTTTTGTCGAACTGTTTTCTTTTCAGTAGCTAGCGTAGCTAAGTTTTCAATGTGGTGTAAAACTATTTCTTATCATTTTCCATTTGCTTAACATAACAATAGCCATTCCTTCGTCATTTTTCTATGTTCATAGACACTTATTAACACTATTCTTAACGTAACGTTTTCTTTACATATTAAAAATATTTTTGCGATGTTTTTATAACTTAACCAAAGATCTCGTATGTTCTAGCCTAATTAGGTTCTAAGTGGAATGCAATTGTTCGAGTCAATAAGAGCTTTAAAAATAATAATAATTTTTATTATTTTTTTAATAAAAAGGCACAAGTATCTTAGACTAATATATGTAGTAACTAAACAAAATCTAATCTATGCAAAAGTTATAAAATTGAAAATTAAATTAACGCACCCTTGTGTTGCGATTGCTTCCCATCAGGTGACCCGCGTGCTCGTTTGCCCTCTTACATAAAAAAACTGGAAATTCTCTTCTCAGTCTGCGGCACTCGACACAAAAAAATCAGAACTTACGAGAATAAAACAAAAACAAATGACCAGGCCGTCTCCACCGCTCTCCCGTTCCTCGCGGCGCCTAGGACGCAGCGAGCGGCGCGTTATGCGGCCATGCTCCATTATTTATCCAACACAACATAACGTCCAACATAACATAATGTTCAACATAACACAATGTTCAACATATGAACGTGCGGGCTCCACTTGGGAGGCACTACCAACCAGCTATTGCTTTTTATTGTTGCTTTAATGATTTTCGCGTTTGATCGTGAGGTAATGTTGGCGGGTTTTTGTGCTGAGTTTCAGTGTAGCCGTGTAGCCTAGTAATTTAAACTGTGGCATGTCAAGCAGAGGGCTTATGTTTTTGAAATAATCATGTATGTTAGGAAGAACATATGTGATTTTCCCACTAACGTCGATAAGCCAAAGGCTACTAGAAACACAGGGAAGCTTAAAGTTCCATCTTAAAGACTGGCTAAAACCAAAAAGTCTTTTCTGGGAAATTGCATACGTTTTTATAAAAAAAATCCAAAAAATATTATAAATGAAACGGATACAAAATTCAGATCTATTGTCAAGAAGACATTAATATCAAAGGCGTATTATAAAGTTAATGGTTATATCATGGACAGGGATATTTGGAAATAATTCCGATCCGCATTAGCGATCCCTTCAAATAGCGAACCTACTGTGTTAAAAATAAAGTTGTGTTAAATACTTGTGATGTAAACATATTATCATTTAATAATATTGTAAATCTGTTTTAAAAAAAATATATATATACCTCGTTGAGTTTCTTGCCGGATTCTTCTCAGCAGAGGTTTTCCGAACCGGTGGTAGATTTTTTTTGACATTCATAAGTGCTTGTTATAGCCTAAATTGAATAAAGATATTTTGACTTTGACTTTGACTTTGAGGGCCGTGAGTTCGAACCTGGACTGGCACCTCTGAGTTATTGAAGTTGGGAGACACCACCAATCGACTGACGTATTTCATTTTTATGAGCTGTCAAGACACGATTTTTCCATAAAATTTGTATGATAAGAGCTAGCTATGATGTCACTAAAAGACTAATTATGAAGTCTAATTATGGTTTCTCTGATTATTTGTGGTTTGATCGATTTGCTATCTTTTATAAGTAGATATATTGTTCGTAATTAAACTATCTAATTTTAACTCACATTATGAAGTTAGTTAAAAATTAATCTAGTTTTAGGGCTCTAATAAAGTGTTTTTTTACTTGAGTCGCGTTTTGGAATTATTGTGTAATTAATGGCGTCATTTAACTTGTTTATAAATATGTAACATTATACCTAGGTAGGTACTTCAAATTCACTAAGAGCCTATGAAGCAGTTCGATGTTCTGTGTAAAATTCCTTATCCGCACTGAACCCATGTGAAAGTTACAACCCAAGCCCTCTCACTCGGAGTGGACGCCTATGGGCCTGCAGTGGCAAGAGAGAGTTTAGTAGAGCTCGTAAATTACAACCTGTTTGAAGTGTAGTCAAGAGCAAAGAAATGTTCATATTATTATTCTACACAGTTACTTATACAAAGTTCTTATTTGTCAGTTTTTATTACTCTCTATATAGACAAAAACCTATCCGTACATCGCACCTTATTACGTAAGTTTATGTATTTTTTTTTAGATTGGGATATTTTTATTTATCTTTGCCATAATTTCATCCGATTCTCTAGGCATAAACTGGTTTGTGACGAGTTTGTCTCATGCCATGAAATCCAAAAAAAAAAACCTTCGTCTGTACCTTACGAGGGTATGCAAATTTGATTATTGAAATAAATATTATTGTTCAAAGTATGTTACGTACGATATGTTTCTAACCAACCCGTGGTTCGTTGTAAAGAGAGTGCGCACGGAAGTCAGAGAGGCAACCGTCAATGAGGGCTATCGTTTTTGTCTTTCTAGATGGCGCCACTGGTGCGTGAGGTTTTTACCCGACTGCCCGAAGGAGGGTTATATTTTTCGAGTGTATGTATGCATGTATGCATGTATGTAGATATATATGTAAGTATGTATGTGGGTCTGCCAAAACTAAAAGGAAGAAAATAAGCATAATGGTCTAGAACTCTGTTAAGTAGCTAATTTAAAGTTCAACAGTCGGGACCCATTTAAATCGTGACGCTTAAAAACTCTTAGTAATGGGTTCCGACTTTAAATTAGCTACTTAACAGAGTTCTAGACCATTAGGGTTAATTTCTTCCTTTTAGTTTTGGCAGTCGGGTTTTTTGATTTTTAAATTTAATGTTTAAGTGTGGCTTTCAAAGTCTGTTATTACGGGCGTGAAAACAAAGTTTAGATTAAAATCATATTTAATACACCTTAAAACCATACCATAAAAATATCCAGCAACTACAGTGTTGCGTAGTCCCGTTTTGTTCGGAAAAAAAGGAAGAAAAAAGCTTCCGAAAGACAAAACTGTCTCAAAACACGGACATTCATTGCCCCTTATCAAATACAAAATATTCACAAAATTATTCTAATTATAAATAAACCCGCGTAGCTCACCCAAAAACTATGAGATTTGACATTTCGGAGACCTCACGCTACACTAGCGCCTCTAGCGGCGAATTCATACGCGATAGCCCTCATTGCGCGACAGCATTCTCGCAGCCCGCGCTAGTCGGCGCGGCCATTGGAGGCAAAATGTCGGGAATACCTCTCGACTATTAATAGATACGTCAGTGACCCGTGCATCTTATTTGAATAATTACTTATGCCTTCTGTCTCATTGTTTATTCATTATTAGACTTCACCCGCGTCTTCACGCATTATATAACCATTAGATCCGGCTGTTGAATAGAAGTTCCGACATTTTACTATATTTCGGTGAGAATTTTCAAAAATTACATCAGTGATAACGTTGTAGGTATGTATGTAAAATTTCACGTCTCTAACCCTGGCGGTTGAGATTTCGAGATTTGATCCTGCTGATCTCGTGGGAATATCTGGTACAGCTACCGTATTAATATTCGGTAAATGCTCAGTAGGTATATGTATGACCTAAGTTTTGATCGCGCATTAGGTACTCGTTAACTAGATATTAAGGCTTTCATATCTGCGATTATTTCCCCACTTAAGTTTAAACTTAAAGAAGATATCTATCCTACTTTTTTTACTCAAAAAAATTGTAGTAGGTACCACTTTTCCAGCGTGATTATTATAAACCTGCACCAAACTTTACCTTTCTACTAATCCAAGAGTCTCTGAGCTAAGTTGCAGACGGACAGACTGATATGGTGAATCTGTAACGTAAAGGTTATGTTTTTGTCATTTGACTTTGGAACACTAAAAATTAAATGTGGTCTTGATTTAAAACAAATAGGTAAGTAAAAAAGATATCACAATAAGTAAACAAAAAACGTCGCTACTTCGTTAAAAAACTACCTCAACTATCTGACTACTAATAATAGGTACATGTACCCGAATAGACATGGCCTAAAAAATAGATACCCTTTTTATACTAGTGACAAAACCCTTGTCTCGAACATGTTTCATTTCCACTGTAACGTGAGAACTGCCCGGTTAGACATTAGATAGGTACCAGAAAAAAAAGAAATTGCTCATCGACGCGTTAACTTAACATCGACAGCTCTGCTCTGTGGCGGTAAAAAACTAAAAAAATACAATCGATTCCTCTTTAAGCTGTTGGATTAAGGTTTAAAATAGTTTTGTTTTTGTATGTACCTATCTAATATCTAACTGGCCAGTTCTAACTTCTACATGAAGCCATGTCGTCAATGGTAGAGTCAATGAAATGAAGTTGATTAAGTAACTATTGTAGCCAGTTTTTTGTTATTTTGGTATTTTGTGTACCTAATTTAAAATGAAAACAGGACTTTATCTACATTATTCATGAAGGTATCTAACATAAAAGTTGATAATAGGGTAGTACTATGCTCAATAGGTAGTAATTTTTGTCTACATTAAAAATAAAACCCCATTGTTAACAATTAGCTAAAAGAATTTCTTTGCTCACCCGCTACCTTATGATAGCTAAGTTTATGCAAGATATGCGTGTTCATGCAGTTCCTCCACCTCCACACTGTAAGAACACACACAAATCACACAAACCCATCTATCACCACCACCACCATACACTGACGCTTTGATAGATGGGTTTGTGTGATTTGTGTGTGTTCTTACAGTGTTGAGGTGGAGGAACTGCATGGCCACGCATATCTTGCATAAACTTAGCTATAGGTAATAAGGTTGCGGGTGGGCAAAGAAATTCTTTTAGTTCATTGATATGGAGCTTCGCAAAGTAACGCCTGATTCAATAAATTGTTAACAAGTCTTATGGAATAGAGGGAAAATGTTCTACTTATGTGATGTTACGTTTCTTTATAAATACCTACTAATATCTTATTAAATATCATAGGGCACTCTACGTAAAGTCTTAGATTATTCTTGTCTCAATGACTTCACCGATCGCCATCATTATGGGGTGTTTCAATTTAAGGACTAAAATACAAAACCAGGAAAAAAACGATTTGTAAGATTTGTTTATTGATACAGATATATCTTAGAAGTAAAAGTTACTTAGAATATTAAAAAATAACAAATATCATCTTGTGGTTTAGTTTTGAGAGTGGCTTACGTAAATAGTAGCGTAGTTAACATAGCTAGTTTTTTTTGTCAATATAAATATTAGACAAATACAAATACAGCAAACTAGCAGCCTGTAACTGGGCTCAATATTTACTCTACAATACAATAACATTTCTTAGAAGGAGCTATAATAACTAATTTATCATGTATCATCTACTAAATTTAAATATCGACACAATCCCACCAATGGTAACAAGGCTGACAAACAACGCTTTCTAGGTGTTAACTTTGACACCTAACCTTCCATACAAAACTGTTCTTTAAGCCAACTGAACACCGTATACAGCTGCGTGCTATACGCAAATACAATAAATCTTATAAACGAACAAACTACCACAAGCGAAACTAAACCGTATTTGAATTTCTTACGATTCAATACAGCTGTGGGTTGATACCGCCGCGTTTAGCTATAGGCGTCAATTTTCACACCTACCACCCTCAATCCAATCCAAACCCTATGGCGCTCTCTTTAAAACTTAACTTGGTGTTTGCTGTTTGTTTCAGTTAATTCATTTTTCGTTTGTTACAGGAAAAGGTGTCGTATTTCTCGCCTCTGGTGTGAAGGGTCGCAATACTGGACGCCGATTGGTGGGTTGTCCTGACGTTTCATTCGCTAGGTGCTGATTATCACATCTACCACAGATTATGCTAAAGTACCAACAAATTACAGTGGCACCACCGTCTATAGACATTTATAGACGTACCAAAAATGTAGTTCCATTTTTGATAAATATTTTGTATCTGTGGTTGTCATTGTATCTACCTACGAATAAAAGGTAAAAGGAATGGAACGAATGGTAAATCTGAGTGTCTATTGCGTAATGTTTCTGACAATCGCGATCACAATTAAATGACAGTTTTCGCATACAAAAACTGTCATTTGATCGTGATAGCGAGTGTCAAAAACGTTACGCCATTGTCCCTCTGGTTATTGTTTAAGTTTAGGTCAACAACATGTCTAAGAAATGTCAGACCTTTTATGCCTAGACGATGGAGACTAATTTAAAATTTAAAAAGTACCTTAACATTAGAAATATACTTAGATAAGTACAGTCAGCATCAAAAATAGCTAGTTACTTTTGTACTTTGTCGTTTTACAGCCACGTACTTAGCGCCATACAAGATTGACAAATGTGTTAATGTCACAGAGTAAAAAAGTAACCAGCTAAGTACTTTTAATGCTGACCGTACCTACATGGGTAGGTATCTAAACCATATTTTTTATTTTTCAAATCATATAGAACATTACTTAAGTAAGTACCTAATTTAATTTTTAAAAGAACATGTTACTTCTGAGCAAAACTTATTATTACTTATGATTACGTTTCTTCTTCTATTATTTATAAAACACCTAGAAGTCGTTAAGCTCTTCGATTCTAATAATACGAACAGCCATCAAATTGTACGCTCTCTTAGTACAGTCAACGTCATAAATATGTGATCACTTTTGTACCTTGTCACTCTACGTGATGTTTGAAAAGCCATACAAAATTGTGAAACACGACTGAAAGCGACAATGTACAGAAATTGACATTTATTTATGACGTTGACGTTAATATAGGTACGAATTTTTCCACTTTTACATGTATCTCACTTTTTTATACTTATAAGAATCTCAAAGGCGAAAAATATTTTTTTTGAATAATAAATAATTCAAATATTAAATTCTCTGTCCATTAAACTTGCATCAGAAATAGTGTTCTATTCTGAAGCGCTCGATTCCCAGAGGCGATAAATCTCGAGTCACGTATCGCACTTCTATCGCTTTATCTGTCGCTACGCGGAACGCCCGGAATAGCGCGGCTGTGGCTGTTTGGACGCCGCATTTGCCTATTTTCTTTTTTTTTCTTTCTGACGTTTCTGTTCCTGGAGTGAGTTTCGTGAAAGTATTATCCTGTTTATGATTTAGAGTAGGTATCTACTTAGATACAGTGCTTAAAAAGATCTTAATGAAAACGTGTCGAAAACGAAGCTAACTTTATTTACCTAGTATCTAGCACAAAGATTCCATACTGGTATGCCATTTAGTCTTTTTGACTGTACCTTACCTACCACCTCGTTAGTAGTAGGTAGGTAGGTACAGTTGAGGGTATAAATGTCTATATGTATGTATGTACAGTCATAGCGTCAGAAGTAAACATCGACCTTATGGTCGGTCCTAAAGTGGTGTTAATAGGTATTTTTGATGTCTTTGCTAACGTACATTAAATTTATGACCTTGAGTGTACCGTATCTCACACAGCAAAGCGTGTATAAATATATGATATTTATGACTCTACTTCTAGGGCCGGTAGGACGTGTTAGACACTTTTTCAAGCTCCACTGTGGCAGATAATAATGCAGGTGACTACAAGTAACTCTACGCTACAGGCAAAGACGGAGTGTAGAATTCAAACTTCGTATCTTGCCGTCTTGCTGAAGTAGGTATATGTCATTTAATACGAGAGTGAGTGGACTGTGCGATACTTCGATTTTCGAATTAGTAGTAGCCCCCCTGATGAGCTAAAGGATTCTTTCGAAAATTGTGGAATTTTTCATATAAGTAGGATTGAAATGAAAGTTTCCGTTTCTAAAATTTAAATTTCCTATATTTCAAGTAAAATTTTCCAGAATTTTCCTAGAACTTTTTCAACTTTTTGGAAATTTTCCGCAACTTGCACATTGTACTCGTCGCACTGAAAAAGCAACAAAAAGACGACAAGCGCCAAAATGGCACGCACGCTAGCCTTTAAAAATGACACACCACACATTACCAAAAACACCCGTCCAAGTCACACCGAGGGCAGCACAAAGGAAGCGACCCCCCCGACACCCTGGGGGTGTTAGGTGGTGGGGGACACCCCCCGGGATCAATTTCAGCGGGCGTGCCTTCTCGGTGGAGTAATCGTCTTACGGACCTCAGTGTCGTTATGTGGCCAGTTTCATGCTTCATGTTTTAGGCTTAGTGGAGGTTGTGTGGGTAGGTTTAGTTTTTGTTTATATTGCTTTGGGTGTGTGTGAGCCAAGTTTTGGCGGTTTAGGAGGGTAATACGCATTCCCAGATCAACAGTGGGAAAACTTAAAATAATAGGTACGCACCTACACCATTTTAACTTAAAGACGTTCCAGAAGTAAAATTAAGTCTAATTTAAAGAAATGGGTATATTGAACATAAAACTACCACGAGACTCACTCGTAGTGAAATAAAACCAGATAACTTACGTCTTAAATCGAGTTTAGCTCGACATGTTTCGGGCTAAAAAAAACCGGCCAAGTGCGAGTCGGACTCGCGCACCGAGGGTTCACGGTTTTTCGCAATTTTTCCTTTATCTGTGCTATAAGACGTTGCTTCGTACCAAATTTCAAGATTCTGATTTCACGGGAAGTACCCTGTAGGTTTTGATTCCCTTATTGCGAGTTTCGAAAATTTGCGGCATAAACGGCTGTATCTTTTGATTGCGTTGGCTTAGAAGTTTGATTTTTTCACATCTCCAAGGGACAGTAGACCTAAGTACTTATTTGATATAAATTTCAGCTTTATACCTCCACGCGTTCTTGAGAAAAAGGGTCTTGACAGACGGACGGACAACAAAGTAATCCTATAAGGGTCCCGTTTTTTCCTTTCGAGATTCGAAACCCTAAAAAGACTATGAATTCTTAGCATAGACTCGTAGCCTGAAGCATGTCGAGCTGAACTCGATTTGAGACGCGAGTTATTCGGTTTTATTTAACTATGATAGGTACATTTGGTTTTTGGAGTCTTTTTGTATTTTTTATTTCAACTTCTTTTGTTACTTTTACGGTCATCCCGTAAAATCCATATCGAAAATACAAACTGGAACATAGATGCACAGAAAAACCAGAAAAAGAGACCAAAATATACTTAAATAAATAAATATATAAATATTTTTAGCCATGAACTAAAAACAATGACTTTGCTCACCCACGACCTTGCGATAGCTACGTCAATCCAACAAATGTGTTCATGCTCCTCTAGCACCACACAAACCCAACTATCACCACCACCACCACACTAAGCTGACGCGTTTCGAACTCAAGAGTTCATCATCAGAACAACACAACAGCACTTAAGTAATGTTGGTACAGGAAAACTATTGGTCACGACAGGTTCTTCTGCAAATGTCCTCTCTAGTTCTAAATTGATCTCATCTCTCCGAGTAGGTATATCTACTTAGTTCTTTCCATTGCCTTTAAGTAACCTGAGCCTTTACAAAATTGTTAACATAATCCGTCTCATCTCGCTTACAGTTAAATAACCTCCGAATAATCGCCCATTAGTAGTTCACATATACACTCGTACACAAAAGTGTTTTGCGTCTGTTAGCCAAGAACACGATTTGGAAGCATTACTCAATGTCGCACGCAGCGCGAAAAGTACTGTCACGCACGGAAGGGAAAATGTTAGAAGGTTTTTACGACTGGCTATGTAGGGAAAATCTCGTTTTGTCATGAAGCTGTGATGTCGATGGTGGAAAAGCCATGGTAGCGTAGTGTTGACCTATGGCTTCTCTAACAAGGAGTCGTGGGTTCAAAAATGGCGTAGCACATCTGATTTTTGGAAATTTATCACGAGTTTGACGGTGAAGCACTATTCAACGGTGTGTAAGTGTGCATATGTGTAAAATTTCTGATACAAACTGGACCAGCGTGGGAACTACAAACAAAGCCCTGTCATTTTGAGAGGAAGCCTGTGCCCAGCCGCGAAACGTTTAAAAATAGACATGATGAGACAACTAACCCTTCCACGAAATGTTAGCAATATAATCAAAAACTAAAGAATATTATTTACCTACGAGAAAGCTAGGCGTTAGACCTTATCCCGGTCGTATTGCTTTTCACTTTTCATTAATTAATTTTAGTATTACATAGATAAAATCCAAATTAAAACCAAAACTAAAACCACTTTCCAACAGACAAAACACACGCACTGTCCAACACCAAAAAAAATAGAGCATCAACACTAAGCCCCCGATCCGTACAGCCTCGCAACAATACTCATCGGAAAGCAACTAAAATCCTCACGTTGCTGTAGATTGCTGGGCTACCGAAGTAATACAACCTGACGGATCGTTTAAGCTCCGTAATGTATTGCTTTTTGTGCTGTGTTCTCGTGGTATGAGCTGGTGATCCCGGGGCCCCTCGCAGGCGCTGCCAGCGGCGCCGTACCGCGCTGAGATAAGCGCCGCGGCGCCCGTCCTATGAAATTATAGCGCCTCCTGGCTAAGGCTCGCCGTATGGTATTATTCTTCAGGAGTAAAATGAAATTGATGAAATTCCCGATGTTGCCAGGTCGAGCATTCGACTGCCTATTTCTAATAGATAACCTAGAAACTGTAACAGTATTTTCTAGCATGTCGGCAGACGCTCGAATGACCCTGTCACTTCTAAGGGTTCCTTCTCAAAAGGTGTGTAAGATGCTGTAGTCGGCAATCGGGAATAGGGTATATTAAAAGATTCTAATTAATCCGTCAGTTAGATTATCAATGTATCAGAAAGTATTGGACACGTATGTTTTCTTTTGTCAAATAAATAAGCCCCCTCCCTTAAAGGGATAAGTCCACCTTTTGTATAAGTATCTCAAAGTTAGTCAATTGTATTTTGTTTCTTTTCTTTTGCACAATAAAGCGTTTACATACAAACATAATTATATACATAAGCAATGATGAAGATATATAGCCAGCTAAAGTTCCACGTAATATCACTATGTGCGACACTTTTAAACGACACTAAAGCACAGCATAACCTTACGGGCCCCCACTCCCAAACTTTGACGCCCTTCATCGTTGTGATTTTTTGTTTAATTGACAAAAGAAATAAGTTTTTGGTAAGAAAATCATTTTTAATACAAGTTTTTTTTGGCTGACTATACTTTTTATTGACTGTACTTGTATTGTCACCCAAACTACATTTGCATACCAAATTTCAAGTCGATGCCATTAACCGTTAAAGAGTTCCGTCCTGTGACCTGTGCAGACGTTCCTGGCTGGACTACCAGGATGTCACTACCAGATTATTGTATAATCACGCAATTTAAATAAGTATACCAAATTTCAAGTCAATCCAACCACTGGAAAATGGTCGAATTTAACTTGGAAAATTTGAATACAGACAGACAGACAACGAGACAAGTGAAACAAAGTAAAAGCTTGTAAAAAACTAAACGCACGGTATAAGCTTTGTGGCCGTAATAAAAACCAGCGTGTAAGACACACAATCTACCATAGAATCCTAGCTCTTATTTTATCTAAGATGCCTCCTGTACCACACGGCGAGCCTCAAGAGGGTGTCGGGGTCGCTCCTCCGGGCCATTTGTCAGTGACAGGACGCGGACCAAGGGGAGGAAGGGGGAGGGGGGCACCCCGCACATTCAGGCTTGTGCGCGCGACAGTACCTACTAACGTAACGTGGTAATGTTTGGTTTTGAAATACGTTTTGGTTAGTTTTATTAGTAGCTAAAGAATACATGATCTACCTATCTATGCGGTTAGGAATAAAAACGGGTCGGATTCTTTCTCATCAATTGATTGCTGGACAGATAGAGTTGAATATGACTTGGTAGGTATTGGAGACAAGGTGGCCGCGTATTTTTTATGGGACGTAGACCATAACAACCTTTAATGACAGAAACTTATTAAACTCTACCCAGGCTGGTATACCCTGACCGTGATGCATGCAACTGCGTCAAAATATCGAGAATTCATTGAAGATAATTACGGTTCTACATCCCGTAAAAAAAGTTAACCGTGAATCAATAAAAACTACCTATAAATAAATCTTTTGTTCAAAATTTCATTTTTAATACAAGCTTTTTTTGCAGACTATACTTTTTGTTGACTGTACGTGCATTGTCATCTAAACTCCATATTCGTACCAAATTTCAAGTCGGTACTATTAGCCGTTGAGGAGTTTCCTACTGCGGAGACGATCCTTCCAGGACCACCAAGATGTCACTACCGAATATTCTATAATCAATAAACTTACATAAGTATGCCAAATTTCAGGAATCAAAATTTCAATTCCAAATTTACTTTTACGGTTTCCCGTAAAATAAATAAAATACAAAACTGAAATAAAGATGCACAGAAAAAACAGAAAAAGACCATCACTGGGAATCGAACCCAGGGTAATCCGTACCGCGTGCTATACCGCTACAACTGATGGTCAACTACCGACACGAATTTCCCCTATGCACCTAGCTTGTTTGTTTCTTACTTAGTCACTTAAGCAGTGATAGCACATCTATGCCGTATCATCGAGAAACTTTTTTCGACACTCCATTGGAACTAACCGCTGGACAGAGATCGTTACTAAGCAATCAAATTAAATTTTTTTTGGAATCTTTGTATTTTTTAAATTCCAAATTTTTATTTACCATCCCGTAAAACCTAAATTGAAAATACAAACTGAAATAAAATGCAAGAAAAAACAGAAAAATAAGACCATACTGGAATCGAACTTTTACATATTTACATAATATTCAAACTTCAAGTCAAATAAATAAAGAACAAGTATTAAAGCTCTATGGATTCTCTTGATCTTTTGGCTCTCAACGGCTTCGAGAATCGAATCTCAAGCCAATTGAATAAATCCTTACAGGCACTAAACATTATTGCCTTTTCAAGCAACGTGGTCAATCGTTAATTTGCTATACGCTTACCAAAAATACCCTTAAATATTGTACTGCCTTTTTTTATTGCCACTCATTAATTAACCTAAACAAAAAGCTGTCGTAAAGAAACAAAAGAGGATCCTCTCATCTCATCGAGTGGTCCATATACTTATATTCGAAAACGCTGATCCCGAATACACATAAAAAGGCAGTCTAGCCGATGTTATAAAAATTCAGCATTGGATAAATAAAAATATAGAATAAAATATGGAATGAAAGTGGCGCGGGTCGCAAGAAGCTCGCGATCCTTTGAATGTGCGCAGTGTGGGGACAGAGAGCGTGGAGTCGACGTTATACTAAAATTATATTATTAATTCTAATAAATTTTGACAGTATTTTTTCATGACAGTTTCTGTGACAACCTTTTATGCTAACAGTACACTGTTGACTGTAGGTAGGTACTTCCATTATAATTCAATTTGACCCATATATATGCTAACGCCTTAACACTGCAATTTAAATGAAAGCTTGTAAAATTTCAATGCTAAGTACAAGTAGGTAAGTATTCAAAGTAAAACTCCTGATTGTGAGAGATAATATGTGCTAAATTACAAGATGTACATACTCGTACAAGATTGAAATGTTGAAGTATGTAGTTAAATGGTAAAAAAAGATAGAGACTCAAAATTGATTAATCATTAATATTTACGGGACGTAGTAAGTTCCTAACCCAATCTCAATACCATGGGCAAAGGAAAGGCGGAAGAGACGAATGGCGAAGAGGAGAATGTGACCCATTGTAAGAACTTATGATCATGACAATGAGACTGAATCGCCAGTGAAAATAAACAAGGACCAGGTGCGGGCGCACATAGAATACTGTTCTCATCTCTGGGCAGGGGCACCCAAATACCTTCTTCTTCCATTTGACCGCAAATTCCGCAAATTCCTCTGTCTTACCTCCCGCGGAAAGTCTAAATTTCATCGACATCATCTTGATGAACGGAAATCTACCACTGTGCGTTTCCTTCGGCACTTCCTGCCATGTACAGTGAAATTGTCGAATCAACTTCCGTCAGCAGTGTTTCCTGACAACTATGACATCGGGGCTTTCTAGAACAGGGCTTATACTCATTTTATGAATTAAATTCGGGTTTTGTTCCGCGTACCTTGATTTTAGAGTAGCTCGATATTTCGGCACAGTTGCATGAGCCATGATCACGAGACGACTTCAGAATTGTGGGTATGCTCAGAAAAATAAATCGGACGTAACCGATCTACCCTCTTCCTAACAAGCTGCCCAGTACTACTGGAAAAAGTGAGTGATACTGTGAGTGTATTTTGCCGTGACTTTAAAGCAGCGTTTCTTAACCTGTGGTCCGCGGACCCCTGGGGGTCCACGAGTATGTGTATGGGGGTCCGCCGTCTTATCTATAGACATTTGAATTAATAAAAATTGACCTAAATTTATTCCTGTTTTTTTATAAAGGGGGTTCTTGAAATCATGCTTGATTGTCTAGAGGGGTCCGCGGACTGAAAAAGGTTAAGAAACGCTGCTTTAAAGTGAGTTCAAGTTCCAGTAGTAGTGGGCAACTTGTTAGGAAGAGGGTAGATCGGTTACGTACGATTTATTTTTCTGACTGATAGTTAAGCCAGCCTACCTCCCCGCAATTCTCCCGTCATCTTGTGATCATGGCGCATGCAACTGTGCCGAAATATCGAGCTGCACTAAAATCAAGGTACGCGGAACAAAACCAGAATTTAATTCATAAAGTTAGTAATGACTGCGATAGGCTAAAATATTGTGGGCGCTTATACTTTCTTAAAAGGCCGGCAACGGACAAATGACTCTTTAGTAGTTGGTACTCATGAGCAGTGGTTTTTATTTCCCATCAGATGACCCCCCTGCTCGTTTGCCTCCCTATCACATTAAAAAAAACATGTTTTTAATAGAGTCCTCTCCACAGAAGTGTCTATGCGTGCGGAGTGTTTCTTTGGCCGTAACAATCTGAAGGCGGCGCCACGGGTCAGCAGACCTCCCCTGCATGTGTGGAGGCAGATACGAAACGTAGCAATAATTCGCTAGCGACGGTGGGTTTTGTCGCGAATGTTCAGATGTATGAAAGGAATTTGATGGTCTTATTCTTAATAAGATTATGAATGTGAAAATGTGTTTGTTTGTCCATTTTAAGGGTGAAGCCAGAAAAGCGTATTTTTTTGAGTTGCCGGTCGCGTAATTTTAGTTTCACATAATGTGTACAACTCATTTTGAGTCGCTGTGTGGCACACACTGGATTTGACCGATTGGAGCAAAAGCAGAACCGAAAATCACGACTTCAAACCTCGTCTGGCCCTAAACGTACCTAAAAGTTGTTTATGTTTTTCAAAAAACATGTGCGGAATTACATTTGATAATCACTTCAGTCTTCACGTGATTTCGGTAACACGATCCTGCACAAACCTGCAAAGCAATTTAATGGTGTACGGTGAACTGCCCACAGGCTGTTTGTGAGCAGAGCAGCTGCTGGCTGGAAGATTATGATGATTACCTTTTAATGATTTTTTTATTCGACTGGATGGCAAACCAGCTAGTGGGTCTCCTGCTGGTAAGAGATCACCACCGCCCATAAACATCTGTAACACCAGGGGTATTGCAGATGCGTTTCCAACCTAGAAGCCTAAGATGGGATACCTCAAGTGCCAGTAATTTCACCGGCTGTTTTACTCTCCACGCCGAAACACAACAGTGCAAGCACTGCTACGTCACTGCAGGATTAGCGAGCAAGATGGTGGTAGCAATCCGGGCGGACCTTGCAAAAGGTCCTGCCACCTGCATGTAAGCGGTTAGTAGCTACGGAAGATGAATACTGAGCAGCTGTAGAACCTTTAAACAAGAAATATAATAGTGGTATGCCAGGTTCATGAAAAATGTTGTCATTAAAGAAGTTAACATGTAACTTAGATCTAAAGTGTGTATTTAAGTGCTCACATTGTTTTTCTATGACTGTAGGTAGGTAGGTACACCCTGATATTATATTAATTCATATATCTCTCTAATTTAAACAACCACGACATAGCCAGTCATAATGAAAAAAATGATTTCCTAAAACCCCAACTGTTTACCAAAACCCTTCCTTCCGTATTTCAACCCAAATTGACCAAGCCGTAACAAAAGGCGAAAGTTTACAAAATAACTCGGAAAAGGGTAATTAAGAGGCCGGCACTCGCAACTAACAGCTTTAACTGTTTCGGATAACTTAACTGAGAGAATAACTGAGGGTGCCCGGAACTTCCTTGGTTGAGGAATGAGGGGAAAGAAAGCGGGCGGTTTTTGTTTTGTTAGAAGTTCGTTTAGTCATTTACGGAATTAATAGAGAAAGGGAAAAGTTCTTGATGTGTTTTGACTTGAGGGTGATAAGTTGTATCATTTTTTAATTCCGATGTAAAATCATAGAAAGTGACATGTTTTTGTAGTGACCATAACTTAATCAATTGAACTAAATCATCAATCGGTGCCTTCTGTCTTGTGATACACTCTGAAATATACCAAAAAACGGCTTAAAATAATAATCTAATTTTAATTTTAGAATCTCAATTCCTATTATTTTCAACACATCAAAAATGTCACAGACCTTATTCTGTCTAATAGAATTCATGCTTTCCGTATCCGTTCTTCCCAACAAGGCCATGCTAACATATTTCTGAGTAAATCGAATAGGTAGGTTCTTATTCGTATATACTTTTGCACTCGACTGCACTACACGTTCTTTAGTTTTTCGGCTCAGTGTCCGCCCATGGTGAATTGACAAAACGAACCATACATATTAGATTGATACGGCAACTAGAGGGCGAGATGGTAATGACATTGAAACCAGGATAACAATGTTCTTGGGGTGCCTTTGACAGGGTAATAAGTTTGTCTGTCTCGATGCAAATACGATCGAAAAGTTAAGTGATTCATCAAATTATTAAGATTAAATACTTATCTAAGATTGGTCCGACCCGACATAGGTACATAGCTCGAAGAATATAAGTCGAAGTAGCAATGGGCGGGCCATTATATTTCGAAGAACAGATAACCGTTGAGGGAGAAAAGTCCTCGAGTGGTGACCATGAACCGGAAGACGAAGCTTTAACAGGCCTTCCACTAGATGGACTGACGACATTGTAAAAGTTGGGGCAGCTGGTGGATGCAAGTGGCAATTGTCGTTGTGGCATTTTAAAGGGGCGGCCTTTGTTCGGCCACGTGGAGTGGACGTCTTCCGGCTGATGACGATGATGACGAAATTCGGTCCCAGTCTGCCTCAGTGACTCAAATAATGCACAAAATGTTAATGAGCATATTCAGAATAGAAAATCAAGTTGGGCGTATGATTAAAATTTTTGCCAGTTTTATCATACGAATATTACAAATACGAAAATTGATGAGTGTGCATGTGCGTGTGTTTCTTACTCCTTTATGCATAAACAACTGGAAGTATTCGGATGTATTTCAGCTGGAAGTTTGAAATAACACACAGGCTACTTTTTATTCCCATGTTCTAATCTTTGTCACAAAAATCCGAAAATGAAAAACCTGAAAAAAACAGGTGTTCGTTATACAACGTAAATGAAGACGTAGTAATTGTTGAAAATTCCTGTTAACATTTTATAAAATCCCGTAATTTTAATGCGAATGCTAATTGTAATGTTCTACGCGAGAGAAGCCCAAATTTATCGAACTCAGACTCACTCTCATAACAGTCAATAAATTTAACCCAATCCCACCAACTGTTAACAAGGAACCGCCAATGACTTATCTCCTATCTATAATCAACCGTTACAGTTAATTCGTAGGTCTGAATTGTTCACCTTAGTTCACTTAATCTAGTTAATCTTTCACTCCCAGAATCCCCCCACCAATGGTCAGTCTAGCGTAAGACGATCCAATACAATGACTAAACTAAGGCGACTTATAGGAAAGGCATTATACGTATTAGAACACCTTTTCCAATGCCCCAGTGACTTTGATGAGTACCTACAACGATGGGATATTAAAACAGACTTGATTAGCTTACGTCAAGTAAACTTTGATAATTATTTGATTTATTTTTATAGACTTACTTATGAGAGTCGAAATTAAATGAACACGCCATTTCCTTCGTAACTGTCACATTTTTTACATAAGATGCTTGAAAATAGCACATTTTCGTATGTAGGTGCAATGTTTCAAAATTTTGCGGTTTTCGACTATAATAGCGCATCTGAGATTTAAACACGATTTAATTAATGCTGCCATATAGTCGAAACAGGCCGAGGAGTTTAATTTTGAATCTGTGCTTTCCTCATTCAGAAGTATAATATAGAATAACTAAGTTCAAAACGGCAAAATCTTTCCAGTTCTAACAAAAAATAACAAATATTCAAAACTATTCCCGAGAATATTTCGTTTGCCACTCACCTTCGCACATACATACCTATAAATACAACGTTTAAGGGAGCCATTACACCTACGGCCCTCCGCCATTTTCCAAACGATTTACCCTGGCATCTGCGAGCGCTGTTGAGGCGTCTTTTACCCGTAGTCAAGCGTTTTTCCGACACGTTACGTCATAGGATAAGAGTTAAGAATATCGAAAAATGCGTTAATATTGAAAAGTGTTAACGTGCTTTATTTTGTAAAAGACCAAAAAGGTTCTAGGTCTAAAATACGTTAACATAAATGCACATAGGGAAAAACACTAAGTACCTACCTAATATTTAAGTTTTTCTGAACTGAAGCCCAAACATGACTACAAACATCGCTCATTAAGATCTTTGAAGCACTGTAGGAATCCATTAAACAAAAAAAACACGAATAGAGACACAAAACTAAAATGCCTGTGAAGGTGGACGTTTAAAAGTTTAATGACCATCAAGGTAAAAAGATTGAGGCGATTTTGACACGTTTAGCTTCACTTATAACTTAGCTTGCACCTAACTAGGGTGATATCAGTCATGGACAAGAACTACTATTGGACTTTTTTCCGTTAACCCGAATTTTAAAAAACGGGCCCTACTTTTTCTATACAATAACACTACTGTTCAGATAACTGATGATCATACTACGAGTAGTAAAGTTCATGAATGGTGATCTATAAAGCATTGAATCCTTGTTGTGCACTACTGGGTACTACTATGCTTAACATGTCCATGATCGCTGCCGTCACCTTATTTATATACCTATTTTAAATCTGATTTGTGAAAATACCATTTAAAAACATTTGTCGAATAGAAAACACGGTAGGTACCTACCAAGGTATTTATTTTGCAAACTACTTACTCTACTGAGAATTTCATTCAATCTGTAATTTTGTAGCATTAGTTTTACAACTTTCGAATGAGAAATATTTTACTTAATTGATTTGGCCATTATCAAAATTTAAAAATCAAGCGTTGTTGTTGTTAATTTGCGATTATTTACGACCATGTACAGTCGAGTTCATAAACTTGTCAGCAAAAATTGGATCAAAAATATCTGAACATCTATTGTTAACAGAGTAGAAGCGTGTTTAGATATTTTTGACCAAATTTTTTCTCACAAATTTATGAACTTGACTGTACCAAGCAGGCTGTATTGGCACCACCCTCCCTCCCATGACTATACCTTTGCATGTCTAACAAAATGTTTTACCATCACAAGTAACGAAAATAACTCCCATGTCAAATAAGCGCAAAAACCGCCATTTTTTTTCTCCAATTTGATTCACGAAACTAGTTTCCAAATGACAAATTAATCTCTTGAAAGTTGTAGGCGGGTGTTTTTTTGGAATGATTCGGAGGCAACGAGCCGCGGCGGATCGGAGCGACGGCCATAGTTGGGGTTTGTTCATGTTGACAGTAGTAGGCATTTACTAAAGAAAGTTAGAAAGAAAAAAAAACACTTACTGCCGATAAAAAAAAAGTATACGCAAGAAGGCACCATCAGCCAAATATGTGGTCTACCACCCTAAAGTTGATAATCGTTTGCATGTTATAAAACAATAATGCCAATAGAGGTGTCTGTCAACTTGAAAGTTCGACTTTAGCGACATATTCATTTGATAGGAACTTCTTTAAAAATTGACTTTCTGTAGTACATTGATTGGCTGATGGTACATGCTCAACTGATATATATTATCATCTCGGTCTATATATACGTCCCACTGCTGGGCACAGACCTCAAAGGATAGGAGGGCTTGGGCCGTAGTTCCCAAGCGGGCCTAAAGCGGCTTGGAAATTTCACACACAGTAATTTTTTTGGCATGTCTGTGTAGGTTTTCTCAAGATGTTTTCCTTCATCGTAAAGCTCATGGTAAATTACAAAATGTAATTTCGCGCACGTGCAATTCAAAGGTGGTCCAAGGCTCGACCTCATGCATGACCCTCTCTGCTTGAGAGGCTTTCAAACCACTTTGATTTCATTATATTTTTTAATGGTAAAAATCACTGTAATTTTGTTGCATTTTTATCGAATTTAGATTTAAAATTAAATAAAATTGGTAGGTAGGTAGGTATAACATTTCCTTGAAGGAGAGAGAGGGATGTTTGAGAATTTCTGAAAATGTTTTATTTATAGAACACAGTTTAAATTTAAATTCAGTGTGGCCAGAGCTTTACAATAAGCACAAAATTCGAGCAATTATGTCCAATTTGTACCGAATTTGGAGGGAAAATGTCCCCTTGTAAACTTTCTAGAGAGGGATCTCAGGATCCAGTAAATGTTTGTTAGTAAATTAGAACTGTCGAAAGTATTTTCTTTTATACTAGACTTTACCTGTGGTTTCACTCGTTTGAACCATGAGTTAGGCAGTTCTAAAATCCCATGATACCTAATTCCTAAATACATATATGGTGTTTGACTATTTTTTATTTATATTATAAATTAATGTTTGAAAATGCATTTTATCAAAAAGAAAGATAATTTTAAGCTACCTTTACGTATAATAGAGTTATAATGGTTTCAAATTCAAGATTAGAGAGAGAAATACATACATGCTGCATGGAGAAAAATATGGATTTAGACTATGATTTTTCAAAAAATTACTATAAATCCAATTTTAAACCGAAACATTTTTTTACTTCGCTAAACATTGTCTGTTTATTTTCATAGTAATATATAGGATATATGCCATACATGTCAAATTGCGTATTACATCACTAGCTTTTGCCCGCGGCTATGCCCGCGTCGTATTCGGTTATCGCGCGCTGTTCTCTCGGGAACTGTGCATTTTTCTGGGATAAAAAGTAGCCTATGTGACTCTTTGGCCCAAAAACCATCTCTATGCCAAAAATCACGTCGATCCGTTGCTCCGTTTCGACGTGAAAGACGGACAAACATACAAACACACACACACTCACATACACACACTTTCACATTTATAACGAAAAACACTGGTGTCACATATCTAATCTAACCTTTGCGATTAAGATTGTGAGATTGGCGTAATTAAATAACGATCCAATTAAAATATAAACGATACATTTTTAAATTATTTATCGCGAAACATACAATTTTTGACTCAACGACAACTTTGTTTCAAAAATTATAGACTACCGTGAATATGAAGAATTTAATCTAATTATATCAGGTAGCCAGCTCGGGTTTGCCAAATGTTTACCGTTCACAGGACAACGGATGAAACCGTCCGCAAACGTAGCTCTTACACCCGACTTAGCAAATAGTTTAAACGTTTAGCACAAATTGCAGTCCGTCCAAATGTCTCCAACCATTGTATTTTTTGTCAGGATTATACCAATCCAATCCCATATGAAAGAGTCGGTGCCTTTTGCAGAGACGGTTGCGTTCCGTTTTCGCACGGCTGCTTAATTCAATCAACCGTTCTGCCATCTGAACGCAACAAATCCCTAATTGTTCGCGTAAGTGGCACTCGGGATTAAAATTAAAAACCTTATCCCAGAAGTACTTGAAGCAAAAATAAAATACCTTTTCAATTAATTAGTGGAAAACATCAGCGCGTCGACGGCATCAATCGTTACTCGAACTGAGCAAATTGGAACGTGGCCCTTTCGAAAAAAGTAAACTCGGAACGTTGGCGCCAACCCGCGATGTTCTTTATTTGAATGTCTGCGTGTGTCTTTTCTTTTTACAATGTTGCCGCATTGTTGGATCAAATATTAATATTTTTTACGTTTCTTTACGGCCAGCTTTTGTTCTAGTATCTATGGAACAGAATGTTTGATTGGGACAGAGATAACCATCAGATTTGCTAACTGCTTGATTATTGCGTGCATATTTTGTTTTTGATATTGCCGCATTTTAGCGTCATTTATCGATTACAATTCAAATGTGGATGTCTGATTTGAAAAATGCACAGGATGATGTCAGTTACGTTTATATTATTATCTAAATTTTGTTTTTTATTAAATATTACTGTGATTTTATTAAAATTACTACGGTTAAAAATTTCACAATGATCTTAAAGACGCGTGAATCTTTAAGATTTTTTTTAAGGACGTTATCCTAACCCTGCCGTCGCTTTATGTTTTTGAAATAATCATGTATGTTAGGAAGAACATATGTGATTTTCCCACTAACTTCGATAAGCCACCACAGCAACTAGAAACACTTAAAATTCCGATTCCGAAATCACAGACTGGCTAAAACCAAAAAGTCGTTTCTGGGAAATTGCATACGTTTTTACAATAAAATTCCAAAAAATATTACAAATTAAACGGATACAAAATTCAGATCTATTGTCAAGAAGACATTAATATCCAAGGCGTATTATAAAGTTAATGATTATATCATGGACAGGGATATTTGGAAATAATTCCGATCCGCATTGGCGATCCCTTCAAATAGCGAACCTACTGTGTTAAAAATAAAGTTGTGTTAAATACTTGTGATGTATAGATATTATTTAATAATATTGTTAATCTTAACTCAATCTTAAGTCCAGTCTGGACACTAACATCTTTTTTTTTACACAAAAACAACATGGCAACAATTTTGTACCTACGAGAAAGTTGGGTTAATTTTTATCCGTTTTTTAATCTTTCTTCTAGGTATTTAGATGTTTTTTGACTTTCCGTTTGCCGATGACAGCATGGCGGCTAGATGATGGGATATTTTATGAGGTATGTGACGGCGCAGCGGGAAACCGCGTGGTCGGACCACCCACCCTCCAATATAAGGTAGGTATATAATTTATTGAATCAGGCGTTACTTTGCGGAGGTCCACATCGATGACCTATAAACAATTACTTTGCTCACCCGCGGCCTTGCGATACCTGTGTCTATGCAAAAAATCTGTGCTGAAGCAGCGCCTCTACATCGACACTGTAAGAGTAACACAAATCGCACAAACCCAACTACCACCACACCACCAGTGTTTCGAACTCAACGTTCTTGGTGAACAGTTATGTTGCTCTGAGACGCAGATGTATGCAGTTTTCCTCGGGATGTTTTTTTCACCGGTAAGCTCGTGGTAAATTTCAGTTGTAATTTCGCATAATTATGAGTTTCGGAAAATTCAGAGGTGCGAGCCCGGATTTGAAAGCACGATTCTCTGCTTAAGAAGCCATAGCTCAAATTGCTAGGCCACCACGGCTGTTCATAAATAAACTAAAGTTCGTTCATTGGTAGTCATCATCATCATCCCAGCCTATATACGTCCCACTGCAGGGCACAGGCCTCCTCTCGGAATGAGAGGGCTTGGGCAGTAGTTCCCACGCGGGCCCAGTGCGGATTGGGAACTGGTTGGTAGTATATTTTGATAAAAAAAACATAAACATTTTTAGGAACGTAACAAGTTCTAACTTCTAGTTCATGTCAATAGAGTATTCTAAATAACTTTCTGCCAAGTTTCTTGCGGTGCATTCCTCTTGGCAATGATGGTCTTTCCGAAACCGCTGGTAGTACAAAAAAGTGATATTATTAAATGATAATTAAAAGTGATGTAATTATTAATTAAGTGTTTGGAGGTGGTACTGTTGGGGCCGTTAATAAACCATTTTTATTTATTTCTTTCTCTGTATAAAAGCGCTCTATGCGGCCTATTTACAGAATAAACGTTTTGATTAGATTTTTTTTATGTTTTTATCTCTCGAAAGTATAAAATTGTCGTATATCTGCGGCTAACAGACACAGTCCTTCCGAAAAAAAAAACAGAAAAATATAAACAAGAAAAAAATAAACAAAAAGAACCTCGAATATTATAAATGGCAAACTTATATATAGCAAATAAAAAAGCCGTGGTGGCCGAGTGGATTGACCTATGACCTCTCAAGCAGAGGATCGTGGGTTCAAACCCCGGCTCGCACCTCTGAGTCTTTCGAAATTCACGTGCGAAATTACATTTGAAATTTACCACGAGCTTTACGGTGAAGGAAAACATCGTGAGGAAACCTGCACTAACCTGCGAAGCAATTCAATGGTGTGTGTGAAGTTCCCAATCCACACTGGGCCCGCGTGGGAACTACAGCCCAAGCCCTCTCATTCTGAGAGGAGGCCTGTGCCCAGCAGTGGCACGTAAATAGGCTGAGATGATGATGATGATATATAGCAGTAAGTACTATAGCAAACTATAGTATTTATTATATACGTACGATTTCCGTGAAACACTGTTTTACGTCCGTTACGCCAAGTGTACTCATCCGTTGACCAATCCAGTCAGTTCCTGGATGTCCTGTTAATGATGTAAAGAGTACAAACGACGCAGGCGCCAATCCCTGTAGTGCTTACATCCACTAAATGTCTTAAAAGGTGTTTATAAAATCTAAAAATTCAATTATGTTAATCTTCAAGGCTTCGTTATTAATTTGATGTTTGCAATTCGGTGATCCATAGACGCGCTCGTCTCTAACGTAAATAATTGTAGTTTATGTGTCCGTTGCATAATAAGTATGCGCAGGTAATATAGGTAATAGTAATAGTTAAATACATTGCTTTGTCTACACACACATAATTATAAGCAAAACAAACTAATCTTTGCAGCGAGACAAACTTAAACAGCAAAAATGACGCTAAATGAAAACTTTTATGACGCTTATATCACCCAAATGTAGTTTTTTTTTTAATTCAGAGACAAATTAGACAGACACGGGTCCATTCTCATAACGTTCGATATCAAGCAACGTGAGATATTTTTGAGAGCTGTTCGAAATTTGAATGTCATTAGATAAATCGATTTTACAGCACAGACAAGAAATTTGGTGCAACGAAACAGTTTATCTTCATGAAGGGCTCAAACTTTTACAAAGTTCTATGCCTAAAAATTACAAAAATACTGTAATTAGAAACGTATGATTATAGGGGATCATAATTAAAAAATATGTACCTAATATTTCATCGCACGGAATCCTCTCCATGTGAATTAGACTCGTGCATAACCGGTTTTTTTTTAAATACCTATTCTGACTATAGCTCTGCATTCACAGACTTCGATGCGCATTGATCACGCATTCGGCGCACGGTCCACCGGCGCCCGCGCACAGCGGCGTCTTTGTCGGCGCATCAAACGCGACACCGATGAACTAACGGCGCTTCGTGTAATGAGATTTTTTATGTGATTCATATTTTTAAATGTGTATTAATATGGGGATAGAATTTGCGTTGGAGAGATTCATTTTTAATGACAATGATTTTTGCGGGAATATTTGTAGTAGTTCCTTTAGCAGTACAAAAAAGTAGAATAAAATGAGTACAGGGTGAGGCTGGGTGGTGTGTTGCAGGTGGTAGGACCTTATGCAAGGTCCGCCCGGATTGCTACCACCATCTTGCTTGCTAATCCTGCCGTGAAGCAGCAGTGCTTGCACTGTTGTGTTTCGGCGTGGAGAGTAAGACAACCGGTGAAATTACTGGCACTTGGGTTATCCCATCTTAGGCTTCTAGCTTGGCAACGCGTCTGCAATACCCCTGGTGTTGCAGGTTTATGGGCGGTGGTGATCTCTTACCATCAGGAGACCCACTTACTCGTTTGCCATCCAGTCGAATAAAAAAAACTTAAATGTTTATATTTCATTTTTTTTTTCTAGAATTATAAATCTGGAAACTTAAGGAACTACTACTACAAGAACTAGGATGTCTAGGATGAAGAACATCGTGTAGGCCTCCCTCATGGAACGTCACAATCAACTACAACTCGCCACTTCTATCACCGGTTGCCCGTAACTCTTGCGATCCATCCACATCATCAGTCCACCTAGTGGAAGGCCAGCCAACATTTCATCCTCCGGCTCGTGATCACTTCACTACTCGTCGACTTTTCTCCCCCAATGGTTATCGTTCATCGAGCGATGTGGCCAGCAAATTGCCACTTATCAGTAAGCCGCGTTGGATTCGGTGGAGCGCCGGGCCCGAAGACTCTTTGGTGACAATCCGCTGATCGGGAACAGGCTACAGAGTCGAACGAGTTGCTTGTCTGTCTGTTTTTTACCGAATACATGTTGGTGAGTGTGCGCAGGAATTACATGATCTTATTCCTCTATCTCCATTTTGCTAACGTACTTTCAGGCTGGAGAGCGTCTTCGCCCTTATGGAGTAGTGTTCCGTTAGCCCGCACGAAGCGGTTTCATCTTTCATAATGCGAACTGCTAAGGAATGGAATTCGCTCCCGTCGTCTGTATTTCCGGATAAATACAATCTAGGGCTTTTCAAGGCTATAGTGAATAGGCTAATACTGAATCAGTGAGATACACCTTTGGCCTCATCTGCACTTAACATCAGGTGAGATAGGGGTCAATCACGGTCAGTTTTATGTAAAAAAAAACTTCATCGTGCATATTCTTCGAGCTATGTCGGCGACTTCAGTTCTGCGGCGAATTTCTGTATTCCGGATTCTATCGCGCAAAGAAATTCTACATACTATTAATATTATACTTAAATGCAAAAGTTTGTCCCTACCTAAGTCCGTTTGTTTGCTTGTATGTTACCTCATCAGTCATCAAATCTAAACCACTGCACCGATTTAGATGAAATTCAGTATACAGATACTTTGAATCCCAGGGAAGGACATAAAATAGTTTTTATCCCGGAAAATTGCATAGTTCCCGCGGGATAGCGATAAACGAATTCCACGCAGACGGAGTCGCGGGCAGCAGGCTAGTTTCTTTATTATTGTGACGACGGCGCCTGCGGCTGTACGCCTAATTGCCGTCAACCACGCATGCGCGAATCGGGCCTTTGAGGACCTGCAGATGGAGCAAGACAGTTGTGAAAGGAATGAGAGGAAAGCAGGATATCGCTTACAATGAGGGCTATCGCGTATGAATTCGACACTAGAGGCGCTAGTGTAGCGTGAGGTCTCCGAAATGTCAAATCTCATAGTTTTTGGGTGAGCTACGCGGGTTTATTTATAATTAGAATAATTTTGTGAATATTTTGCAATATCTGAAATTAATTATGGTAAATATGCGTTCCGGGGCAATGAATGTCTGTGTTTTGAGACAGTTTTGTCTTTCGGAAACCTTTGTCCTCCCTTTTTTCCGAACAAAACGGGGACTATGCAACACTTTGGCATGCTCGATATTTTTATGGTACGGTTTTAAGGTGTATTAAATATGATTTTAATCTAAACTTTGTTTTCACGCCCGTAATAACAGACTTTCAAAACCATACTTAATAACCTCACGCAACAGTGCGCCATCTAGTGAGACAAAAAACGATAGCCCTCGTTGCCGTCAACCACGCATGCGCGAATCGGGCCTTTGAGGACTTGCAGATGGATCAAGACAGTTGTGAAAGGAATGAGAGGAAAGCTGGATATCGCTTACAATTCCTTGCCAGTGCTACGGCGCTTCATAGATAGAATACTTCCCAACCTGGACCTGATTCCAACACCGCCGGTGGTGGGTCGATGGATAGACCAAAATAGTTATTCGTCGCATCTATCACGTAGTAAGTACCATTAAGTGAACTGTGGTACAACAATAGTAATATCTGACACAGCAAAGCTTGCATATTTGATACGACTCTATTTCTAGAGTCGGTAGGACGTGTCAGACATTTTTTCAAACTCCGCTGTGGCAGATATTAATGATTTATTTCCCAAGTTTCATATGGACGAACGAGTTTTAAAAACTGTAATCTATTTTAGATATATTTCGGGAATATCCTGTAAAACCATACCTATAGGTTAGGTTAGGTAAAATTCGTTTTATAATGCAAAAATAAAAAATATAAAATCCTGTAGTACTTACAGTTTTAAAAAATCGCTTCCATATATAACATTGAGGAAATGGATCGTTTGGAAAAGTATTTTCGCCAAAAATTTAAACACCGCATGACGCTCGTAATGTAAACTCCGCAAATGAAAACTACTACTAAACGTAAAGCTAATGTCAGAACAAGAACTGTTTCGTGCACATTTCTTTATAAATATGACGTGGACGACGCCTGCGGATGCGCGCCTAATTGCCCTCAACTACGCATGCGCGCCATCGGACCTTTGAGGTCCCCAGATGGAGCAAGTCATGGGTGAAAGGAAGACGTCGCTTGCAACCCATTGATTGAGTTCATGATAAGAGAATAATGAGTCTGTTATGGTTGGAGTCAAAATCCCAAAATACCTTCCTTTAACGTAAACTTTCTCTTTAGTATGTGTTACTAAAACATTTTCAAGCCTACAACTAGGTATACTATCTGCAAGCGCAAGGGGCCTACTTGTATGTACGCAAGTATTTCTTTCTCAGTCAAAGCTTGAATTTCAAACCTCTATAACTTTGTTATATATAGATTCGAAATTGATTTTCCGTTCTATAACACGCATTGATAAGCTTTGATTAATAAAATAAACGAAAAACAGTCAAACTCTATTACTATTGTGAGCAATCCAGTGTTTTATAATTAACCCAAAACCAAGAAATCACTCGAAAAACAAATGGCCGTTGGAGCCGAAAAGATCTCGAACGGAAACTGCGATCGGCAAGCGCAGCGTAGGACGAGGACGACCACCAAAGAGATGGACGATTTACACCGGAGGCCATGTCCAACAGTGGACGTCCTGGGGCTGATAACGATAATGATGATAAAGAAATCACTTCAGCGAGTTAGAACGAAAGCTCTCGATCGTAAACGTTTTAAACCTCCCTTGGACAGAATGTAAGTGATGTTTGGCGGTACAGAGATGAATAAATACATAAATAAGGGCAGACAAGATATAAATAAATACAAATGAAGGCTACTGGCGCCACGATCGCCGCCGCGCGCGCTCGTCTTATTGCCTCCGACAGAACAGAGAAGAGACGGAGTCGCCAACACTCTGTTTTTTGTTCGTCTGTCTGTAACTTAAAAAATCTAATCAAGGCTCACTATTTGACACCACTATCTTAACCCTGTCTTAAGTAATTTTGAGTTATTTTTTGTTTTGTTTATTATATTTTGTCACGGCCTATTGTCAATTTTTATTAATATTTTATATGTATAAGTAGTATAGTATCTATATTTATTGTATGAGTATTATATGTATGAATTTATATATTACATTACAAAGAACATGATCCCTTAGCAGATAGCAGAGAACAACTCTCGGTTACTAATTATTAGGTAGAGATAGTTTTAACAATTTTAATGCGTGACGAAAGTCTCGAGAATTTTAGCAAATAATATATGTGTTATGTGTTTATCTTTAAATTTTTCAGTGTTTATTGCTATGGAACAAATATTTAAAATTTATAAGATCTTAAAATTAATGAAGAAAGTAATAAAAAAAAACGTATTTTTTGTTCGATTAATGGCAATTCTACGGTCATGAAGGATTACTCGTTAGAAATACGTATTATGTTAAAAAAACTTATGAAAATTGCAAGAACGTTGCAACAAATATTACGCAGCCGTCTCCATCCCACCTCCTGTCGCATACAAGCTTATCCGATTTATAAACGAAATATTGTATCCGTATAAAAACAATAGCCTTATTATAGGAGGTTCTGGCCGTGTGTTCGTTTTGCTCTCCGCCAAAAGTCGACTCGGCCCTACAAGCTCGCTTTTAGTATTGCTAAATAGTTTTTTGTAAACTCTGTTTCGAATAATTTTAGTGATAATTTAGCAGATAATGTTGATACTTACCCCTTTTTTCAATAGAATTAATTTAATAACCTTTCTTCTGCTTATCTAATCCTACTTATATTATAAATGCGAAAGTTGGTATGTGCGTGCCTGTCTGTTACAGTTCACTATCGTTTGTCAGAATTTATTATGCCACACTATCGTTATCTATACTTATTTCATGAAAGCCTGAAAACAACGTGGTTCTGTTAAATATTTTCTTCATATATCTGATAAACGTTAGTATGCAAATTAAATTATGGGAAGCGAAATGATTCAGTTTGTTACGCCTTCACGCTTTAACCGTTGAGCGGATTTGGATGAAATTTGTTAGATATTATTATGTATATAGCTGGACGTGGGAAATAGCATAAAAGCTAGGGTTTTTTTTAATTCGACAGGATGGAAAACGAGCAAGTGGGTCTCCTGATGGTAAGAGATCACCACCGCCCATAAACATCTGCAACACCAGGAGTATGCACGGTAAAAATGAATTCTTTGACCAAGATTCATATATAGTCTCAGGAATATTGTTTAAATCGAAGTAATTATTTTCTTTAAGTAAGATAATAGTTTTCACCCAAAACAATATTTGTTTTCATCCAATACAATATGGCGTCCGGCTATATACGAAATATTATTGTCTTGACCAAGGGTGTTTGTCTTAATCTAAGACATCCTTTTTTTCCGTGTGGGATACCTCAAGTGCCAGTAATTTCACCGGCTGTCTTACTCTCCACGCCGAAACAACAGTGCAAGCACTGCTGCTTCACGGCAGGATTAGCGAGCAAGATGGTGGTAGCAATCCGGGCGGACCTTGCACAAGGTCCTACCACAAACAAAATAAAAACAACTTTCATAAAAGTCATTGTTCACCCCGCTATTGGGTTCTACGATCCCATTAACGGATGCTAGTTTTTTTTATGAATTTTATAGGTCGCAACCGCTTGATAAATTTTGTTAAAAAACTTACATTGGCAATCAATACAACATGTCCTGATTGTCCCGGTTTTGTATTTATTTTACTTTTAGAACGTATCTTGGACATCTCGGTGTATCATGTAAAGGAAATTCCCGGCCCAGGAATCCCCTCTACTCGATACACCCCCCTCGCTCCACGGCGGTTACTTAGTTAATTGCGAATGACTTCAGAAATAAATACCTTGATGCGAAAAAAATCTTCTTCAGTGTCATGCATATCCTAATTTTATGTGACTTATGCTAAATTGTCCATAAAGTTTGTTCCTATGAACTTTGGGTTTTCAAAACATTGATAGCTGGTAGCGACCCTAAAATTAGCTAAAAAAAACTAGCATACGTTAATCGGGGTCGTAGAACCCAATGGCGGGGTGAGACATTGACTTTTATGAAAGTTGATTTTTAAGCAACACCCTAATAAAAGCTTCTTCACTTTTTATCCCGATATTCGCAAGGAATTCTTTTACAATCCCAGACTACCAACCGCTAGAGACATGAAAATTTTCACGCCAAACACTGGCTGTCTATCTATCCCACTAATGTTATAAATGTGAAAATGTTTGTTTGTTTATTTATTTGTAATTTGTCTTTTGAACCGTTTGAATTGATCGATTTAGATGAAATTCGGTATACAGATAGTTTGAGTCCCGGGAAAGGACATAGGATAGTTTTTATCCCGAAAAATTACCTACATAGTTCGCGCGGGATAAGGATAACCGAATTCTACGCGGAGTCGCGGGTAACGGCTAGTATTTTCATAATAATACATAGGATGTGACAAATTCAATTATCAAATACCGTATTGTGCAGTAGTGCTTGCGCTCCTGTGTTCCTGTACGTAGAATATGATAGTCAGTGCTTTACTTGCTATGAAGTCTTTACCTTTACCTGTTAGCCCTATAAGCTGACAACGCATCTGCATTCTTTTAGTGATGCGGGTGCTTTAGGTGAAGGTGCTTTTCTTACTTATGTACCTAAGTACTTACCTATTATCATCATTTTCCAGCGTTATTTTCCCGTTTATCATCACTTTGCCAATGGACATCCATAGGTGGGTAGAACGTCTTCACTTTTATGTAGTTGGTATTCTATTGGTCCCCAAGAAGCAGTTTGCTTTATCTTTCACAATGAGAATGAGAACTGCTAAGAAATGGAATTCGCCTCCATCGTCTGTATTTCCAGATAGGTACAACCTAGGGCTCTTCATGGCTAGAGTTGTAACTGAAGCAGAGAGATACCTGCGTCCTACACTTTTCATCAGGTGAGTTCGGGGTCAACCATAGGTCAGTTTTATACATATAAAAAAAAACCCAAAGGTTTTGTTGTTATTATAAAACAAATAAAAGATGTTCTGTTCAATTTTTTTTTAACGTCCCAATTTGGCCCTCAAATGTGTGCAGTAATAGGTAATTTTGTATGTAGCATGGGCTAAATTTTATGCCGTTCAGTATATATTAAGTTACAGGTGAATCAATGTATATTTTTTATACCTACATGTAAATAATACAGAATACACGTTCGTACATAAGTATCATCCTTTATGCCACCCAACGCTCGTATTGAGGAGTTATTGCGAGGTTTCTCTTTATTATTTCAATAAATATAAATCGAACAACACCCGTTGGGTACCGAATGGGGCTTTGTAATACGTAGAATATCCTGCTCAGTCAAGTCTTGAAGTAAAGTAAATACCTACTAAATAGGCTGTTGTGATTTCACAATGGAACTTCAAAATTACATCGTGGATTTCATTATCGTTTGCATCAATTGGTTTCTGTAAAAAACGTTGCCTGCAAGAGATCGCTCTTCAGCGATAAGGCCGCTTATTGCTTACCTTGTTATTTTCTCTCTGTGTACCTGTTTTCTGTATCGCTTACTATTTCTGTTGTACAATAAAGGGTCATTGTATTATGTATCTATTGTATTGTGTACAATACAATTATAAGATTACCTAAAGTACAATTCAATAGAATCTGTCAATTTTCTACATATTTAAGACACCGTATCGTGGGCACACTTGATTATATATCTCCCTGTTGTTGCAATTATCATCTGAAAGGAATCAAAAAAGAAAAATAGTCACATCACAAAGCCTTAGGCAGCCCGGTGTTTATATTAGTAGGCTGGAAGTGTCTACAGGATTGTCAGATTCTATTGAATTGGAGTTTACATTAAAGAATTTATTCCTGTACCTATACTAATTTAAAAAATTCCCTAGTTGGTACCTATATAACAGTGCAGCATGATCACAAAATTATCCGGTTTCATTCTCAGCTTTAACTATAATTTTCTGGCTATTTCACATAGTCTATGTATGTATGTTAATACTTTTTTGTACATAAAACACAAATAAAATAATACAAAAAACACCAAAACAAAAAGAGTACAAAGGCGAACTTATCCCTAAAAGGGTTCTTTTCAAGCTAACCTAAACTAGAAAGGAAAACTCAAAGATAGTCTATTATAGTTTAGATTATGAAAAAAAAAACCGTTCATTTCGTTCAGCCAAATCCGCTATATACCTTGTTTCTCTTGTGAACTATTACTGTTCTGTGTTTTAACATACCTACTTAATTTTTGTACGTGTTTGGGAAATCTCCTCTACATCTTTGTGACTCTACATACACCGTGCGCGCGCGTCATTAGGAATGCGTCTGTGGTACCGCCGCGCAACCTGATTGGTCGGCGCCGGCGTTCGAATATCGAACGATTCATTTAACAAATTAACGATGAATGTTTAAAAATATCATGTTCTTACATAGCTTGAATTACTTTTGATTCCTTAGGAATGGGGTTTTTGTCACTGTTATAGGCCCGGAGATTTATAGGATCATCATGCAGCTTCTATTAGGATGGATTTGAAAGAATCGTCCTAATTATCGGCAGACACGAGGGAACATTATCTAACGTCCTAATCGTGACAACGTTTTCTCTGTTCATTGTAAATCTTGACAGTGCCATCTTTCTTTTGTCACTTTTGTGAAATATGAACCTGGTATAGTCACTGTGTGACCAGCGTTTCGGCCCCGCAATGTACATAACAGGCCTTGTATTACAACGTTTAAAATTCTAACTCCGTTTCGTGCTATATCGTGCGGGGGGCACCACCGTCATGAACCCACTGACCTTTGAAAAAGATCTTCCGAGAAGATCGAAACTAGTCGGACTGACCCGACATTTACATCGTGAGTTGAACCATTGAATTTATGTAATTTTCCGAACTGATCGTTTGGTTGAACAATTCATACCACAACAATTTGGTTGTAGTTTCTCATAATTCTAGGACAGCTTTCAAATCAAATGAATACTTCATGAAATAATGCTACTTTCAAGCACCTGGCTAGCAGCCGCAAAGCATATTTCGTCGTATCCTACGATAAGAGCCACTATCACCATAAGGGCTTTTAGTTTTTATTGTAAAATTGAATTCTACACATCAAGATACATGTTTTAAACTTAAAATTATAATTTTAATATTTTTTTATTAAATAGTAAAAAAATAATTTTAAAAAGCCACAATTACGTATATCTCACTTCTAACGCGGAGTAAAGCCAGAAATACGCTGCTGTCCTTATTCGCCGTGCAAAAAGGAGACACGCGGGTGCGACGAGGGGGCGCAAGCGCCGTTTCGGCGGTACTCGGCGGACAGCGCCGGAAGAGTGGCGTGCATTCGTAATGCTTATTTCATTTGTAAGATCATCTATTTTTTCGTTAATTGACAATGAAAACCATAAAACGAATCGTCGAGGACTTACACTAGTGAAAATAGTTACAAAGGATGGCGCTGAACAAAAGAAGTAAACACCAAGTAAATTTAGCGAAATTGATTTATAAAGTTTTTTCATTATTCAGATTCTGTTTATTACTTATTTTAGGTTTACTTTTGTATTATTTTTTTTTTTAGGTTACTTATTTATATATTTACATAGTTTAATGAAGAAATTCACACAATTTAATGAAGTAGTTAATATTACCTAGAATAAAGCCCGAACGGCTACTGCGGTCTTCTATCGCGTAATAGCTCAATTTTATTTGTATAGCAAATGTGTGGCCACAATTGCGGTAGTGTCCTTTTTCTATGTACGAATTATGTTTTGTTGAATTATTGCTCAAATATTCGCTTTTTAAAGATATATTTGGGCAGTTTACTAACATTTCGGCTTCATAGAATGAACATAATTGCTTATTGATAACAATAATTATTTGGAAGGTGTGATTTTACATGTCTGATTTTTGGGTTCTTATGGCACTTGAGGCCTTTTTCGCTGTATATTTTGGCATTATTATATCTATTTACCTTCTAATTTCTTGTCAGTCGGCCAATAGGCTAGAATATTATTCTCTTATGGTTTCTTATAAAATTCGGCATGGTTTCTGTGACTGTTTTATTATTAATAATATTTTGCCTGTGCTTTTTAATTTCTATTTACAGAAAAAATAAAACGAGAAGTCTCAAGTAGAACCTGAAAAGAACAAGATCTAGATTATTTGTTTAACAATCGGGACCATATTTTAGACAGTGTACCTAAGTTAAGAAAATAAAGATTACCTAAGCATATTTTTTTAAAGACATCAACAGCGGGTTTGATGTTGAAACAAACCAAATTAATCGCAGATTTTTTTCAAAGCTACAACACATAAATAGAAGACAAATTGATGAAGACCGAATTTTAAATAAAACGAAAAAAAATATTGGTGATATAATTTTGAAAACTTTCCAGGAGTAACACCGAAGTTTTCTTCAACTTGAAAAAGTTTAACTTTCTGCTACTGCTGAATTGTTTTCGCCTGATGACATCACCGAAGAAAAAACTGGCGAAAATGTAGAATGTGCAATGATTAAAAGACAATTTTGGAGTTTAGCTCAATTCCGTGTCAGAATGAAAATTTTATCCTTGTAGAAAACAAAAAGAAACCGATGAAGTTCTAGATGATATAGTTATGCAGAGAGAAGAAATTATTCGTAATTTTTTCTTCGACGATGACATTATGCAAAAATAATTCAGTAGGTATAGGTTAGTAGCGAGAAGTTGAAGGTTTTCAAGTTGACAAAAACTTCGGTGTGACTCCGGGAAAGTTTCCAAAATTATATCACCAACATTTTATTTTTTCGTTTAATTTGTACAATGATGGCTACTGCTTTTTAATGCATCTGAGTTTTATTTAAAATTCAGTCTTCATCAATTTGTCTTCTATTTATGTGTTGTAGCTCTGACAAAAATCTGCGCTGCGATTAACTTGGTTTGCTTAAACATCAAGCCCGCTATTGTTGTCGGTAACAGTCTGTAAATATTCAGTCAAAGTCAAAATATCTTTATTCAATTTAGGCTATAACAAGCACTTATGAATGTCAAAAAAATATTTCACCACATTAAGAAATAATGAAACGTTGTCTTTAAAGAAATGTAGTTAATCTTTATTTTCTTAACTTACACTGTCCAATATTTGGTCCCTATTACCAATTAATATACTTAGTTACGATTTTCGCGACGACTAGAAAACAATAACGACTTATATAATAAAAGGCGAATAGATGGACAAGGAGTGTAGTTACAAATATTGCAAAAGCAAGCACGGACCCTATAAAAGTGAATAAAGACAAGTATCTTTGTATCAATCAAAAAATAAAATAAAAAAAACCCTGAAGGATTTCATGACTTTTTTACAACGTTACCTCATGAGAAAAGAGGTGTTGCTACTGCGGGTGATACAGACGATGAGAAAGAATAAGGAAAGATCCCCAATGAGTACTGAAGACTGAGTAAATAATAATGTGCAATTTTATTTTTATATTAAGAGCGTAGAGAATATTTTGAGTTTCAGAAGTTAAATATTTATTTTAAGTATGTTTTTTTTTTAGTTTCACTTATGCTTCCTTAAATGGGACTTGTTTTATTTTAGGGAATCACTGTGGCTACGTACCTACGCTTTATGATTTAAAAAATCTTAGAAAATAAAAATAAAATATTTCTCTTATTTGCCACTTCTTTCTGTATTACAAGAAAAATACTAAAATGAAAAAAATGTTGAAACGCAAATATTTTAACAACTACAATTTGGTCCTAATGGTAGTTGTGGCCTCGAATTTTTCGACGATAAAAGGCACAATGTAGCTTATGGCCCTTTAAAACTCATTTAGTCCGACGAAAAAGGATTTAAAGGACAAAATCTATCTATAATGTATCATTAAGAACATAAATTTTGTTTAACAGAACCCTAGAACCCTAATACACATTATTTAATGCAAAATTATCAATTCGCTACTTATATTTTGAAAGAAACACAAAAATGCTTCTCCTGAAAAGTGAGCATTTTGTAATTGTGGCTCTTATCGTAGGATACGACGATTTACGACTGGAGCTGGTAAATAATAATAATAAGTCATTTATTTCGGACAGAATCCATAGAGGTTAGTTACAATGAAAATACAAACAAGTGGTGCTTAGTAGGTAGGTACGATCAAAAATAATTATAATAATATACACGACTGCCCAGCGCCGTCAACCATGATTATGAGATTGCAGCAGCGTGCAGCCCCATCCAGCGCCTCATCATCGGGGAGTCCCACCGGCCGCCCAGCGCACGCAGGACACTGTCAGTTGGAACTATCACGCAACCGACTGAGCAACGAGGCGCATCGCTTTCTTATGATTGCATAAAAACTATCTACGTTGGCTTTAGCAAACATAGCTGATGCGCTGCAGTAGCGTGGTAGTCCAAACAGTATCCTGAACGCGTCATTGTATTGGACGCGCAGTGCATCGTACGCCCGCCGCGTAAAGCCAACCCACAGATTGCACGTGTAGAACGATTGGCAATAAGCTTTGAAAAGTGTGATTTTAACCGGTTCACTACAACGAGCAAACCTGCGGGCCAACATATTGCAACGGACGGCAAGCGCCCTGCGCTCCCGCTCAATGTCATCATTATCTTGTAGTGTTTCGGTCACCCAATGACCCAGATACTTAAACTTTTCCACTTTATTTAGGGGCGTTCCACATAGGGTGATTGGCACGGGTGAATAAGTTTTGGTACCAGATTTAAACACCATAATTTCGCTTTTGGAAGCATTGTATCTGAGCCCGTGGGATTCCGCATAGTTCTCACAGATGCTCAGGAGTTTTTGTAAGGCACCGATCGATGGACTCAACAGCACCATGTCATCAGCATAACTCAGGTTGTTTACACAAATCCCCTCGATATGACATCCGACTTTAGTACTATTGAGTTCACCGATCAGCCGGTCCATGTACAGGTTGAAAAGCTTGGGGGAGGACAACCCCCCCTGCCTCACCCCGCACTCCAACCCATACACATCCGACCGCACCCCCGCCCATTTGACACTGTTCCTTTAGTTGTTGTACCAGTACCGAAATATTGATACAACCTCCGAAGGCACGGTTGTATCGCACATCATTTTTTGACACAACACATCATATGAAACCAAGTCAAACGCTTTTGATAGGTCCAAGTAACACTCAAAAACTGGCGTATTTCTAGCAGTATAGTACTGCACAGTTTGCTTGAGGCATAGAATCGCACTTTCTGTAGATAGGCCAGGTCTAAAACCAAATTGATTATCTTTTAAGTCAATATGCGCTCCTAGGCATTTGTCAAGCAAACTGTCCAGCACCTTACCTATTACAGTAGCCAGCGAGATAGGCCTATAGTTTGACAAGTCCGAAGCATCTCCAGTTTTGTTTTTTACTATGCGCACAATACGTGTATACATAAGGTCCTCAGGCAGATAACAATGACTGACACATGAGTTAAATAACAAGGCAAGTACACCAGGCAGACGTACTCCGGCAATCAGGTGTTCGACGCTGAGGTCATCATGTCCAGGAGACTTTCCCCGTACCATACCATACCGAAAACTCAGATGTGCTAGCCTAGGCTCGAACCCACGACCCTCTGCTTGAGAGGTGATAGGTCAAACCATTAGGCCTCCACGGCTATAAGTTTGCCATTACATCCTTGTAAATGTTCTACAGGATAGGACAAAAATAAATATTTTCTAATGGATTATTAAGATTGTTATAGGAAACTGACTGGCCCATTCTTGTCGCACTCGCAATGCTTTGTACGAGCAGACTATAATTCCATCACCCCAGTCAACTAAGCCGGTTGAAATAGCCACCATATTGATTTCGGAACGTAAATCACGAAGTTCTGTCACTTTACTCGCATAGTAATTTAACAACCCTCGTGTACAAACGAGTACTTAATGTGTTTTCCGTCGATTCCTGCCTCAAGCCACTATACGCGCCTTAAAACACTATTTATGACAATTATAATATAATATATTTATTAATTTAACAAAATTCGTGGATTTATTTGAGCGAAGACTAACAAACATTCACATGGGCAGACTCACTACAACTAGACATTTTGCATCAATCTTGAAAGTTGGATTGGGACATAAAATGACGGCGGCTGGCAAGAGCTGGATGAGAGTGGCCGAAGATCGTGCTCAGTGGCGTGACATGGGAGAGGCCTATGTCCAGCAGTGGACCACACAGGCTGGTGATGATGATGATGATGGTAAAATTACTCTCATATCGGTTAATTAATTGGTTTTCCAGTACTCAGTTGTAAATAAAAAAGTCTTAAGCAAGACGCAAGGTGAATTCTTCATAGTGAATCATGTAAACAGGTCAGCCGTCCATCACGTTGGTGGACTTCCTACGCTGCGCTTGCCGATCTGTTCATGCTATATGTAAAAATAATAAGCAAAGCATTGCGTAAAGATTTGCGTTTGTCTGCGCCATTTTTCCATCAATAATGCGCCCTTTTTAAAAATACGCAAGTTAACCCTACTGTGTTATTACTTCATCTATTATTTTATAATCCCTTCGGGTGTTAATGTCACGCCTCTACCTTTGCAACAACAATAAGAACCTTATGCAAATTAAACTCTAACCCAACCACTATAGAACTGCAGTTGTGTTAAATACGAGCGAAGGGGTCATACTGCACTTGGTTCTAAAGAAAGTCCTCAGGTGCAGAAACGTCACATATGCTGGCATTTTGACACTTATTTGCACGTAATAGGTTTTGTTTTTGTTTTTCCCAGTGATTTGTGGAATAGTGTAAGGTTAGGTGACAATCGTGACGCCATGTTGGTTTAGTGGGGAGTGGGGTGGGGGGTGACTAATGCTAGGTTTACGCCACTATAATTGGCCCGACGACGAAAATTTAATACGTACGAAATCAATAGCCATGTTTTATTAAGAAGCCGCAAGTTCTTACAAAGTTGGGAGTTTTCGAAGCCCTAATTAGGGGTAAAGTAAGTACGATTAATGATACCGGAAAATTGAGGCTTGTGTGTGACATCTGATTTTCTTTGACGAGTTCAAAGGCGGCCGGCATTAAATTTTAAATGAAAAATGACAGGTAATTTTCATGCGACTATTTTTGTAGCTGGTAAGCGATTGGCTTTAGCCACTCCATGCGAAGTGGTAATGTTAGGCAGGTATTGAAGTCACACATGTCGTCGACATAAAAAGTCAGGTGCAAACAAAATGAAAAAAATTGGGGTTTTCTAAATGGTTTAAACAAGCGAGGTTAGAGCCTTCTTTTAAGCACGATTTAGCAAATTTTTTTTGTCGGTCCAGTAGATGTCCGGTGGAGGTCCGGCTTTGCACCTGTTCTCGGTTTGTATTGTTAAACCTAACTATGACGTCACGTGACATGGTCAAGTGGGGACTAAACTCTACGATATCGTTTCGTTAAACTGTGCAAATTTTCTGAACTACTCGCACTTTATCTTGATTTTGTTGCGGCACGCTATCTGTTTGTTTCGTTTGCATGTGAAAGCTTAAGGTGTTTCAAACACAATTTGTGGTGTTTTATTGTCCTCTATTGCATTGTATTAGTTTCGACAAGCTTCTATTTGAGTTAGGTATTAGTTCATCATCATCATCCCAGCCTATATACGTCCCACTGCTGGGCAGAGGCCCCCTCTCAGAATGAGAGGGCTTGGGCCGTAGTTGCCACTCCTTCGATTGGGGTTCGATTCCCATGTCGGGGCAGATATTTGTATGAAAAATACGAATGTTTGTTCTTGGGTTGAATGGTCTTGGGTGTTTAATATGTATTTAAGTATGTGTCTATTTATATAATTATATTTATCCGTTGCTTAGTACCCATAACACAAGCTTTGCTAAGCTTACTTTGGGACTAGGTCAATTGGTGTGAATTGTCCCGTGATATTTATATATTTATTTATATTTATTGTATTACTTCACAGGGTTGTGCAGGTTTCCTAACGATGTTTTCCTTCACCGTAAACTTCGTGGTAAATTTCAAATGTAAATCCGCACATGAATTTCGAAAAACTCAGAGGTGCGCGCCTTGGTTTGAACCCACGATCCTCTGCTTGAGAGACCATAGGTCAAACCACTAGGCCACCATGGCTAGAGGTATTTAGTTAGTTAGTTAGTTTGTGCTTTTGGCTTTAGGAGCACTATGAGTAATTTTGTGCGTAAGTAGTATAGTTAATTAATGTAGGTAGCTATGTGTTACTATGTACCTATCAGTCTATATTCCTTAGAGGAATTAACCAATAGAATGGTTAATACGAAATCTCTAATTTTGAACCACAATACACTAGTGATCTGTTGATCACTAATTCTTCGCGATGGCTTTGCCTTTATCCGTACATCGAAAAAAGCCAAAGTTATTAAAAAAATCATATTATATGGCAAAGCTATACTCAACAATATTAAGATTTTCTATTTATTGGTCGGATTCACTAGTGATTCACTTGGTAGGACACCGCTGGCGCATAAAGCGACGGGAGGTGTGACGCAGATTTCTTTTTTCGTTTGAAAAAGTCTTTCATTTCATTGAGCAAGCATTTTGCCAATAAAAACAAATCATTTGTACGACTTTTGCACTCTATTGACTATTCTTCTTTGGCATACACCCACGGTCTGGGTGGTCCAGTTAAGTAGGAAGCGAAGTCAATCGCCAGTTGACTGCAATCAGCGGGTCATGGGAGCCGCGGGTGCGTAGACAAAGACTTTTGTGATGAAGATGGCGACTTCTTGATGCACACCAGACATCAGGGAACATACCAAATATAAAAATGCATAAAGATAAAAACCGGCCAAGAGCGTGTCGGACACGCCTGAAATAGGGTTCCGTAGCCATTACGAAAAAAAAAACAAGTAATATTATGTGCGTTATAATACAATTAAAACACTTACTATAGTCTTAAAATCTATTACCAGAAAAAGAGCGTATCTTCACGGCACTTACGTCCTTTTGTTGAGAAGCGCAGTTTTTCGGCAATAACTCAAAAACGGTATATCCGATAATGTTGAAACCAATTTTCGTTGAAAGTATTTCTTAAGCGTTACCTTTCCATATTTTTTTGACAAACGGTTTACAAGATAGAGGGGAGGTGGGGACAATGTGGGGATTAATCAAAAAAGTTTTTGAGAAACCTTACTATCTTTTCAAAAGACCTGTCGAACTATGTGCCACACGTTGATGCGAGTTAATTTTTTTTTTTCAATTTCTGTTACATGTATGAAGTGCCAAGTGGCTTTGACAAGACATCTGTACTTCAAATAGCATTGATATACGAGTGTAGTTTTCGAGTAAAATGCCTGTGACATACGGACGGACAGACAGACAGACGGACTTGACGAAACTATAAGGGTTCCGTTTTTGCCATTTTGGCTCCGGAACCCTAAAAAGGATAATGGGCGAAAGGCGAAAATGACAATGGTTATTTGAGAAAGAATATTTTTTAGCACGAAACTACCGTGAGACTCACTCATATTAACTCGACAACTAAAATCATTAAATGATATTAAATGAACCCTTATAGTTTTCAAGTCTCTGTCTGTCTGTCCGTCCGTATGTACAGGCATTTTAGGACATACAAGATCTACTACTCTATTTCAGACGTGAGTTATCCGATGATAACTCACGTCTGAAATAGAGTTTAGCTCGACATGTCGAGCTAAACTCCATTTCGGACGTGATTATCCGATAGACTATCATTTAATAGAAAAAATAATTTTCAGCTGAGCTATAAAATTACAATGTCAAATAAAAGCAATACCTACAAAATAAAGTCATGTCAAACAACCAGCCCCGCGTCACACCAGGCGCTAAGGTGCCCAATACACTTGCCGCATTGCCCTGTAATGTTGAACCGCGACGGACAACCTATTTCTTATATACTAGCTTTTGCCCGCGGCTTCGCCTGCGTGGAATTCGGTTATCGCGCGCTGTTCCCTCGGGAACTATGCATTTCTCCGGGATAGAAAGTAGCCTATGTCACTCTCTGGTCCATAAACAATCAATATGCCAAAAACCACGTCGATCCGTTACTCCGTTTCGACGTAAAACACGGACAAACATACAAACACAATTTATAATATTAGTATATATGGATTAATTGGGTTGTAATTCTGCAACCACACTACACTACCACCACATGTGTGTCCACTAATGTCTATTCAAAATATTTTTTTACAAATAGATTCGTTATATTATTTTAGGTACAATGCATGTTATTCTGAAACTGTAAATGTTTTAGTATTTGTATAAATGTAACTTAACTTATCCGATAGGATTCTTCACAGTGTTCTTGAAATAAATTCTGAATAATTCACCGTTTCAGAACAAAATGCATTTGGCCAAATGAAACATTTGTGAAATGAATCATTTGTAAATATTTTTTTAGCGAAATGAAAGGATAACCAAATAAAAATAATGTTTTTTGTACATCATTCTTTTCAAAGTTTACGTACTTAATTTGATAGGTTGGTATAATACCTTTACATCAATACATCAAACAGCCTAAAACGTTGGTAGATACAAAATAATGAAATAATGAAAACTTCTTTTTTGTTTCGGTTGTTAATTTCATGTTTCCTTTTAGCCCGCGTACCTAACGGTGTTGTATATTTGGCAAGTGAGTGTATAATAGTTATAATAATTATGTTTATGTAATAATGTTAATGTCTTTCAAAGCCATAAAATAAATAATATGTTTCATAGTTTACAAATTATCTATTTATGTAGTCTTATGTATAATGATAAAACTGTGTAGTATATCTTTGTAGCGGTCCGAGGGTCACCAACGGTGCTGGCTCAAAATCAGCGCTGGGGTGTTTATTATTAACGCTCCAGCATTATGCTGAGCCAGTGTCCGATTCACAACCGCAATGACACATACTTTCCTACGTGTTGTCTATATGTACTTAATACTATTGTTGTGTCTTGTGTTGTGAATAAATGTATTTTCTTTCTTTTTTCTTTTAAATGACGACAATCCAGAATTATTGGCCCAGAAAACTATCACATCCTAAATGGTAAACTCTAAACCCTGTAAACCAAGTTTGATAAACAATTAGCAGAACGATGCGAACCGATTGGGCTAATGCCGCATACCAAGGAGTCTAGCGGGGCATTGCAGCCCGTCAAAAGCCATGCAGGGGTGGCTCGAGTGTCCGAGCCACTCCATTCCACCGTTCCGTACCCCCTTTCTTACCCCCACTCGGGATGACCCTTGCTTGAAGGGGTACTAACGAACGCGTGAGAATAGTAAGGTTACGTTTAGTAGCTTAATCTATGATTTTTGACGGTTACTTGTGTAAAATAGTAGATTGTACAAGGAGAGCATAAAATTATATTTTTTTAGTTTTTTGATTTACTAGCTTTTGCCCGCGGCTTCGCCCGCGTGGGATTCGATTATCGCGCGCTGTTCCCTCGGGATCTGTGCATTTTTCCGGGATAAAAAGCAACCTATGTTACTCTCTGGACCATAAACTATCTCTACGCCAAAAACCACGTCGATCCGTCGCTCCGTTTCAATGTGAAAGACGGACAAGCATACAAACACACACGCTTTCGCATTTATAATATTAGTATGGATTTTGATTGTTTTAATTGATTTTTAGTTTTACATAAAATAAAAATTATTAAAAAAATATACAGAAACTTTTTGCATGAGAAATGTTAAGCCGCGTATCCATTAGAGCAGCCTCAGGCCGAGCACCGCGAGCCGAGCCATATTTTGTCGGTTTTTTGGCCGTGCTCAAAGGAGCCTCAGTCTGAGCCGTGCCTTTGGCAGCGTCTCCACTTGCGCGGCCTCGGAGCGAGGCAGCCGCTCGGCCCGAGGCTGCCTCTAGTGGATACGCGGCTTTAGATTATTGCAAAGTGTTGGACACGTTTTTTTATTTTGTTATCAAACAAAATATTACAAAGATGAAGCTCGTCAAAGTTCGGGAGTGGGGGCCTGTGTCGCCGTGCTAAAAGTGCCGCACGGTGTGACGACACGCGAAACTTTAACTGGCTATATTCGGGAGTGGGGGCCCGTGACGCCGTGCTAAAAGTGCCGCACGGTGTGACGACACGCGAAACTTTAACTGGCTATATTCGGGAGTGGGGGCCCGTGACGCCGTGCCCCGTGCCGCACGGTGTGACGACACGCGAAACTTTAACTGGCTATATTCGGGAGTGGGGCCCGTGACGCCGTGCCCCGTGCCGCACGGTGTGACGACACGCGAAACTTTAACTGGCTATATTCGGGAGTGGGGGCCCGTGACGCCGTGCCCCGTGCCGCACGGTGTGACGACACGCGAAACTTTAACTGGCTATATTCGGGAGTGGGGGCCCGTGACGCCGTGTCCCGTGCCGCACGGTGTGACGACACGCGAAACTTTAACTGGCTATATTTTCATAATTTCACTTCTCATGATCGTAAAGTTCGTGTTTATGCTAATTATGAGTATGTACCTACTGTTTTTTAAAACTTGCGTACCTACCTACGTAGGCGCGCATCGTAAACAACTCGCGGCTTTTGGTGTTGCATGCTCTTAGATCTGCTTAGGAGTAGGTACACGTTCATTAATATCTACCGCCACGGTGCGTGCAAAAATATCTGTTACGTCCTGCCGGCCGTTAAGATAGAGTCGTATTACATTATAGATATCAATGTAAGCATTGCTGTGTCAGATATTGGTGCTGATGACTGTACCCTAATCCCTTTAGAAATGAAGTAGGAAAATTAACGCGGGAAAATTTAAACAGACAGGCCTCTCGTTTTTTAGATCGCGCCATATTTTCTATTCTTTTGTGTTAATTATGGGGATCAATGAACGAATTCACCTTTCAACTCACTTGTTTCTCACCCCGTAGTACCACCGCCGGACGTTCAAAGGTGTCATGGAGACCGCTCACTCGACCGGGAAGGACCGGACCGGGCATCTATTGTAACAAGTCCGTCTGTACATATTTAAACGACCTATTGGGAATTGTTGCGAACGAAAGAGTTTTACAACATGGCTTTTCTTAAACGCATATGCAGAGAGCGGAATTTTCATGACATTATTTTGATTACTTCTCACTTATCGACTTCCGATATACATACATATAGCGATACACAACATAGGTACTAAAGAATATTAAAATAAACAATTGGCGCCCTTAAGTTAAAGAGCGATCTCTACCAATTAACTTTCGAGCAGTTGAAAATGTGAAATAGACATATGCAATAAATAATGAATGGATAACAATTTCTAATTTAATAATTTCAGTACAGATTTTTTTTTTCAATTTTAATGTTTTTTGTCCCCAACCATCTCGGCCGAAGTGAAACGTTACTCAGCCAACTACAGGGACCGACTGATGATTCACCCAAACCCGTTATCCAGTGTACTTTTGCAGCCAAATCCGATTAAAAGACTCAAGAGAGCTGATGTGCTGCCTTACTAAGGGGAGACGGAGCAGTGACTCTGCAGGTTTAAACAAGCGAAAAAAAAATTAAATGTTGAAATTCTTCTGTTGTAAATGTTAACAACTGTTCCATTAATGTTTCTATTAAAGAAATACATGTTTTTTTTTCATATTTTCCGGTTTCAAACTACTCCAGTTAAATAACAATTTGTATGCGGAAAAAGAACGCTCTATATGCCTAACATGATAAGTTTACGACAATCTAGTTTAAAGTTTAATATATCGACATAATTTAGGTAGAGTCGATAAGTGAGAAATCACTATGACAGGTCAAAAATTGCCATGAGAATTCCGCTCTCTGGTCATATGCGTTTCAGGAGGCATATTGTGTACCACCACTTCTTCCTCTCACATAAGACGAGAGGAATGCAGCGGATTGGGCAACATTGCCTCAGGATGTCCGCATTGGTATAGGTAGAGTCATTCACGATGACGCGTGCCGTGGTTCTTATTACAATGTCATTAATGGCTAATTTTGACAAAATCACGCGTCTTTGTGGATAGCACTAGGTATATCGTTTTGGCAAATCGGAATCAGGCGTGTCCACAGACCTAATAATACTCGTAGCAGGCTCCAAAGGCAGGTATATGGCTTCAGTCATAATAATTGTTAAATTCTTGAAGTTTATTGTTATTTAAAGAAAGAAAGAAAAAGAAAGAAGACATTTATTCACATTCACAAAGACACGCAAATACAACAAAATTTAAAAATAAGAATAAACAACAGAAATAAAAGAAAACAAAAAAACAAACCTGTATAGTCGCAATCGCACTTGGGAGCAACGTTGGATCTGCACTGTCAGGAATAAAGTTGTAATCAGTAGACCTCACGTGACAAGCGCAGACTACTGTGGTGGTCGCAATTGGTACTATTGTGATTTTGTTTTCTTGCAAATAAACTATTTTTGTATAAATATTTATCCCAAGTTAGTCAGTAACGAAGTTATTGGCAACGGCGAACATTGAGTTAAATACATATCGTTGCTTTAATTTTATAGTGTTACAATCTAAAATAAAGGGAGCGTTAAAATTGAACTTTGAGTGAATGAATATTTCAAAATGTACTGCCCAAGAATTTTGAATTATGTCACTATCAAATTTAAGCAGCGATATGTGAAAAACGACAAAACCCATGCGCTTTTAAGAGGAAAATAGACAACACGGATAATTTAAATTACGGCTGGTAAGGCTACAAACTAAAATGAAAAAACGAATTTCACATATATTTAATCAGACAGCTAGGCTTCTCGCTTCAGGTTTTTCTACAAAGTGTCTAAATGACTAACCAGTCTTTGCCCACAACTTTGCAGCCGTTCCTAAGAACGCTGTCATTTCCCAAGAGTTTATTTTTTCCAGGAGATTCCTGCATACAAACAAAGTGACATAATTAATTGATTTAGGCGCTACTTTGCTGAGGTCCATAGAATTTCACTTTGCTTCTCCGTTACCACAATTACAATTAGTAACAGTTATCATTATTGGGCGCGTAGTAGCAAGATTGTTGTTCATTAAACAATAGTACATTACTGTAGAGGCCGGGAAGTAAGGGGTTGCCGGCCAAGCAAATATAGGGATCTGAGGGCGGCAACCCCAGGTTCCGGCTAAGGCTTGTATAGTGCTTTTCTAAAACATGACAAAAAAATAAAATAAAAAACAAGAAATCATGTTGGCGGGACGCTAGTCTGGTCGCCCTGTTGTGTGCGCGTGTGTCGCGCTGGCTGCTGGCGGGCGGCGGGCGGCTGCGGAGCGGGTGCTGCTGGGCGTGCGCCGTGTCGCAGAGCGCGCGTTGAAACAAAAGACGGTCGCATTGCCGGCCAGCGGCCAGCAAAGTTGTATGAAATCTCTTTGCGGGCCGCTAGAGTGACCGCGCGCAGGCAGGTGAGCCACAGCGCCTGCAGCGCGATACTTCTCAGCCTATTATTTTTAACACAACGTCAATATTTCATGTCATGTTTGAGAAAAGTTACTTTGTTCCACCCTGACCTCGTCTAAAACACACGCGATACACAATCAAAGCATTCGCGCCAATTCCAAACCATTTTACTTCTAAGTGTTCTAAACGAAGGTAAAGTCCCCCAAGCAACGCCGGACACTTAAGCTAGTATCCAACACTTCACTCCAAGGGGCGGACGATTACCCTTGAGCCCTAGCCCACTTCAAGGGTCCAAAATTAGCACTCGAAATACCCCGGCCAGTGTCAATATGAAATGCTTGACGTCTTTGTATTTCGCTCGGCAACTCGGGCGTTCTTGAAAAAAATATTACAAATTTTCGTGGTTGGAAGTTGGAAGGCCGTTGTGTGCTGCCAGTGTTGGAGATTTGGAATTTGAAATACTCGTGTGAAAGTTCTGAGAATAAAAAACTAGGCTGCTTGTTTTAGTATTTTAGAATTTAATTGATGTTGTGAGAAAGTGATACATAGATACTAAAGATCATGATAAACAAACAGATAGATGGACAAACAGATGTACAACGAAATTATCCTATTACTTAGTGTTCTTTTTTTCGAGGTACTGATCTAAAAAAGAAGAAGAAAAAGTATCAAAATCACCTGTGAGGCTTTGTGACACACTAAACAAATTATTATGCTCTCCCGAATTGAAACTGAAACTACTTTTTCCATCATAAACATGACACAAAAAACGACCTGCGGGCCAAGACAATATAGAAAACGTCAATCAACCAAAATATCCATTTTAGTAGCTATCTATTCTCAATTTAAAGACAAACCCTCAAGCAGCTGTATCGGTTACAACTTCACATCGAATTTGTGGCAAAACGGTAACGTGTCATGAGCATGATAGCTTTAGAAAAAAAAGACAACTTTTTCTTAACTTCGAAATTCGGATTTGAACCGATGGATCGATCGAGTACTTTTTTTATATTTTTTACTGTTATGTTGGCAGTATTAGTAGCCAGGAACAAGGGATGAATCTATGTTCGTTAACAGTTGACTTGTTAATCGGATGATCTACAAGATGGCGGGTGATTTATAAGGCGGCGCTGGCGCTGGCGCCCGCGCGGTGCAGGTACCTTTTAAAGGACCATGATGCTCAAAGTTTATTTATCTATAGTACAAACAAGTTTTGGTTCATAATTGAAGTTTTAATACAAGATTTTTTGCTGACTTTATTTGACACTCTATCTATCCGACCATTGGAAGTGTGTTAAAACCCGTCTGTCCCATTGAGTAGTCCCATCATGGGACTACTGAGACGATTACGTCCCAGTAGTCCCATGGGACAAGTGGCAATAATATTTTTATCCGCCGACTAATACTTGACTTAAATAAAAAGCTTGTAAAAAAGTAAGTTTGGGACATTACACTATGTTTAATTTATCCACAATCGGCATTTATTAAATTTGATAATTAGCTTGGAATATGAAGTTTACACTGAAAATGACCAAATACTAAAATATAAAAGATATTAAAAATTACAACAAAAATCTAATTGGTTCTCCACTAAGGACCCTTGCCTCGTTACAAAAATACAATTAAAACAAATAGAGAAACTTACCATAACATTTTTTCACTAGGGTTCTTCTTAATGAGTTTTTATCAACCGACTCCAAAAAAGGAGTTCTTAATTCGTCTGTATGATTTTTTTTCTGTGTTTGTTACGCGATAAGTCCACCAATTGTGAGCTGAATCTCAAAATTATTTTTGTTTTTGTTCTAAAGGACATACTTCTGAGGTCGTCCCACTGTCACCAAATCAAGATCTGATGATGGGATCTTGGAGAAATCAAGGGCAACTCTCAAATTTTAAAAGCACACCTATAGCGATTTTGGCATTTTTAACACTAAGTTACGCACCTATTTGCATTCAGAAAGTATAACTTGGTGAACTGGACCTGATGAAGATGACCGTAGGTACCGGTACTCTGTTATAAAATAATATAACTATGCTGTGTTTGGGCTTAATAGAATCGTTGTGAGATGCGCTTTGGCTACAAATCACTAAAACCATGAAAAAAAATGTTTTAACAAAAAGTGGAAAGTGGTAGTTTGAAGTCGGTTCCATTTTTTTGTTAATAAAATAAAGGTCATAATCATAAACAAAAACAAACAAATTAATTCACGTTTTAAAAGTCATTAACGGAATAAAAAGGTTTACTCGTATCTTGTACTGCTGCGTAACCAACTGACTCGTGACCCACTGCGGATTTTTTTCGTAGAAAAAATCATAGTGACATCGCATTGCTTGTCAAGGGAATTCATTATTGCTCTTACTGTGAGAACGTTCTAAGGTGGGTCAGGAATCAAATGGTTCGACTGTACATGCAATTTTGACGGTCAAATTTTTTTTTCATTAAATGAATGGCAGAGAGATTTCTTTTTAGAAGAATGGTAGGTATTGACATTTGTATACAAAATTAGAAGAAGCATTTCAATTTGTACCTGATACTAAGAATATTTGATCTTTCATTCCATTTATGTACCTAATACTCCCTTTATCGGTTCTTCAATTCGATACTGCATGCCCCCACAATATCTGAGGATAATAATTGAGCATAAAATCTTGATTTTTAACGAAAATAGGTATAGTAAGAAAGTCAAACTTAAAATAAATGTTACAATTATAATGCTTATTTTTCAAATAAATCACTGAATCACTACTAATTAAAATGAAGTAAAAAATATTGTACACAAAAATTGGTGCTTTCTTTTTGATTATCTCCCTCTTTCCCGTACCTACTGCTTACTGTTTGCTTTACTGTTTGTTTTTTTTATCCCACGCTTTTGTCCCACGCTGTCACGCACCAATAACAGTTTTTTTTCTTTATTTTTCTTTCTAAATTTTACCTGTCATCAATATTTTATCTGTTCTCCTACCAACCCACAAACAGACGCCAAGGACGTAAGTGGTACTTAACTTAATGAATTTCTCACCAAACTTTGAGCACCGTCTAAAACAAAACAAGACCAAAAACGGCGACTTGAAACAGATTCTCGGATAGCGACATCGATTCGAGCGTGAGTAAAAACGAGTCGTTTGACCGAAAAGAATTCGGACAAAACTACCGAATCTCGAACAAATTCATTAGAAACTTTCGTACAAATTTGTCACAGGAATCTGGATGCCAGGTTAATCGGCTTTATAGAATTTGTGGTAAATTGGGGTTAAGTTGTTTTTGAACAAATTGTTAATGATAATGATGTTGAGACGTTGTTTTTAATTAAAATAAATAATCCAGATTGGTTATTAGTTCAGATAAAAATTGGATTGTGCCAAAATAGCGGTGCATACTTCTTGGCACCGATGGTAGGTATAGATAGCACTGGTAGACTAAAAAGACATGTACCTAAATAAAACCACCATTTGCATTATAGTTGTAAAATAAACTTTTGATTTTGACTTTAGATAATGGAAATCTAATACATATCTAACACCAACGTGTTTGCAAGGTACAGTTCAATACATACAATGTTTGTAAGAGAGATTGGCAATACAAAAATTTTACACGGAGTAGCTAGGTAGTTTTCGTCATTCAATATTGGCAGTGGATGTAAAAATATATATTAAGAAATGATTAACGATGATGGTCTAACACAAAAAATATCGGAAATGAGTTTCTTAATTTGCAATTTTGTTCCATCAAATAGGAGGCTCATACAAATTTTGATATTTCAAATTACATTTCACCGATAGTACTAAAAACTCGGTGCAGCCTGCTCCTAAAAAACAAAACTACCCCGTCCATATAAGCTTAAATTGAGTTTAGGAAACCTTCAATAAAATCAACAATAAATCTCATGATGAGTCAATCCATGGATATACATTATTAATAGACCCCCAAGGATTTCTCGGAAAACCGCAAAATCGAAATTGCTGTTCGTACTCCTTAAGGTAACATCTGTCAATACATCTCCCGACCACCTCGGCAACACTACCTTCATACTAAGCGGAACCTGCGCAGGAGCCACTTTCATCACCAACGTTAATAAGCTCACCTGAGAAAGAGAGAAAACATATAAAAAGCAGCGAACACAACAGGAAAGGAACGAGTTAAAGCTCGCTAAGCGAAAGTAGATAAAGACAGGCTTATAGGTGATCTCGTGGGAAAGAAAGAAAGGTATGGCTATCTGGGTGGCCACCCCCCACGGTTGGCCGATGACCATAAAAATGAGTATAAAATTGAAACATCAATATAATAAGCAATCAACGAGAGCCTGGCCAGCTCTAATTATACGGGGCATGGTACGTTATAAATTACTTCATGACCAAAGCTACAGATTGCTCTTAAACTCTTTGGACGGATTGGTTTCGAATGATTGTGAAAGATTTTACGTGTAATTCGTGATGATTATGTGATATATTGCTCCCCACAAATTGTAGAGACGTGGAAGAGAAACTATTGGAGTTCTGCAACTAACTACCTGTACTTAGAATTTTTTATGGCTTTTTTGACCCAAAAAAAGCAGTGATATTGGTAAAATTTATCGTAATTGTATGACAGATTTATGGTTGTATGCGTGTTAATACTACCCGTGAGAAATAACAATAAATAGGTTTACATAAAAAATAGTGAAAATATTAATAAACCAATTAATGCATTTTTGTAGTGAAATAAAAATGAGACAAAATATGAACATTTCATCCCAATATTCCCACAGGATCAGGAATTATGCAAGTAAAACTCATAATCTCAACCACGGAATCATGAAACATTAAATTTTAACAGATAATCTTCATATTTATTTTTATAAATTTACATGATGAATGCACAGGATTCCGGATATTTTTATTTCTGACAGTTCTAATGGCCAACGCGACTGAAGCCGTAAAGGCCAATCATTAAATAGTTTATCACCATTACTATTTTTCCCAAGAAGTTGACACAAATCCGCAATTCTAAACGCTAGTGTTACATGATGTCTAATGTTACTGTAGTATTTTCTCACTATTGAAAAATACAATTAAAAATCTTAAAACTTAAAACCCAAGTCAGAGAACACGCTTTAACATCCGTGTCATAACTGGATAATTCGTATGTTTAAATTTGGGCTCCCCGAGGCAGAGGTGCCGTGATGCCCGGTTTGTTGGTTTTTCGACCTTTGTTTTTTATATGGAGGCAATTTTCGACTTAAATGAGGTTGAATTAGTATGGATGAGCATTTGGAGTTTTAACAAAAAATTAAAGTGTTCGAGGTGGAATTTTGAAGTATTTTTTACTGATTTGCCCTGTTAAGGTGTTTGATCGGTGTTGGTGAGGGTTATTGTCATAGATTAATTATTAAAATTAGGTTCTTTGTGTCATAGATTCAATCACTTTTACAAAAACTGCAGCATGTTCAAATGGTGTTTCCCATTATATGTAAAAAAAAATGCACGGCATTGGGGCGACGGTTGGACGGAAAAGACGAAGATAACGATGTAGCTTATAAATTTCTCATCATTCCTAGCCTAGTTATTACAATAAGTAGTGTTCATTTATCCAATCGTTTCATTTTTCTAGAAATAAACTATACTGCTAGCTGAAAAGTACAAAAGAGTATTGCACGGTTGAATTTGTATCCTAGGATACGAGTTCAAAACTTTATTTGGGTAAAGGAAAGAACCATTGACAATAAAGTGTTTTAATATTGTTAAAAATAAATATTAAATAATAAACGCCTATCCATACAAATTCACGCAACTTATCATTTTAAACGCGCACACAAATTTGGCAGTCAGCACGATTCCCATAATTTAGGGGTCCATTGGTGATAATAATGTGTTTAGAGGTCCACCTAGCCCAACTCTGGTTGGATGTGGGTGGCGCCACAGCATAGCCTGCAACAGATCTTTCAGTGCTCCTAGACTAGACATGGACTAGAGGTGGAACAACAGATAAGAATTCCTGCAATAGTTGCATGCAACTAATAATGATACGGAAAGTTGCAGGAAGGAGACAGTCGTGGCTGATGAAAATCCACAAATGGCAATGGGAATTTCGAATACAAAGAGAAATATGCTGAGCTAACTGCCAACCTCCACCAGTTAGTAAAGCAACCATAAGCAGATGGGGTAATATCAAATAAGTAATAATAAATAAATATCATAGGACACTTGACACCAATTGACCTAGTCCCAAACTAAGCAAAGCTTATACTATGGATACTAGACAACGGATAAACATACTTACATAGATAAAGACATATTAAACATCCAAGACCCGAGAACAAATATTCGTATTAGTCATACAAATATTGCCCTGTCCGGGGATCGAACCCGGGACCTCAAGCTTGTAGTCAGGTTCTCTAACCACTTGGCCATCCGGTCGGCAAGATCCATATCCCAAATTCTAGATGAAAAGACAGAAAGACAATTCGAGCGAGAAAGGTATATCGTTGGTTTTTTTATTCATATAATACAAGATTTTTCCGGCAATATTTTAGTTAAGTTACAGTTTTAGTAAACCAATCTGGACTAAATCGAAGGCAAGTCAAAGGAAACAAGGTCCCGAAAGCAAACTGTAATAAAGGTCATCAAAAGGAACAATAGCGAAGTAGATAAGAATTAAGTCAGGTACTGTATTTTGGATGACAATGCAAGTACATTCGGCAAAATAACTCGCATGAAAAATATTTTTTTTAGCAGAAGCTTATTTTCTAAGAATGTCGAATAAAACCTCTGTACCTTAGTCCGGTATAGCGTGAGCACTGTCGATCGCATATTGATTGCCGTCAAATTGTCCGGTCGTGACCGCTAGCCGTAATGTCTCTCTCGTAACCGGAGGTTTCCGTAGCACAATTACCCGTGATCAGCTAAGTCATCATTAGTCATCGCGATTACACGTAACCTATGACATTTGAGGACTTTCTTTTTGATGACTTCAGAGTAGACCGCGGGCGGAGGTCCGTAACTAGGCGGGTGGGTAATTGGTTTATAAGAAAAATTTTCGTCTCCGTCTATTCGAACAAAACAAACAGAGACGGCATCACATTTATCCGTCAAATAAATTTAATCAATGGATGGTGAAACAGGGGAAAAGAGGTTTAAAAAGACAGGGATCTATTTGACTGTCCTATGTCCGTGTGCTCATCCATATTGCTGAATTCCCTATCCCGTGCGAATTGCGCAAATTCATCCTTATAACCTGGCTGATAGGTTGGTCAGTTTTTTTTTCGAGGAAGGTGGAGAATACTCCTAGTAACTGCCGGGCCGGTCCGAACAGTATGCACGACTCGTCTGGGGATTTCTCTCAGGCGCCTACGGACTAAACTCCACCGCCTGTGTAGTGTTTTACTCCAGAAACGCTCCGTGCTTACGGAATACACTTCGCGTCTGGGTGTGTTTTTGTTTGGAAGTGTTTTGGATGTGAATGGGGGGTATGTTTTTGTAAGTGTATTATGTTGTATTTGTAAGGAGTATCTAGGGGGAGGAAAATGTAGATTGTAGTGGAAAAGCGAGTCTTTTCATCGGAGTCGAAAACATTTGAAAGGAGCCGATAAGAGATTCAGATCTGACTCTTTTGAATCTTCAGGTCCGGATTTGTTTAGCCCTATTTCTTTTTGTTATCTTGTAAGTCAGTAAAATTGTAGGCACAGTCAACTGTATTAATACCTATCTGCCACAGCGGAGCGAGCAAAAATATCTTACACGTCCTACCAGCCCTAGAAATAGAGTCGTATCAGATATTTATGCACGCTTTGGTGTGTCAGATATTGGTGCTGGTGACAATACAATACAATACAATTACTCTTTATTGTACACCAGAAATAGTAAGCGATACAGAAAACAGGTATACAGAGAAAATTACAAGGTAAGCAATAGGCGGCCTAAACGCTTAAGAGCGATCTCTTCCAGGCAACCTTTTTCAGAATGAAGGAAGGACTAGTTTACAGCAGGTGGTGCATTAACAGTAGATCAGAAAATTAAAATGCAACAAAAACACATCTACACATACACATTATCGTACATATTAGGACTATACCTACCTTCTATTTGTTTCCCCCCACAACCCCACATTTCAGTCACTCACATCACGTACTTGGAAATATACACAGCTGCGATTAAAATAAAGAATCAACGTTCAAATGGTGACCGAATTCTCATAAGCCATTAAACGATCGCTTCCTCCAACAAGATTTATATTTGGCATCAAAACAAGTTTACCTATTGGAATCCTAATTGGGCCAAAAACCTCCATCCTGGTTTACGACCGTGGGTGTCGCGGCCTAGCAATTTGACGTGTAAATCATTTGGATCCAACATACATATTATATGTAGTTAAACTGTTTTGTGAGGTTAAGTGTGTTTAGAATTGGAGACTGGGTTCTATTCTGACCTTTAGAAGGTATTGCAAGGACAAAATAAATTGAAAAGAAAAATATATCTTATTCTTAGAATATTTTAGTGCCAAGTTTAAATATTTATTGGCAGTTACTTTTTTATGGCATGCAAAAGCACCTAAAGCACCCGAGAGAGAGGTGTATATGGTGCATATTCAAATATACAAAAATAGTATTGTAGATAACACACATGAAAAAATAACAGTTAACAAGGCAAGAGATGTATAAAGGCGAACTTATCATTTCAAGGGATCTCTTCCAGTTGACGTTGAAACGATTCAAAGGACATGAGCAACAAGAGTTGACACTACAATGGACCGAATTTTAATTTTAATGAAACAGTACATTAAAAAGATATACAAATACACAGTACAAAAAAATACATAAAAAAGGAATTAAGAAATAATATATAAATAAATGTGTTTTATGTTAGGTTAGGTTGGTAATGTTTTTCGGCTATATTATGATAAGTTAAAATAATAATCAACAAAGATTTTTTTTTATGTAGATTACTTATCTCTTAGATTATTTTTTTCTATGGGCCAGCGTTTACGAGTTAATCGTTTTAATTATTAATTTTACGTTTTGAAGGCTTTAAAATTTCAAACTTCTTTATTTGCACAGAATAGATTCAAATTTAGCGATTGGAACTTAGGTACTCTGCTAGTTCTTAGCTTTGTGTTATACCTAGTGCCTCCACGAACACGCGTGATTTTGTCAAAATTAGCCATTAATGACATTGTAACAAGAACCACGCACCCACCTATAGTTAAGATAACAATATGCATTCAAAATCAAGAATCATGTTTTCACCACTGCAATATTTAAGTAATGGTGGGTAAGGCACCATTTCTCGTTACTATCCATCGCATTCATTTTGCATTGCACGGCGGAACCCAGAAGGGTCAAGCAGATATGTCGTGTCTCGTTCATACACGATGCTAGGCGGTCGCCGGCGTCGGTGGCTGCATTATCACCTGCGAGATACGCACACGGGTGGGCATAGAGCTGGTATTCAGTTTGTAAACTTTTAAAATAAATAAATGCCACCGGGATTGTTGACATCAAATTACCAACTCCCAAGCTAAGCAAAGCTTGTAGAGTACTAGGCAACTGAAAAACATATTTAGTGGAATGTAAATACATCATCATCATTGGCCTATGACATCCTATGAAACATGGTTTAAGCAGAGTCCATGATGGTGATGGCTTGTAACTACTTGTGAGGCCGATTCGGGAGCGACAGCTACGACCGTATAATTGACAATTAAGTCCATTCGTGGCCATCTGACTGCAAGCTAGTCCTATAAGACATCAGCGCGCTGCTCTCCCTCCTACAAATACGTACATTCAATACATTAAGATCAAGAATCTAGGACAAAAAAAAATATTTTTCTCACAAGAATCTGCCCCCACCGGGGATCGAACCGGGGACCTCAAACTTTGTAAACAGTTTCTCTAACCACTCGGCTATCCGGCCCTCGAATAATATCGTCGTCGGATTGCCACGTATTTGTTAAAAAAAATGTTTTTTTCCGCACATTTTGTTTAGTTGTGCTATCGTAAAGTCGTAGTCGTGTGCTAAAGTTGTTGAGCTGGAATGTAGATTAAATGAATTTTACTTTGAAAACGTATGTATTTACTTTTCTTATACAGTACCTATATCGTTTGCACGTTTAAAAACTATTGAATGAATAGTAAAACAAACAAAGAGTACAGTATTCACTAACAAACTATTTTGCAAATCAATATTTTTTATTATTATTTATGACGGTGGAAGCAGTCTAGTAGATAATAGTTAGTGTTTAGTTTTGTAACTAAGGGACCCCATACATCCCTGTATTATTAATATTATTATTTTATATTTTTATTATTTAATTGTATACTGTAGTTTTTAAGTATTTTGTTTGTAATTATTTCATGTTGAGAAAATGACTTTCTGCCAAGTTTCTTGCGGCGCATTCTTCTTGGCAATGATGGTCTTTCCGAAAGCGCTGGTAGTTTAAAAAATGACGTGTAAAAGTGCCCATTGCGGCCTATTTACTGAATAAATTATTTGAATTTGAATTTGCAGTTTGGCGAAGCATATTGTAATTTTTACTGTTGATTAAAAGTAAATAAATAAATAAAAAACGTGGGACCACGGCGTCTCCACGCCTCTCGCCTTAAACACGGTCACGTTCTAACCCATCTCATTATCGAGTTTGTAGCTTTAAGATATAAATAACGTGGACGCGGCAAATTGACGAGTAATCATCGTCGGCTGATTAGTCATAAATATAGATATTACCGCAGCACCATGGGTGGCGGTGACATGGATCAAGCTCGTTTGGATTATGGCGATGAGATTTCTCAAGATCATGGCACTATGAAGTCATTATACGTAGATATAGTACCCAGTTTAGTTGTATGGGATGATAAGTTTGGTGTTTAGGAGATGTATATAGTCACCATCAAAAACAGCGTATCAGTTTTACTTAATCGTACCTATTAACGTATTTGTCAGTGTCGTGTGACATTCCGTGAGTGGGTGTAAAGCGACAAGGTACAAAATTATGCTGTTATTATTAATGCTGGCTGATGACAGAATTAGCGAGTAAAATGGTGGTAGCGATACAGACGGACCGGCACAGAGCAATGAACGCTATCTATAACGTTTTCAAACGTTCTTAAACTTCGCGCAACGTTTTACATCATCAACGTATGTGTCCAACGCTCAACCATTTCGTGATAATCTATTTCTGATTCTATCTTTTTTTAAACCCTATTGTCAATTTGTAATTGACGAACAAATGTTTGCTTTCTCTTTTTTCCTTCGGCAATCACTGCACCGGACGAAGCATGATCCAGAGATAGACCTTCATTGTGGAATATCTGTAACGTTACGAAACGTTCTCAAACGTTACTAAGCGTTGTACAACTTTAACGTCTGTGTCCAACGATCACCGGACAAAGCATCAGCTAGAGACGGAGCTTGTGTAAAATTAATAGACATTTCTTTTATGGCGGAGGGTGCGTATTGTTTGCCAACCACGCACCATGACCGGGTCATTACGTCCAGGAGGGACAGCAAAATAGATTTAGATACGTTTTGCGCATGGTCAATAACTTAACGAAGTTTAAAATCTGATCACATATTAATATGTCGTTTTAAAAATACATATAATGTATCAGGGGATAGTTGAAAACATTTTACAACTACACTTAAAACTCCTAAACATCATTTACCTACCGGGGTACTCGTATCATATTTCAGATTCATTTTGAAGACAACGCGTATAATAAAATAAGTATATAGTCTGGGAACTCTCTATAACCTCGTCAAATTCGTAAGTACTAAATGTAGATGAAGCGTAGTGGCTCCATCTTGTATTGGGTAGACGAACTAGTATGACCACTATTCATATCACGCTGGCGAAATTCTGGTACGGGGACTGTCTACGCGTCGATGTGCTTTAACTGCACACTGATCCCCGTTTGACCACTGTGTTAAGCTCCTTACTTGATAGTTATCTGTATCTCTATTTAACCGAACAAGATAAACAGAGACACTACCTATCACAGATAATTATTCTATCACATAAAATAATTAGCATGGTGTACGGTTGTGTTGCTCTGAAAATGAGCTCTGGTTGAGTTCAAAACGCGTTAGTTTAGTATGGTGGTGGTGATAGATGGGTTTGTGTGTGAACTGCACCCTATTATTAATCAAACTCAGAAATTTTACTTGCCAATTTTTGCATTTACTTTTACGTTTTTCCCTTATTTTTTATTATTTTTTTAATCTCAAAATACCAACTAAAAACCACAAACAAAACATTCACAGCGAAGAATAGAAGGTGAAGTTTTGCACTAAAATTGCGTTAGTCCGTTTTTTCCCACATTCATTAAGATCCTTGTCGCACTGTAACTTTAAATTAAACAGCACTCAACTGACAGCTGTCAACTGCCACTCATTTACTTTTTTAGAGAAACTTGCAAACTTTATGCCGACCGTACGATTCGCCGCTTATTTTCACTCACCTACATTAGTTTAGTGAAGGATGGTATCAATGAAATATGTGCCCTCGCGTGATGCCCTCCCTTGAGAAGAAGGGGGGAACACCCTCTACTTAGGTAATTGGATTTTATAAAGATGCTAGCTGCACGCCTGCTCTGCTTTGATGTTAACTATATAGTGTGAGTGTATTTAAAATCTGTCCCATGTAAATTGTTTACCTTTGCCAGCAATGTCGTGGTGTTGCTGTATTTTAAAAAAGATTTTACGGTCAGTTTTTTCTATATTATGTATGATTGACATGTTAAAAATTGCCGTATTATTTTTTGTGTACTTATGTACCACTCTTTTCAGGTAAAAAAAGGTCTTGGGCACCCTGTCCAATACCAGCGATCTGGAGATTATTTGCAAATATAGGTCCTTCAATTTAGAATAAATTAGTTTTAGTTCAATTTTTCTTTATTTTTTATAATGATGTGTTTGTTATTTATTGCATATATTGTGTGTCGCACGGTAAAAATATGTTTCGGCTAACCTAAACTAGGTATACTACAGAATTATTCCTAAAATTTTCAAAATGATTCAAACAACATAAATCAGAATGAATTTAGGGAGTTTATTCTGAATCGTCCAAATATTTATTGTATTCAATACATACACTTCTGAAAGGGTAACTGGTCACGTGTCTCTCATATTAGAGGGTAGATAACAACCATCGTAATATGACCTACCGCACCCTCCTGATCTTAATAATAAGTGTGATGAGAGTGCAGAGCTGTTAAGTGTCTGCAAAGCTCAAGTTATAGTAGTCGATGCGAGTAACGGAAGATTTTTATTTAATAGGTTTAAAATTTATTGCACTCCTGGCTCCTTGTTTGTTGGTCAAATTTGATTTGGGCATTATGAAGTAGTATTTTACTACCAACAATAAACTTTATGATATTGTCAGTGGTCATAAATCTGGTTATCTTTGGGTGTTGATGGTTTTTGTATTAGTTGTTGTTTGTATAATGTTGAGGATTTGATTTAGAATTAGAATGTATTGGGGTCAATCAGAAATCAGTGAAGTCACTGTGTCGTAATCGTAAATCATTTTCGTAAACATGTTAGTTTAGTTATCTTTTGAAATTTATTCAATTAGAACATGGACGCTGTAAGTATTATATTTGCGAGATGAAGCTTAATAAGTTTTCACATGGGAAAAAATAATGTTTTAGTGTTAGACAATGATTCTGTTTCTTTCATTGCAAGTTCAAAAAAGCTTCTAATTATTCAGTAATGACGATTCAATCGTTTAAACGATTAAGTTAAGTTTTATATGGTTATTTTTTCTTAAATTCTTTTTAAAATTTTAATCAAGAAATTGGATACCAAATAATTATCATTTAAAATCCAACAATAGATAGGTATGATTGGAAATTACGTATTTTGTTAAACCGATATAAAATTTATCGTTTAATATACCTACTTCCAAATCGATATGTAGGTACTTATGTGAATGATTTGTCCAGTAGACTAAATCTTATCGCTGCTTTCCTTGTGTCTTAGCAACAGCCTCTTTAATAATATATTTGATTTTAATACAGCGTAATTCATTACGACTCCTACTCGTATTATAGAACCATACTATGGAATGATACCTTTCTGATATACAACGCAAATACCCAATACTGCAACGCATGATAGCTTTCAATTCTATTTTCTCAAAAAACCTAATCTAAACGTTCCCTCTTCCCGCACATCATCTCAAGCGTTTCGATGCCCGACACAAAAAATTCGGAAACTCCTCAAATCATAAAAATGCAAAACTATAACCTCACCCTCTGAGGGGAGATTCCATGAAATCATCTCACGATCATTACCCGTGACTATCGACGCGTGACCTAAAATTATTAGTAGAAATTTGCGCGTTTTTTGCACGTCCGTTCAGCTCTATTGTCGGGGACACACTGTGCGTACCGGAAGTTGTAAAGTAGTGATTTGTAACGCACGCGCCGCGGCGCCTGACGCCACTTCCGTTTAGCCGCCATAATGACGCGTAGACGCGATTCCCGCCAAAATGTCTTGCTTATCTGTGGAGTCTATGGTCTCCCCTCAATGATAGAGATAGAATAGGGGTGTCCAGAGTGGTGACTTACCTGATACTCGCGTATACACTGACATTTGTAGATAGAGCCGAAAAAATGTACAAAATAAATGGTTATTTTGTATGTTTAGGTTATTTTTAGAGCATTATAGACAAATGAGCATGCGGGTCACCTATTTGAGGGGATATCTGCAGCCCATGGATATGTACTTAAAGTTTAAGCTATGTTTAATTTATTAGCTTTTTCTTCTAACTCTGTCGGATACTTTTGATAGAGCAGTCGTGGTCACGTAGCACGTCGAACAATTCTACGCCAGTTGTCCCTGGCTGTCGCTGTCTTCTCTGGCGCAAGTGTTGAGAGGAGTATATGTTATGGCTTTTATCTGGTCAGTCCAGCGTATGGGAGAACTTCCTCTTGATTGAATTTATTAACTTGGAATTCGCTAATATCCCATGTACAAGTATTATAAAACACATATTTAATTACATATATATAACATAAATACATACAGGATGTATGTACGTGATTAAGTTTCTGTGCACTGATATCAAGTACTCAAATCTGCATGTGCATTTTTTTAATAGCCGGAAATATTACTTATATTATTATTCATGAATATTATTTTCTCTGTACTAAAAAGTCATAAAATAATTCAAATTAGAACTTAATAACGTTAACGTAAAGTATTGACTAATAAGTTAATAGAACTTCATCAGATAATTATGATTATATACGGGTACAGAGACAGGTTTAACTAAGATGATTTTTACGAACCAGTGTCGAGTCTATGCGTATTTATTCTTCATCCTCACCCTGATTTGGATTTTATGGATTTGAATTTATGCTCTGTTTAGTTAAATTGCCTCCATTTAATTACGGGTGGCGATGTAATGCGTTTGGCAGATTGCAAGAATGCATTACCTAGGCGCCAAACTTAAATGGCATGGCAATAAAATTATGGCACATTTACACCTTCAGCAAGTTCCGATGTAATCGTTCACTTGTCCAATGTTAGATGGACTTTTGAGAGTATAACAAATGCTGGTGAAATTTGTAAAAATAGTTGATGAATACTAGAATATTATCACTGTCACTACAATAAGTGCAATGTTAGTATGTGCTTCATAACTATCACTCGTGTTCCACAATTCTCAAATAATCTAGAATTCATTTTCAGTGAATATACCTATAGTTAATAAAACTACGTTGTTTAGAAAACCGTATGAAGGAAATTTGTCTTTACTCAACATTTACCTGTTTTATTTGATTACAGATTTTACTGCGGTCACCGAAACATGTTGCGACTGATAATAAAATAGGCTTCACTCTCAGTCACACCGCACAGTTAAGACAAAGAGTGACAAGCGGAGCGAAAAGCGATTTATCTATACATTGCACCATTGAGACAAACAATACAGCGCTTATAAAACTACAAGCAGCTTTGCCACTGTCCTACTACTCGTGCAAGACAGCTTAAGCCACGTGGAACCTCTTCATAATTAATTTCGTTATGCTTCCTTGGCAGATGAATGGAATTTCGACGTGACATTAATAGCACTAAGGTTCCACCCTGGTAATTCAGCTTTCTTGACTGTACATCTACGCAAAATAACTATGTTCTGAAGCTACCATGAGGCACAAACAATTAGGTATTTAATTATGGTACACGGGTCACTCACTGGTTTCGAACCAACCACATGTTTTAAAGGAACCACGGATTACTTCGAAACATATCGGGCATACCTAGACCCATTCCCGTATCTATGTCCTTCTTAACTTCTCTCAAAAAAGTACCTTCTATTTGCATGTAATAGAGAACCGCTCATCGCGTCGCCTGAAGCTTATAGTCGTGGCCTCAGGCTTGTGAACTGCGCCGCATGCCTGCGCCGGCGCCGCCGCGACAGCAGTAAATCCGAACGCATTGACGGGTAAATTCAAGCCCTTAGATCATTTACCTCACTTAGCAGGAATTAAAGGACGGCTTCAGTTTCTGCGTAGCTAGCATATTTTTAATATCATCGTCATCAAAAGCCTGTGTACGTCCACCAACTGGGCACAGACTTCCTCTAAAGTTCTGGCTTGAGCTACAGTGCCCACGTGGGCACAGTGTTAAGTGGGTACTTCACACACCATGAAATAGTTTCACAGGTGCTCAAAAGTTTCACTTTTACCAAAACGCTCATAATAAATTGAAAATGTAATTGTCAAAGTAAATGTATATTGTCAAAGCGAATGCTCTCACTATATTCAGTAAAGCATGATTCACACTATCATTAATTTTATTCCACGTATAGTGTGAACCGGGCCCAAGCCGAAGCTAAGCAAATAAAATAGTGGCGGAATGTATAATTGGTGACAGTCAGCCAAGGCCCGTAATTGGCGACCTGGATTGATGGCCCTTCGAACCACATCGGAATCTTTGAATCGAAGAGTGGTAATGAGGCTGATTAAATGGACGACTGCTTGATTTTTAGCCTGATGAAGTTATTGGGGTGTAGAAGGCTTTAATGAGGGAATGATGTGGAGAATACTCATTGGTATAGGATTAGGTCTAATAAAGTGCGGGCTAGTTTTTAAGGGGAGTACTGTAACGAGCATCAAAGTTTGCCGAGATAGGGAGTCTCTACGTAAGGTATTATTGTCGTATGTAAATACTTCTAATGGTGCCAAATAAGGATCTATTCAGTATTTCTTTAACATATTTTATGGTTCATGTAGTATCATTTATCTATCAATCAGCTAAAACGCCTAGTATAGAAACGTATTAGCCTCTTTAGCAAATCTTAGTTAAGAGTAGGATTAAGATCAAAAAGTTCAACTAAATATATTAGTTATTAAATTACTCATATATTACAAAATAAATTACTCATACAATTGTTTGATCAATTTTCGTGTCGCAACGGAAAATTTTCATATATTTTGAGTGTCAAAATTCACTTCACCTCGAGGTCAAAACTTTTACAGTCACCTGCATTAATATCTGCCACAGTGGAGCGTGCAAAAATATCTGACACGTCCTACTGACCCTACAAATAGAGTCGTATGAAATACTTATGCACGCTTAGTTGTGTTAGATATTGGTGCTGGTGTGGTGACAGATGACCTTGAATGGAATATTTTTAAATCGCATTTTTATCACTAACATTTAGCAAAATACTGCTGTAAATGTACTACTTGTTTCCATACCATACGTACTGAAGATCTAACTAACTTCAGGACGAGAGTTCTCATTTAAAACTTTAAACAAAATCACTCTCAATTAACCGTTCCCAACTTCAGATCAAACTCCAAACAAACGGACATCGGACAATACGCTACCCCTGACACATACTATTTACATTGTTAGTGGTCACGCAAACAACAAAAACCGGCCAAGAGCGAGTCGGGCTCGCGCATCGAGGGTTCAGAGTCAAAGTCAAAATATCTTCATTAAATTTAGGCTATAACAAGCATTTATTCGATCCGATTAGAATCATTTCTAAATATTCATGATATATTAATTTTATAATACGCCTTAGATTCGTTCCGTAGACATTTGTGGGTTTAACCAAAATGTGGCATGCAGGCCGCTTCCAACTGAAGCAATTGGAAGTCTATTGTATTGTTATGCAATGTAGGATCATTTTATATTGTTATGTACATATAAAAACTAAGATCTTCAGACATTATTTATGCTATAAAAGCTACTTTCGTATCTTTCAAGTTCCTTGGATTACTGGTTTTTAAATAATTTATTGAATCAGGCGTTACTTTGCGGAGGTCCATATCAATGAACTAAAATAACAAGTAGTAAGTCTTTATCGGACTCAGATTCGTATAAAGTGTTACATTATTGTGGCAAGGGGTTTCGTCTCGATGTTTTAGAATGCATGGAGATAATTAGATACAACAGTATGGGGTCTATTATTAATGAGCAGGTAAATTTAGTTTCATCTCCCTTGCTACGGCTTGGATCTAATTTCAGCAATGGTAGTTAATAAAACATGCCTTGACAGTAAATAAATAAAAATCAAGGTAGTTTTGAAGGACGGTTAAAAAAATTATTTATAATTTGTGGGTAGTTTTGTTTTGTTTCATAAAACGTATGTGGGTACTTGGGGAGTTACAGTGACAAGTTAAAACTGTGGTTGTGGTTCGTTAGTCTAACAACTGGTAGCATGGTGTACGGTTGTGTCACTCTGAAGATGAGCTCTGTTTGAGTTCGAAACGCGTCAGTGTAGTGTGGTGGTGGTGATAGATGGGTTTGTGTGATTTGTGTGTGTTCTTACAGTGTGGAGGTGGAGGAACTGCATGAACACGCATATTTTGCATAAGCTTAGCTATCGTAAGGTCGCGGGTGAGCAAGGAAATTATTTTAGTTCATTTACTGGTTTTTATTCTACAAAACACCTTTTCTTATTTGTGTGTTTTGATGGCGTTGACTTAAGTTTATGCGGTTATTTTTTTCATCATTTCAAGGGATCCCACACTTGTGTACCTTGATGTTTGTTATTTAATTACAGCTTGATATCTCCACGCGTTCTTGAGAAAAACTGTCTTAACAAACAAGACTGACAACAAAGCGGTACTATAAGGGTTGCGTTTTTTCCTTTTGTAGAACGGAACCCAAAAAATGGACGGTAACGAACGAACCGGTAATCCGATTCCGAGTGGTCAGTTCTCTAAAGTTTCGATCGGCAATCAACTGAATCAACAGATCTGTTTCGTGGACAAACAAGCACACTGGCAACCCCGGCGCTTGCATCAGTGTGGGTGTGCCGGACACTGACTGTCATTTGTTTCGTGGGCAAATAAGCACACAGGCAACCCCAGCGTTTGCGTCTGTGTGTGTGCAAGACACTGATTGTCATTTGTTTTTGGGGTGCTATAATACTAGTGATAGGTTTGAGTGCGGTGTATTTGTTTTGTAATTGTATTTTAGGTGAACTTGGATTGATACAATGTATCAATTGCATATGTTTTTTTTTTAATAATCGATGATATTACATTTGAACCGTTTTCCCTTTAAATGAAATTAGGATAAAATAAAGGTTATTATCTCTCACGAGTTTATTTACATAGGTAAATCAAATATATTTCTGACAAAATAAAAAGTGTGGCTAGAAAAATAATAAAATCTTATCATGGAGATGGCTGAATTGATTAAAAAGGTAGCCAAGTAGAAGTACCTACGGTGACACAAGCTTGCCAAGCAGGAGGTATAAAAGAATTAAAAAACTAGAAGCCACGTAGGCTTGCCTATACCCTTGCCATCACTCTACACAAACAGAGATACAATCATACAAGGGTAAAACCTTATTCATTCAGTTACAAAAACAACATACAACCAAATAACAATCGCAAACTGAAAAACCCGGACATCTTTATCGCATTTCCAATCAAACCGAATTACCAATCACGACAAAACCAATCGGATTACTAACGAGACCGCCCTCAGAAATTAAGCAAAACAACTATATTGGCGTATCCTTACCAACCTACCAAAGCACTGCACTAAAAACTGACGACGGCATCCGATCAAAAATTAACCGAAATAAATCCACAAAAAGAAAACTAACGCATCACTATTCATCGGCCCGGACAAAAAGCGAGATTGAAATATCCGCCTAATTTGCCTGTGGGGCAATAAAATATGTCATATCATATGCCGAAAGAAGTAAAAACAAGCTTTAAATGAGAACATCCTGTATTGGAGCACAAGAAAGGGTATTTCAAGTTTGAAATCGTACCAATTATGAATGAGAGAAAGACTTAAGTGATGGGGGTCTCAAGTGCCCGTAAATCAGTTTAGCGATGTTTAATTATGGTAATCAGGATGTCCTTTCTATGTTTTATTAGTTCTTTTGTAGTCTAATTCATGATCTTGCTTTGTATGATGATGCTGCGAATTTGGTTTGCGGTATTTCGCCGTTTTGTTCCATTTGCTTTGACAGCGCGGTTTTGATGATTCCGAACGTGAGAATACATTTTTATTTTAAAGTAAAATCATAATTATTTTTCCTTTAGTAGCTTTTTTTTAATATCTTTATTTTGTTTACCAATGCATTTGGAAAGACTGTCCTTGCCACACAAGAACGTGAACATACCAACATAAAATCTGCATTAATCAAGTATGTACAGTCAACGTCATAAATAAGTGATCACTTTCGTACCTTGTCACTTACTTTAACGTCATGTTTGAAAAGCCATACGAAATTGTGTAATGACTGAAAACTACAATGTACAGAAATGATCACTGTACCACACTACTTACTTACTATCCGGGCGCAGTGACCCAAATGGGTAGTGGCCTCCGACACCAGACTACGCAATATTTTACAATCTTGGACCGGCTCTGGCCAGTCTATGACCCTGAGATCCAAAAGGTTTTTCAGGATGTTGTCCCTCCAGCGGTACCTGGGACCACTAACCGATCGTATGTAAGTACCACAATGAATAATATTTAATTTTATATCTGTCGGCGGCCGATCGTAAAATTCGCCAGATCACGAAATTCCTAGGCATATCGTGAAATGGCGCCATTTCATGAATTGACTAAGGGACATCCGCCATATCGTTCAAAACTCAACGTTTAACGATTTACCTAGTAACGTTTAGGCAGATCATGAAATTCCTAGGCATATCATGAAACGCCGCCATTCGTTTCTGGCACTTCGGGCCGCTACCGCGGCACGCTCGCTTCGCTCGCCGGCTCGTGCGTAGTGGCATAATTCAAACTAACTATTCCGGAAAACTAAACGCTCGCTCGGCTCTGCGTAGTGGACTGACAACATCATTCCGGAAAACTAGACTGTCGACGACATGACAACAATGGTAATGCAAGTAGCGAATTGTCATTCATTCTGAGACGGCTATATATTTTATTTCATTTAATTTAACGACAAAATGTTATTTTAATAAGCATAATCATGACTCATTTTGTGAACATTAAAAACCTCTATGTTTTTTGAACTGGAACTAATATATTTATAAGTAATTGTGAATTTGTCTTTCCTAATTATCCCTTGACAATTATTGAGAGCAGTCATGGTGAAACTATTCTATAAGTTTTTTTTTATTTGGGGTCTTATTACACGCAGTTACTAATTGTTGCATTGCATTGTATTGTATAACTTTATTGTACTTATAATCATCCCAGCCTATATATGTCCCACTGCTGGGCACAGGCCTCCTCTCTTGGGCTTGGGCCATAGTTCCCACGCGGGCCCAGTGCGGATTGGGAACTTCGCACGCACCATTGAATCGCTTCGCAGATTTGTGCAGGTTTTCCTTGACCGCAAAGCTCGTGGTAAATTTCAAATGTAATTCCGCACATGAATTTCGAAAAACTTAGAGGTGCGAGCCGGGGTTCGAACCCACGACCCTCTGCTTGAGAGGCGATAGGTCAAACCACTAGGCCACCACGGCTTATAATAATATTTATAAATATAGAATTTCAGGATTCGAGCAAGTTAGTTTTAGTTCAATTTTTCTTTCTTTCTATTTGTTAATTATTGTATATATTGGGTGGAAATAAAATTTAACGCTTATAAAACACATAAGAGTAAAAATTTACCTTATTTGTTTATTTAATTTACTTTGAAACACCGATGTACAAATGCAACTTATCTCATAAAGGGATCTTTGTTCTTACCTATCGCAGAAAAGGGTAGCAATGCAGTATTACTTTGGTGGCGCGCATAAATCACGTTTATGTTTTATATTTATGAATATTGGAGATGTAAAGATTATTTTTAAAAGAAAAAGATTTTAGGATTTTTTTTTTTATACAATATGTATTAGTACCTAATATAAAAGTAGGACTTACATAATTTCTTACGCCTATCCAACTAATGGTGCTGTTGCATCATGACGACATAGCTAAGTGGTTAGGTATATAACCTGACTACGAAGCTTGACGTCCCGGGTTCGATTCCCGATCGGGGCAGATATTTGTATGTTTACCTGAATATTTATCCGTTGCCTAGTACCGATAGTATAAGCTTTGCTTTGTTTAGGACTACGTCAATTGGTGTCAATTGTCCAATGATATTTATTTATTACTATACCCTGTTGCCCGCGACTTTGTCTACCAGAATCCATTCATCGCTTTCCCGTAGGAACTGTGCAATTTTACAGGCTATAACTGTCCTATAGATGTCCTTTTCCGGGACTCAAGTCTGTTAACCGAATTTCATCTAAATCGGTTCAGCGGTTTAGACGTGATGCAGTAACAAAAAAACAGACTTACAAACTTTCGCATATAATATTAGTGGGATTATTATTGTAACTATGGAGCTTTTCACTCTGTATATTATATCTTTGTTTGTTTTCACTCTTTTCGCAGCTACTCAGATAGTCTCTCCTAAAGCTTGCTCAAAGCCAAAGTTCTCTGACAATGAGCACAGCATCTCTATAATTTATACGTCTACCACCCTAGCTTCCGACGCCGGCCGGAAGCCAGCCGCCGCCATTTTGGTTCGCACGCGGCCGGAAGCGACGCACGCGCACAGTCACTTCCGACTTGCAAGCGTTCGGATTTTGAAATTTAGAAATGCTAGTTTGGCGTTGACTCGTCAAAATATTGGGATTTAGAGTTGGTGTTGTCGCTTAATGGTGTGATGTAGTCATGGTTGAAAGGGAGAAGACGAAGGGTCAAGATTTTGTTTGAAATTTGCGTTATTTAAAATGAATAATACCTAAACATGGAACCATAAAAATCTGACTTAGATTGTTATAAAAGACACTGTCATTAGAACGTCAATGGGCTCTAAAGAATCTAGAGTTAGTTCCCCAGTTAGAAATAATAATTAAAAATTATACAAATATAAAGGTATATAGTTAGCCAGTTAGCGCCTAAAAAGTATCACACGGCGCGACGTAACTACAGCGGCCCAAAAAAGAAGTAATCAAGTTCATACTTTTAAAAGTTATAGAGTACTAGAGTTTACCCGCGGCTTCGCACGCGTAAACTAATCGATCTGGTAGTTACAATTGAAATTCCGGGATTTTACAAAATTCCTGTGGGAAATCCCAAAATTTATATATCGTAATCTTCATTGAGGTGTTGTGTTAAGAACAACTATCCCGTGGGAATATTGACATAAAAGTAGCCTATGTGTTATTTCAGACATCCAGCTATCTACATACCAAATTTCATGACTGTAAGCCCAGCGTAATCTGACGCGCGGCAATGAATGGGTAAAGAACTTTACAGACTGCAATGCAGGAAGGATAACGAATAGATTTCTTTTTCCCTGAATAGCAACACTGGCATAGATAATAGATCGCTCGTTTTTGGCTCGAAATTCGAACTTGTGATTTCATTTTGCTTAATATACAAAATGTACACACCCAATATCATATTTTCTCAAGTTTTTCCCGATTCCCAAGGTCAAAGAATCGAATTGCTTTAAAATTCCAGAGAAATAATGCGTTGTTTGGGAGAAACGTGTCAAAATGGTGTTGTAGAGCGCCATCCTGCTCTGTCTCGTTTTTTTGTCCCGTTCTGGCGGTTCACTTTTATATCATAGATTTTTCCATTGACAAAAAATTTGATATTTAAAAGGTCCGAAAATAACTTTATTCTTACTATAGAAGAAGGTATGGGTACTAAAAAGTAAAAGCCTTGTTAACTTTTTTATCTGTACGGAACCAACAATATGCGAGTTCGACGCGCAATTTACAGCTTTTTTACATAAAAACACTGCCTTACAAATTTTTACGACAAGCACTATCCAAATTAAACGTCCTATATGTTACGCTAGGGACCGATCGCGGCCGGAATCACATTTATTAGCCAAGTACACGGCATAAATCAAATACGGCCACATGGGCCTCTTCTAATTTGAAACACGACACTTAAATAACTTTTTCCCGATTAAAAACTTCCGAAAAACTCAAACTCAAACTCACTTCATTTATTGACAAGATAAACACACTACATCACAACAAAAACACAGTAAAAACATAAATAGGAGAAGAGAGGAAAATAAGAGATATTGTGCTGTAGTGTGATGCCAAAAGGACTCACAACACGAAACACGTTTCTCTCTTACGAAAACCGGTTTTTAATCTGAGCCCGTATTGCCTAACGTTTCTGACGCTAGCGATCGCAATCAAATGACAGTTTTTAAATGCGAAATCTGTCATTTGATTGCGAACGCGAGTGTCAGAAACGTTACGCAATAGACCCTCAGTTCCTGGTTAAGGAAATTGTAATAAGACCACCTAAAAAGTAAACTGTTCACAATGTGTAGGGATCAAAAGTGTATTAAATTAATGCATAATTTTTCTCAGTATACTTTTATCATGTGTATTTTAGGTCCAAAATACAGTACTTAAAAAAAAATTTTTTTTTTCATGAATTCCTTCACGATTCAATTTCTTTGTTCACTGTATTTTTTGCCGACTATACCTAGGTACTTATAAATCATTCAAACTTACATATCCGAACCACATTTTAAGTTAATCCAATGCTAGAAGTGGGTGAAGTTCTATTATCAAAATTTGCCCGGTTGACATCTTCTTATCTACTTTATACAAACAAATATTGCAAAATTAATTAAAACTCAAAATACTATTTTAAGTAGCCTTTTAATATTTTTAAATAGCCTAACTACCTACCTCTAACGTCCAACTCGGCATCCACTAACAAAACTCAGCAAACATGAACACGATTCACAATAAATCCTAATTCATTATAGTAATTCGATACATGCAGGACGGACATACTGAATTGATGAGCTTTCAATCATAATAATGACGTAGTGGTTCCATCAATGGCCGTTAGATTAAGAGCAAAATTATACTATGAAAGAGAAATGGTGTATAAGATTGGAGGAAATTTTATTATGTGTATTAGCTATTAATAATCAGGATATATTTGTGCGTGTTGCTATTTGTTTGTGTGAGTAGACCAACGTTTAGTTTACTTAATTACAAGCTTCTATTCCGGTGAGTTGTCTTCAAATTTTGCAAGTCAACTGATACCTAGGTACTATAGTAAACATTAAGAGTGGAACCATTTCACAGAAAATAGCACAATACCTAACATTGCATTGCCTGGCAAGAAAAACACTATAACTTTTACTGTGAGAACTTTCTAGGTCTTTATAGCTCAGGAATCAAATGGTTAGACTGTACCTACCTTAACGTATTTCAAGTATTAAACTCTTATGAGACAGACCAGGCAAAGTGAAATAAAAAGTAAAATCAATTAAGTAATTGCTTTCCTTGCTTGAAATCTTTTCATGTAGGTAGGTACTTAGTAAATGAACTACCTACAAACATTTGGGTATTTTCTCACCCGTGACCTTATGATAGCTATGTCTAGTCTATGCAACAAATGTGTCCACGCAACTCTTCCACCTCCACACTTTAAGGACTTACTGACACGTTTCAAACTAAACCAGAGTTCATCCTCAGAGAAACACAACCGTTCAACATGCTACCAGAGGCTAGACTACAACTTTCCTATTTAGTACAGTCAAGGGCAAAGATATCGACACGGCCAAAGTTGCAAAAATATGTATACACGGCCTTAATGTTAAGTGCATAAAGACGTGTATACATATTTTTGTAACTTTTTCCGTGTCGATATCTTTGCCCTTGACTGTACCTACCTACAACATCATCGACATACAAAATTGCAGCCTAAATAACACAGATAAACTATAAAGCCAACCAACAGTATAGCCATCCCAACCTCACACCAAACCTAGACATCTAACAAACCTAACCATAAAAACCTGCTCATTTGGCCAACTCATAAAACCGATCCGTTCCCCCTTGTTTATCGCGTATCTACTATCCACAAATTGCGCCTCTATAGTTGCCAGTGTCTCCGATATAAATCTCCCATTGAAAAGACCGTCTCCACCATTCACGGTCTCCTTTCACAAGGACAAACATCGCCGGCAAACACTCCTGCGGGGCCGAGATCAAAGTACGATAAAACACACGCCGTTTAATTTGGCGCCAACGACTGCCGCCATTTTGTAGGAATTCGCGGTTTTTTCTCGGTGTTGCCAGGAAAAATAACGAGTGGGGCGGAATAGAACTGTCAATGATACTGGCCAGTTACTGAACCCATTTTTAAAATGCTGATGTGAGAAACACTACACTTTTTGTGTCTCTATTTTGTGCGTCGTATAACTAATCTTAAATTCTTTTATTTCTAATTCTACTCAGAACGTCTAGGTTGGTTTTACCCTGGAGTTACCTACTTGACGTATACCCAGAGATGAAAGATAGCTAGTTTGATTTTTAACTCCTAAAACTCTAAGTAGAAATTTTTTATCGAAATTGTCCAGCTGATAGATGGTCTATCTATTCGACACTTTTAAATCATCATCATCATCCCAGCCTATATACGTCCCACTGCAGGGCACAGGCCTCCCCTCAGAATTTGCCATAGTCCCAAGTGCTTGGGAACTTCACACACACCATTGAATTGCTTCGCAGGTTTGTGCAGGTTCCTCACGATGTTTTCCTTCACCGTAAAGCTCGTGGTAAATTTCAAATGTAACTCCGCACATGAATTTCTAAATGCGAGCCGTTTGAACCCACGACCCTCTGCTTGAGAGGCATGTCAACCACTATTTTGCTTATTTTAATTCTCAGGTATACTTTCGTCTAACCTTAAAGGTGTGATAATAGTTTTTTTATAAAACCCACCTTCTATCCTTTCGTATATCCCTGCGCCAGAAGTAGAGTGTTTATGAGTTTTGATTATTCATCTGCCAGGGGTCGCGTCGGGAAAATACCGTGGCAGTGGACAATATTTATTTTACTTTTCACACGATGGAAACGTTTAACTTTTGTTTGGACGAGAAGGGTTTTTAGTACAATAGAAACTGGCGGGGAAGGGCTGGACTTTACACGGGTCGGTTTAGTAGGAATCTTAAGACAGAGTAACTGTTTTTACTGGTTTACGGTTAATCGCTATAGGATTTAGACCGTGACTATAAGAGCTCCCGATATTTCAACACAAATTTCAATCATATGAGGTTTTCATTTAAAAAAAATGTTCTACGACTAGTATCAAATATGTCAAATGTTGTTTTTTTTTCATTAACCTGACTCGTGTTTGCCCCCTGTCTCACATGAAAAGTACAGATGAGGCCAAAGGCGTATCTCACTATTTCAGTAACACCCCATTCACTCTAGCCTTGAAGAGCCCTTGTATATATCTGGAAATACAGACGATAGAAGCGAATTCCATTCCTTAGCAGATCGCATTATGAACGATGAAGCGAACCGCTTCGTGTTGACCAATGGAATACTAACTACATAAGGGTTTTTAACACCCTTAATAGAATATTAGGGGCCCTTCATTTATAACTAAGTAACAATGTAAAGTACTCTCGCAAGTTAATTTTACCCGCTTCCAATGATCCGATTGTCTTAGGATTTCGAACACGTATACATAGAGCACTCTTATTCTGAGAGGCCTGTGCCCTGCAGTGAGACGTATAAAGGCCCAGATGATGATAGAGCACTCATAACAATGTATTAATCAAGTATCGTCCACAAAGCCTTATTACAACTAAAATTTCCACTAAACTTGTGTTTTCTGATGCTACACTGACAAAACACAAAGTACCGAGGTAAGTACATAAAACATGACAAGAGTACATTGTCCTGGCTCAGACACCCCCGCTCTTCAGCCGCATTGCATCGATGAATAATGCAAACCGCCTCCAGACTAGGTGTGCTTTTTATAACGGATTTGCCAATCCAATATTCAAATTTGAAACACACCAAAACAATATTATCTTCATTTTACCTACAGACAGGAAATAAAGTGCAGAGTCAAAACTGCGAGAAATGTTATAGTTATAAAGGTGATTTTAATATTCTATTACTTATAAGAAACTATAGCGACTAGTATTTTGATTGAATAGAACTAAATTCATTTGATGGGACTTATCACGCTAACACACACGAGTATTATTTACCTCGACGTTTCGGCAACATTGCAGTGGCCGTTGACTATGAGTGAAAATCACGAAAGTTTAAAACGTTAAATTCATTTGAGTGGGTACATAGGTAGATTTGTCAAATTGAAAGTTGTTTTGTCTGAAGTACTTAATAATACCATCATCATCCTATATACGACTGCTGGGCACAGGCCTCCTCTCAGAACAAGAGGTTTTGTGCGGATTGAACTTCACACATACCATTGAATAAATACCATATCGTAACTTTTTATTGAACACCGCACAATATTATAAGCAATAGTAACATTATGAACTAACCCTTTACTTTCTTATCTCATACCACAACTTACTATAGGTAAGTGAAAAACACGAAAAACTTCAGTAAATGGGCCTGTTGTATGTGAGCACAAAATTGAGATGGGACTTTGATCATTTTTCGAATATGGAACGTCGATTTATTTATATGAAAACGTTACAACTTCATGCAACAGGTTATTTAATTAATTTTTCACCTATAACTACTTTTGTAGCAGATTGGCAAAGTAAAAGATTGTAAGTTATTCATTGATGATGAACAAGGAAAAACCCTGTATATTTAACGAAATAAATTACTTAAGTTTATAAAATCTAACTGACGTACTAACAATATAGCCTATCCTTCCACCGACAAACTAAGATATATTCGCAACGAAACGAAAAAAAAACCATGAGCTTCTTTCAAGACACATGAGGTTAATTTAACCATGTGGGCCGCTAACTAAAAAAGTATAATTGCTCAAAACAAGTGGTACGAGTATTGAGTAGCAAATTGCCTGATTAATAGAAACGCTTTGTATTTAGCTGCATTCTCGACCTACCTCGAAGCACATTCCCTAGCAGCTCGCTGCGCGACAGCTGACCGTAAGAATGGTATGAATTGCTTACATTTTTGACCATACTGGGTACACTTAAAAATCAGCTAAGTAAGTGTAACACGGACTACACGCGAAAATACGTTTACAAAATGTTGTCTGTTGACTGCGTGGACTAGAATATATATATGGTAAGCACGGTCGTGCGTATTGTTTCAAAGCGATTTCTCCTAGGCAACCTATATTTAGGTACAATAGGAAGAAGTAAGGATTAGGTTTTAACGGGTAGTGCAATTTTGAAAAGAGTAATTATGAAAATCTATAAAATAACCATACATATAATACACATTTACCAAAAATACAAATAGATAGATACTCTACAAATATACAAGAGCGCTGTAACACCTTGTTCCCCGTACATAACGAACTTACCTACATAACCAGCACGCGAAGAGGCTAAATATTTCTTACTTCAAAGAGGTTGCGGTACTTTGCATAGATATATAATTTGTAAAATTCACGTTTCGGAAAATTAGGTCCGATGACGAGCGAAGTGAGGAGTTTTAGGTACAATTGCAACCACAACGCGCGAGTCAAACGAGCGAAGCGCCAGGAGCTAATTAAGTTAGGAAATAATTTGTCTAGCAGGGATGCTGGTTAAATAAGAAGGTTATCTAAGTGCTACTCACACTAAGTGCATGTAGACACTGTAAGGCTATGTCTACACTGACATTCCGACAGCCAATAACTGTAGTCTACATTAGTGTTTGGTATTTGAGCCCTACATAGCAGAACGCGCTGCGAAATGTCTAAGGAGACGGCAAGTATGATTTAACGAAGCATAGGTACGAAAATTCTACTCCCGATTTGGTCACAATTGTATACTTAGGTACCTACTTATGTACCTTAGTACTTGTGTATTTTGCAATGATTGCTGTTTATTAAAAACAGTTTAAAACTTTCGCTATTTTCAGTCATAGATTTTAAAATAAACTCAATTTAATCAATACACAAAGCATGAAGTCACTTATGTGTTTGAAAAATTAATGAAGTGAGAGTCGTATTTGTAGTTATGTCAAAATATACGCTATAAACGGCTGTCTCTTTAAAAATCTAGTGTTGACAGTGCCCTGCTTGTACTCGTAGGTAAAATGCCACTTGTGAGATCAACGGTTGATTGGGACCCCTCTACGAGTAATTACCAATTTAATTTATTTTTTATTATTTTTTGTAGTAGCGGCACATATTATACATCATGACATTGTATAGGTAGGTTTCTTGACATAACCCTGTGACAGACAGACAGACGGACAGTTAGTGACATTAATTCGGATATGAAATCCTGAAAACTTATATTCAGTTGGTAGTCACCAGCAACAATATCTGACACAGCAAAGCGTGCGTAAATATCTGATACGATTTTATTTCTAGGGCTTGTCGGACGCGTCAGATATTTTCGCGCGCTCCGCTATGGCAGATATTAATGCAGGTGGCTGTATATTGGAAAGTTAGCTTTGTAAGGAAGTGAATTTGAAATTAAAACTATCACAGTTAAGCAAGTTCTACAAGTTGACGAATGAACCCTTCATAGCGCGTCGCCCAATACGCCCTTCGCGGTTTTTACCTAAGTACTTGTAAAGTCAAAAGCGTAACAAATTACCCGTTTTTGTGTCAGCCTAATTAACGGCTACCGTCATATGGGAGCCTATAACATGCCATTTACCATTATCTAGATCACGCACCCTACTTAATGCACCTCCTAAGCTGGTATTTAATGCTTATTTCAACACTATTTGACCTATTAGGGGCTACACACACGATAGTATTGACGCGAAGACACGTTACACTGCATAACATGAGTAAAATTAACGCGTTAAGATATTTAAGACGATCACGAGCTAAAATATTTGGTGTCGCTTACGTTGCAATTCGTAGGACATGTCAAAAAAAGACAGTCAGCTTCAGAAGTAGTGAACCCTTTCACATTAAGTTATCTGTCAATCTTGTACGGCATTTAGTACGTGGTTGTAAAACGACAAAGCACAATAACGTGCAGCTTCTTTTGATAGCAACAAATATTAACTTGTATTCTAAAATTGATTTTCAACTGAGGATAATGGATTTTGCTGCCATTTTTACCGGAATTAACCCTTTGCGACCATCAATTTCAGAGTATGTTACACAATATAGTTTGCATTTTTTTTTCTAATTTAACTCCTGAAAATAAATTATTTTCTTTGAGTCAGCATATTTCAACTCAAACGGTCTAATAGTTTTGAAGCAAATCAGCTTTGACAAACGGATAGACAGACACAGAAGTGATCATAAAATGGTCCTGCTTTTTTTTTCTCTTTCGAGATACGAAACCCTAAAAGTTAGGCAATCCGTTGGAAATATAGTACTTATTTACCCCTGCATTTTGTCCATATAGTATATTCACTAGCACCAATAGGCATCTAACAAAACAAACCGTGCAAAAATATGTGATACGACTCTATTCCTAGGGTATTTCTATATTTTCGCACGCTCTGCTGTGGCTGATATTATGCATGTGACTGTACTGATTTGTGGTGCTCAATCCATACCAATAGTATAAATGCGAAAGTGTGTTTGTCCGTCTTTCACGCCGTAACGGAGCGACGGATCGACGTGATTTTTGGCATAGAGATAGTTTATGGGCCCGAGAATGACATAGGCTACTTTTTATCTCGAAAAAATGCACAGTTCCCGAGGGAACAGCGCGCGATAACCGAATACCACGCGGGCGGAGCCGCGGGCAAAAGCTAGTAAAGAATATTTGTATCGTATTTTGTTACGGTGCTACACCACTTTGACACCGCGTCAAAACATTTGTCTTTCTAGCCGCGTCATTAGCGCGAGTTTGCTTCACCGTGTACTCCAGTCCTTACGCAATACATATACTACTATTAGCAAACCATATAGCACTATATACTAAGAATTACAAACATAAGAACAGCAGTCGCTATGACTCGTATCCCAAAGGGTTAACACTGGTTTTCCTACAGATCGGAACGCAGTACCAGTTTTTTTGTGTTCTTCGAAGGCCCGCCCACTACCATATGTTCCTGGAACAAGTAAATTGCAGAAAGGGAGCTTTTTGCACTATTCTGCATTGGAAGTGACTGTACTTACATGTCAGCTTTTTTTCAATGGCGTAGAGGCGTCAATTCCTTGGCTGAGACTTGGGCGGAGCTAGTGTGCAGTTATAGAAATTAAAATTATGTTGTAGTTAGAATATGAAGAAATAATACAATGGTCCTAGAGCGTCATAACTTAGTTTTAGAAAAACTAATTTATGGCTTCGGTCTATTAAAGGACAGTTGAAACTACCCACGGACACACATAACATAAATATATCCTTAAAAATTCGTAACAAACATCCAAAAATACAAATCTTTCCTCTTTATAATATTAAGTATAGATTTCAAGTTTCTAGGACAATTGAAAGTATCCTATTGGTTTGTTTTTCCGGCAATTTGTGTGGAGACAATTTTTTAGGGTTTCGTAGCTCAAGGAATGAATGAATCAATGATAATTTGTCCAACAGGCTGGAAGCATTCCCTCGCCGAATAACGATGAGACTTCGTTGAACATTGAAATTACAAATATGGGAGGTTTTTCAACGTATTTAGGTAAGTTGATTAGGTTATTTTGTTTTTTAACCCATGGACAAATTTAATTTTGATACTGGCTTTTCACGACATAAAATATTTTGGACAATAATGAAAGCAAAACGCAATCAGACGTATCCATTCTAGAATGCTCTATAATTAATTAGTATCGCTTTCGGTGCACTGAAGTTTTAAGAACTTATTCGCTGAATATGGTTACAACAGGTGGGATATAATATAACAGTAGGTACTTAGTATCTAGCATATTCATTAGCTTAGTATCTAGCGTATTATAATCATAGGAACCCATCTCCTGAGTCCTGTCATTTTTAAACAAACTTAGCGTTTAAGACCTAGACGTGGTTGACCTGTTTTGTTATTTTGTATATTATTTCAAAATTCTTAGAATTATTTTTTCAATGAACAATTTGTACTTTACAAAGTACATTCGGCCATTATTCTTAGTGTTAATTAGTCTTTTATAAAGTACGCGAGGACTTAGGAGGTTATACATAATATCCTTATATATAAGAAGGTATCATGGTAAACTACGTTTATTACTGCATATATATCAAATTCCATCCAAACCCGTTCAGTCGTTTAAGCATGGAAGTTTCACACAAACTTTCACATTAATAACATTATTAATCCTATCATGTGCCATGTTAACTACATTAATCGCTTCCCAATCACCCCCTACAAGTAAAAAGGCTTTATCAAGGAACCATTAAAACAAAACCATTACAGAATGCAAGTAATAAACCTAAAATAGCACACTTCCTGCCCTGCTTGCTAGCACAGGCAGTTAAAAACAGGAGTTGCCTTTAGCTTCCTTATGTTTATTTCCTGACTTAGGCTCTGTTTCTACCGGAGATGTGCGAGGATGTGTTGCGAGGAATGTGTTTTTCCTCGCCTCGCTCCGCTCAGGAGATGTGCTAGTGAAAATAGGTAAATGAAACGTTTCTATTGATTCATGAAAAACACGTTCTTCGCAACACATCCTTGCACATCTCTGGTTGAAACGCAGCCTTACTGTCAGGTGAAATCATAAGGCGCACATGTGGCTTAAAAGCCAGATTCAATTTGTAGCATTCGAACATGGCGGATGTAGACAATATCTAATTTTGCTATTTCTGTTTCTTTGGCTAGTTGAAGTATAATTTTGATAGCGTTTTATGCGGCGATTAACCTTAACAGTGAACAGTGATCACAAAATTCTATATTGCTCTCGTGTATGGCATTTTTTAATGCGCAAGTTGTCTCCACGTGGTTTCTGGAATTTTACTATCAAGTTGCAAAAACTACAATCACCGTACAACGTCCCTCTCAAAGAGAGTTTACCGTGACACTGGCGAAATTGTCCTATTAATTCGGACAGAAAAGCCATCTTAAAAGAGAAGAAGAAGAAGGCTTAAAAGCCAAATATTTATTTTCCCAGCGAAATCATATTTGAAATTTACCACCAGCTTTACAGTCAAGGAAAACATCATGAGGGAACCAGCACAACCTGCGAAGCAATTCAACGGTGTAGTAAAGTTCCCAATCCGCATTGGTCCCGCGTATTAACTACGGCCAAGCCCTCTCATTCTGAGAAGAGGTCTGTGCGCGGCAGTGGGACGTATACGTATATAAACCGAGATGATGATGATGAATAGAGCTTCATTTGTCACCCTTCGGCTACGGAACCCCAGTAAAACCAACTCCGGTCATAAGAGCTTTGATCCTCGATCGATAAAACTCAACGTGTAGGTAGGTAAGTATTTATTAGCAAACTTTACAGTACCTACAGTGATGGCAGTTTGTTTTAACTTCCTACGTAGCTCATAAAACCTTCCAGTTATGAGGTTTATGATATCTTAGAGCACTTAATGGCTGAGCTAGCATGGTTTATGGCCACAAAACTAATAACAAAAATAATAGAAATGTTCTAGCTAAGAGCTCAAAGCTTCTAGTTATCCTTACGGCTAAATTAAAATGCATTTGACTATCTCTGGGAAAAATACACGGCTTTCCAACACGGCTACGTTTTGTGGTGCCGTGTAAACGGCTCTGCTAGCCGAGTTTGGCAGCCGTGTGAAGTGCCGTGTACACAGCTCGAGATTTTACACGGCTACCTGTTTATTGAATCAGACGTTACTTGCGGAGGTCCATATCAATGAACTAAAAGAATTTCTTAGCTCCCCCGCGACCTTATTATCTATCGCTAAGTTTATGCAAGATATGCCTGTTCATGCAGTTCCTCCACCTCCACACTGTAAGAACACACACAAATCACACAAACCCATCTATTAGGTACCATCACCACCACAATACACATCACCACAAAAAAAGGTAATTCCTAAGCTACAGGCGGCGTGTCATCGCAAAATCTTCATTCCACCCTGGTTGCCTAAATTATTTTCGTGACGTTAGTCATGACAAATATATATGTAAAACAAACTAGGTATAAACAATTAGGTACTTTGCTCACCCGCCTAAGAATAGCTACGTCTGGTAGCATGGTGAACGGTTGTTTTACTCTGATGATGAACTCCAGTTGAGTTCGAAACGCGTCAGCGGTGATAGTTAGAAGCGGGAGGCAGAGGAGCTGCATCAACACACGTTTGGTGCATAGACGTAGCTAGCTATTTTATGGTCGCGGGAAAGCAAAGTAATCCATATCCATCCATACTTCCATACTAATATTATAAATGCGAAAGTGTGTGTGTTTGTATGTTTGTCCATCTTTCACGTCGAAAAAACGGAGCCACGGATCGACGTGATTTTTAGCATAGAAAATGAAAAATGAAAATGAAAATGAAAAGATTTATTCGGGACAATAATAGATACAGAACAAAAACATAATAATAATAAAGTGAAATAAAATAAAAGGAGAATACAAAACACAAAAAAAAAACTTATTTTTAAGAGATAGAGATAGAAATAGAGGTGTTATAGAGATAGATTATGGGCCAGAGAGTGACATAGGCTACTTTTTATCCTGGAAAAATGCATAGTTCCCGAGGGAATAGCGCGCGATAACCGAAATCCACGCGGGCGGAGCCGCGGGCAAAAGCTAGTTGTTTATAATTCATCCGCAAAGTAACGCCTGATGCAATAAAAACGGCAATTTGTTGCAAAGTATTAAATTCAAAGACATGCCAACTCGTACCTAACACTTCTCTCACCCGCTGGGCTACCTCGGCCAACCAACGTATCTTAACATTTGTGTACCACATTCGGGTCACGCCCGCGATATCTAATACCGCGCTGATTGTAATCAACCCTTATTGGGTTTGGCGTCGTATTTGTTTGTGCCCAATGTTTGCGCTGGCTATTATCTCTGGGGCACAAAGATACAGAACACTGGATGGGGCATGGGGCACGGGGGTGCAACTTACCCGTAGTCACAGAACTAATAAAGTGTAGGGTTAGCTTCTGACTACCTGTTTGCTAACATTGCACCGAGAAATAATTTCTAAAATTGCGAAGTTTCAATATGCAAACGTTTCAAATATTTTAAACTAGGGAAAGCTATTCCAACCTAGGATTTTACCGGGTGGGCCCTGTAACAGGCGCAAAAAATTAAAACCCAGGTTCTGCTACTCAAATGGAACTACTTTAACTTTCAAAAATTAAGTAATTTTATCATTATGTTTATTCCAAACAAATTAAATGGTATTTTCAATGTACGGCATCCAATAGCCTAAATGAGATCGCCTGTCACGTAACAAAATGACGAATTTCGCAATACATTGCTTGCCCAATTAAACTTTAAACTATAATAAAAGTTTTTTCAAAAGTTGTAGAACTAAATTAGCTCAAGGTGAAGAGCGGAAGCTGTGGTTTAATTTTTTGTTTCTGTTACAGGGCCCACCTTGTATATGTCGAAATGTACGATTTTTAACACTGAGTAATGAATATTTCGCGTTTTGGTTGGAAGCCATAAGGCCGCCTATTGCTTAGGTACCTTGTAATTTTCTCTCTGTGTACCTGTTTTCTGTATCGCTTACTATTTCTGGTGTACAATAGAGTCATTGTATTGTATTGTATTTCTAAGCCAAAATATTGCTATGCTATGAGTTCCATCATTGATTTAGATACGTCAATTATTATTATACAATACAAAGACTCTTTATTGTACCTACACCAGAAATAGTAAGCGATACAGAAAACAAACACACAGAGAAAAAAATAGAACAATAGGCGGCCTTATATTATACATAGCACAGTTTTGATCCTTTTTTTTAAATTTGAAAAATCTTACGCTGGATGGGGGGAAGCCTGAGAAGACTTACAATTCAATACAATGACTCTTTATTGTACACCAGAAATAGTATGCAAACAGGTACAGTCACCTGCATTAATATCTGCCACAGCGGAGCGTGCAAAAATATCTGACACGTCCTACCGGCGCTAGAAATAGAGTCTATCAGATATTTATGCACGCTTTGTTGTGTCAGATATTTATTGGTGTACACAGAGAGAAAATGATCCAAATAAACCTTAAATTAAATTAATTAACGTAAATTTTATTCAAACTTTTTGCATACTGTAAAAACTGAAACTAGTTGCGATTAAGGCTCCGTTACAGTCAATTGATGTCTTTGAAAGCGAAGATTACGATAGTTACATACAAAGCTTAAACTTTTAACACCCCTTTTGCGGCCAGGGGGTAAAATGGGCCACATTTAGCTAATATGCTTTCATGCTTCGCGCGGCACAATACAATACACGGAGCGCTATTCTGCTACTATCATACTATTTATCATCTCTTGTGGAATCGTTGTTATAACTATTTGTATGATTTGCTGCTGATGTCTTGTTTTTGTATGACATTTCTGCGTTTCGTTCCGTTCGCCTTATCTAAACTGTTATTTTTATTGTTCTGCTGCGCTCAGTTTCTATTAGAAACTTGTATTACCTAATATTACATTGTGTCTTAAGGGCGGTAAACAAGGAATAACGAACGAGAGTCTATTAGAATTAAATTTTAATGAGTCGATGTTCGTAATTCTAGTACCGCCCGTGCGACTTACAATGTTTTTCATCACATTTGCGAGTAAAATTGTATATTTGTAAAAGAAAAACTAATATTTTTTCAAAAATTGCCGATACCGCTGACTACGCTCTTGGCAGCGCCAGCCTCCGCGCCGCCCTACCCCAGCCTGACCATGCGCCCGACGTGCGCGCGCCGCGCTCCTGCACGCCAGCACGAGCAGCACGCCATGCAGTATCACACTCATTTACCGACCTTGGGCTTCATGACAAGAAAATTAGTACGGGCAATGATTCATTTACCGACCACGGGTTTCATGACAAGCACATTAAGGTCGAGGGTTTTATTTGGGGGGTTGCAAGCAAGGTAGCCTGCATGTTACGACACTGTTTACGAGCAAGTGTGATGAAAATTATATTATGGCATGTCCACATGAAATACCAATATTAAATGCATTGTTATTCTGCTTATTTAATTGTTGTTTTTTTTTTCAATGTAAACCTACCTTTATTGTTATTTAAAGTTAAGTAAAATTCAACAACACTCGTATAAAGTCACCCAGAAATAGAATTTGTTGACAGCGTACAAACAAACAGCAATATTTAGTGAATTGTGTTCAATTTCATGAACTTACTCACTGGCTTACTATATTAGGCTACTTTGAAATTTGAAGCTCGAATTATACTGCCCCTCTTACTTGCATGTTAAAGCTATTAGCGTGAGCGGGACGGTAGGTTGACATGAAGTTCGATTTTCGAAGGCGACATGTGATGCAGAGACCAGTGCCCTCTAGCGGAACGTTTGCGATGTTCGTGTTTCCATACAAATTGTGATTTTAACGCGAACGCAATCGAGACGTATTTTGTAACCGAAAACTTACACTAAGGGTACAGTTCAAGTATCAAGACGTTACCTATTGGGAGGGTGCAAAGTACTAGGTAGGGGTAATGAAATCAATCGCAGCGCTCTTAGTGGTCAAAAGAAGAAATAATCTAGGCTCTGTCATAGTATAGTATAGTTCGTAATTACCCGAATGCACCTTATTCAAAAAATGTCTAAGCATAGGTAACATGGCATTGGCAAAGTTGGCAGAGCCATGTTTTAAAACAAAAATATTTACTTACTCATAATAAAATAATTAATTAATGCATCTATTAAATCATTAATTTCCCAAATATCAATCAATTCTTCACACAATGTAGCCGCTTTTAGTCCCATGTTTTGAATCCCTTACAAACAGGCCATTCAATATTTGACGCGTCCCGTATTTTTTGATTCCCCGCCGTACAATCGAATTAATCCGCAACGAGCGTATCGGTAACCGAATGTAATTCTGCTCCTACAAATCACAGCGTATTTAATAAACCACACCAACTTAATCTACCCTCTTCTTACCATATTCTCAACTTTACTCTACCCACAATAAGTCATGCCAAAGCTGAACAGGCCAAGTTGTACGGGTGTATTCGATTTCGGAAATCCAGCCGTCATTGGGTTGTTTCGTCAATTTATTTTGTCTTCATTAGTTGAAAAAACCTGATTTGCGATGTCAATATTCATTACAAATTTTCGGTGGTATTGGAGAATTTTGAGGGTATTTCGTTACGTTTGGTGATTATTTAAACTGTGGAAATGTTTAAATTATCGTAGAAAACTGGCAACATTTTTTGTTTTAATTTTATTTATCCTTAATTGAAAACCATTTTAGTGTCTAGTTACATTAAGTATCGGTTATTTTTTTATTTTTTAGGTACTTTAAGTGGGTGCACTTCGTGTCGCCAAATGTTTTATTTGTCTTGTTCGAATAATCGTTTGGTATATCGACATAGACAATCGAATCAGATCGTTGAAATGACAATGGGTAGGGCAATTAGCGTGTATTGTTGATATGCCTCAAACTGTAACCAGACGGAGATTTAAGTGATGTGAACCGATATTGAAACAAATTGTTAATTTAGAATTAACTACCAGAGCATAATTAATCTTTGTTTTTTTTCGAGCAGCAATGTAATGCGTACAATAATTTGATACAAGAGAGAAGCGTTCTGTGACAGCTGTGGCGTCAACAAGTGCGACGTTTTGAATAAAAACAAAGTTAACAAAGTAAGTAGTATCATGTAGTGATACATTGCGTGGTAATTTATTTATAAGGAAAATATTAAGTCTAAATATTTAACTACAACATAATAAAGTGTGATTATTAAGGCCTAGACTAACTATACCCTTAAAGTTTGAGGTTGTATCAAAAATACACGCGTATGTAGCGCAGAGAACAGATGGCCGTTGGGGCCGAAAAGTTCTTGAATAGAGACTGCGGGTAGACTCATGCCAGCGAAAGCTGTCCACGGGTTTTTTACGAAACTTTAATCTGGTATCTGGTATTCTAGCCCGGTTTAGATAATTTGGACACTTCTGCTATAAGAATTAAATAAATATTTTTTTGTTTAATTTAACCTCCTACCACTATTATAAGATTAAGTTTGAATTTTAATCTTATAACATTTTGCATGTTGAGGGTGGTAGGAGGAATGTTAGAAGATATATTCAATACCAATCTGGTCAAAATGGTCCAAAAATGTACGCGTCTGGACTGTACGTAAATGAGCACTGACAAAAGTCATAAAATTTACCAAGGGATTCATAAATGCATCATCAACTTTCACACATTACTACATGAATTTTCATGCAGCTTGAAGTCCCGAGTATAATTTATTATCTGGAAAATTTAAATCTTTTCTGAGTATCAACATCGTTTAATCAGTCTACAGCAAGTGTTGTCAGCCTCATTTTTTTAATTTTCCGCGGTTTTGCGTCGACAGCTTTCGTTGGCCAGTCTAGGCCAGCGCAGCGTAGGACGTTGTCCACCACGAGATGGACGGGTTCACGGTGGATATAGGTCGCTTCCAACCGAAGCAACTGAAGGTCTATGGGGGAGGCCTATGTCCGACAATGGACGTCCTACGGCTTATATGATGATGATAAATAAAATAAATAAATATTAAATATTACGGGACAATTCACACCAATTGACCTAGTCCCAAAGTAAGCTTAGCAAAGCTTGTGTTATGGGTACTAAGCAACGGATAAATATAATTATATAGATAGATACATACTTAAATACATATTAAACACCCAAGACTCGAGAACAAACATTCGTATTTTTCATACAAATATCTGCCATCTGATGATGATTTCAATCATCGGCTCCCTGGTTGCAGCAATACTTTTTGTGACAATCGAACTTAGTTTTAATTAATAAACTACTGTCTTTGTGATGATCCGTAACCGCACTAACCACTTTGTCCAATTTGCATTTAAAGTTGCAAAAGCCAAATTTAAACTCTATGTTTACTAAGTGTATAAGTAGGTACCTACTTAGTTTTTGTGGCATAAGTTGGCAAAAATTTAAGAAAAAATAATCTGTATAGCTCCCGTTCGCAATATGCTGTTTACATTGTTTGTATTAACAATATGTACAGTTGACATTGGAATATTTAACTTTATTCCATACTTCGATTTGAGACGGGTTTATGATGAAAGGAAAAGCAAGCATCTTCATCCTTACTCACTCCTTGTAATGAGAGTTTTTTAACTTAATTTTTATCGTATAAAATTTTCCCAACATTTTCTTTCATACAAACCTTTTCCTTTACACTCACAAAAAAAAAATATACGTGCCCACCTCTATAGGCTCTCTTTCCCTTTCTACTTAGAAAGAGAGAGAGGAGAGAGAGACCAGAAATACTCGCATAAAAGTGGCCAGCCCAGTCCCATTGAAATAAAATTGTTGATGTTTTTTTTTTAAATTATCACACTTTTAGAGCCGACTGTACTGCGGTTAAAATCTTGATTTATGTCACATTAACGTCTCATCACTTATTCTTCGCTCAATCATTATATTTCATAGTCATCATGACAATTGTTACAGTCAATAAGATGGCGGGGCTTCTTTTGATGTCTTCACGAATGTCGACAGCAATCAAAGAGTTGTCATTATTGTAGAGTTTGGGGAATAAAATAAACAGAGTACAGTCGCACTACTGACATACAGGGTGACATTTTGAACGTGATACAAAAATTACCGTCAGTGTTTCCCTGACTGTACCTAAGTCATCGTAACACATGTTCTCTCCGTTTTCACTCTAGTTATTACTCATCTGCCCGAAGGAGGGTTATGTTTTTCGAGCGTATATATGTGGGTATGTATGTCCATTTCTTTGGTCCTCCTCCGGCTATCATAATAATATTTAAATAATATTTCAATATGGCGAAGGAATAAAAAAAAATGTATCGGAACAATATGGGTATCAAACGAAAGCTAATAATTAGTCCATTCTAAATATATACGAGTTATAACACCTTTTAACGTACCGTAAAACTACACAACTATAGCACAGGGCCCCAACTTTAGTCCAGTGAACTTGTCAAACAACATCGTAGCTGCATTGACTAGTAGCGACGTCTAGTTTATTATTTATTACTATTATCATTCACTGAAGTATATAGGAACTAGTTTCTTGCGTATTCAATAGATGGCCAACGGATTCAAGTCAGTTGGTTGCTTGCTGGAAGAACCGGTATAAACGTGTCGTTTGAGCTCCGCAAACTTTTATTCCCAGATAGTGGTTGAAGCGACGATATAAACTCTGTGTTGGATTCAAATGGAAGGTAATGTTTCTTGGATGTAATTAATATATAGTTTATTGTAAAAATTGCAAGATTAAAAAAAAGTGTAGGTTTTTTTTGTAATCTCGCCCTTGGGTTCCAACTATAGTACTAACGGATTTTTGGACCATAATTAAGTCAACTTATTTTATTCCAGAAAATGACGTCACGAGATAAAATGATGAGAAGAAAAATAGGTGGGCGAGCGTATAAATGCTACAGCGATCGCCAAATGGAACTTTGTCTCATGGATATCACAAAAAAAAAACACTAACACATCGTGAAGCTGCTAATAGTTATTTGTGTCACAAGGGAGCAAAATGGTGTATTTACGGCGAGGGCGTAAATTAATCCAGAATGTAGCAAAGGATTCTAAAGTAGAATCCTAAGCGTAACGAGGGATTCAAGTGTTAGCGCCCAAGATGAAAATAATTTTGCTCCCGAGTGGCTCATACAACTTTTCACATCGAGCATTAATAAACTTGAAAAAAAAAAATCTAAATATTATTAAAGAACAACCAGCATAAGAAAATGGCGTGGCTTTACAATTATAAACTTCAAAAAATGGCATTTGCAATAAAACACTTAGAAAAGCCTTGAACAGAAAAGTTGCACTTTGCTCCCTCTCGCCAGGGAGGAAAAGTTACTTTTCTGAAGGAGAGGTGTGAAAAAAAAACCTAGGAGCTCTGCATATTCTATCGAATGAATGAGATTGTTTTCACGATCGAAACGCCATTGAAATTAGGCACAAAGCGTGCATTGTTCCATGTACCGGAAACTCGAATCTAAATGGGGCAAGCCAAAAAAGTAAAACTCATTTTCTAGTTACATATGTTATAAGTATGTAGTTGATTTTTATAAAAGATTTAATTGTAATTTAATTACTTACGTTTGTTACTTCTTGTTTAAGATAAAATTAACAATTTAAAAGCATTTATTAAAGATAAAAAGATCTCAAAAACTGTGATTTCTTAAATACATAATTTTGCTAATAAATAATACTTTTATCTCACTTTTTGTGTTTATTTTATAGTACAAATTTAGAGGTATTAAAATAAATCACCCAACTATAGTCAAAGATGCCATAACATGCGATTTCAATAGGATTTATAATCTGGCCTATTGTTGTCAAAATACTATACAACAATAGTCCAAAATAATTAAAAAAAATATATATATTAAGTCAATACTTTAACTTGTGACTAAACTTTATTATCTTAATACATTTTCCTTTATCTAAAGACATAACTAAGACTTAAATATGTCAATCTATTCGTTAGAGGCAAAAGCACAAAGTTGAAACCTTACGATTCGGTACCATAGTTGTGTAGTTTTACGGTACCATTTTCACTGAAATATCAAAAAAGTATAAAATAAAACATTAAATTTAAAAAATCAAAACCCGACTTCCTTAAAAACTGGTCTAGAACCCTGTCAAGTAGCTTTTTTAAGGCAGTCGGGTTTTTTAGATAAATTTCATCGAAATCTTAAGAGCTGTTGTGAAAATCTCAAAAATATGTATAAATGCAAAATTTTGTAAGTGTGTTTTTGTTTCACGCCAAGATAGCTGTGTGAAATTTGACACACGCTTATGTACTCTATAACCTGTAATTAAAAAATGTATTCTTATTATTTCGTTAATCCAGCGCGATCGAGATGAATCTGTAAAAATAAAATCCCAAAATGCCAACCACTAGGATGTATGTTAATGAAATCAAAGATGTAATTTAGATAGGGGAATTCCCATGAAAATTGAGTAAAATCCCGGGATTCAATTAAACTGCCCAATCTAATGGTTTAGGCAAGCGAAAAGCTGGCAAACACTAGTGTTATAGTCGCAAAAAAATATACACTTCCTTAGAAGGCGACAACTATCAAAAACCATTGTCAACATAAAAATGATTCCTTTCTATGAATTAAAAAAAAAGCTGCAACAGCCGTTGTCCCACCGACGTCAGTTGCGAACAATTATCATTGTCATTATGACATTGTCTTCTTGGGCTCTTAATTTGCAATACTTATAGGTCAGAATAGCGGCAGACGGTCACAAAATGTCGTGCCACTTTGTTATGCGTAATTGAGTGTGGCAATTGTGTTTTTTTGAGACGTTGATTGTAGTGCTCTGGCGCATATGCTGTATCTAGGCTTGAAATGTAATAATCACCTGTACATTTATTATGTCGACTTTATATAATATTATCGACTGCTAATATTAATAGTAAATGCGAAAGCTTGTGTGTACGAGTTTAGATGTTAGGTATGTTGTTACCTGGATATTTGGAATAACACATTAGCTACTTTTTATCCCGCTATTACTACGGGATCTGGATAAAATCACAAAATCTCAACCGCTAGGTTTAGTCATGAAATTTGGCACATTTTTTTTTAACCTAACATCAATGAAGACCAAGATATAATTTATGGAGATTTCCAAGGTATTTTTATTTGTTACTCGCTTAAGCGTGGATTTAGTTTTTTGTGAAAAAAGCTGGATGTCTGGAATATCACTAGCAAATTTTATCCCGATATTCCCACGGGTTGGAAATAAAATCCCAATATGTCAACCGCTAGGCTTAGAGGTTAGAAATATAGCGCGAGAGTTTTATGTGCAACGTTAATGAATCATCATCATCATCATCATCAGCCCGGAGACGTCCACTGCTGGACAAAGGCCTCCCCCTTAGAACGCCACAATGAACGACAACTTGCCACTTGCATCCACCGGTTTCCCGCTACTCTCACGATGTCGTCAGTCCACCTGGTGGGAGGCCTGCCAACGCTTCGTCTTCCGGTTCGTGGTCGCCACTCGAGGACTTTTCTCCCCCAACGGTTATCTGTTCTTCGAGCGATGTGGCCTGCCCATTGCCACTTCAATTTGCATATTTTTCCAGCTATGTCAGTGACTTTAGTTCTTCGACGAATTTCCGTATTCCGGATTCTATCGCGTTAATGAATACGTTAATGAATATTGCCATGTAATTTTGGGGAATTTTCTTTGGAATTAGGTACCGACTATTTATTAGGTACTTATTCTGTGGTTGGGCTGAAAATCAGCGCTGTTTACCATGCGCGCTTTTGCGCGCATCCACAGCATATATACGCTTGCTCGCTAATCCTGCTGTGAAGCAGCAGTGCTTGCACTGTTGTGTTTCGGCGTGGAGAGTAAGACAGCCGGTGAAATTACTGGCTCTTGATGCCATCTTAGGCTTCTAGGTTGGCAACGCATCTACAATACCCCTGATGTTGTAGATGTTTATGGGCGGTGGTGATCTCTTACCATCAGGTGACCCACATGCTCGTTTGCCATCCAGTCGAATAAAAAAAAACGCTGATCTCAATCCATTTATCACACTTATTTATAACTTTAATGTTAAAAATATCTTACTTTTATTAATATTGTATCTTTTCATAAAGGCTTATTCTTTCTATTTTAATTTAGTTAAATCCCGGTATTTCAAATCAATTGCGGGATTTAATGTTTTACGCGTGCGAAGTCGCGGGTAAACACTAGTATTCTATATTTTTGAAATTACTAAACACCTCCAATTTGTGTATCGGAACATCCGCTATCCTTGTTTACTAATGAGCAATAATCACTTGCGATACAGCCGACTAAAATACCCCTGAGGTCGGAAGGATACAAAAAAATCCTTACCGTGACACGCGATCATAGCACGGCGTACAAAAAACGATTCTGTAAATGGGTTCCGTATCAGTACGGTATTTGACAACTCTTGAATTTTCGATTTTATTAGGAAAATATAGTGTAGTGGAAAATTGGATTTATGGTGAAAAATCTATACGTACATCTATCTCTTTCTAAAACACATTTCCCTATGCAGTAAGTATCTTTCTCTATTGAAATTTAAGCCTCTATAGGTATATAACTAACTATGTAGGTACCATCAGCCAAATAAGTGGTCTATCAATTTTTAAACAAGATCCTATCAAATGAATATGTCGCTAAAGTCGAACTTTCAAGTTGACGGACACGTATATTGGCATTATTGTTTTATGACATGCAAACGATTATCAACTTTAGGGTGGTAGACCACATATTTGGCTGATGGTACAACATCAAGCTTTAATTTATAAAAAGAATAAAAATAGTCCAATACTATAGTATCGAAGAAGTTTAAGCTAAGATGCGCCTCTATTTATGGCCTAGACTATACAAGAATGCTATAAAGTTAATCCAGACCAACATACAGACAGACATTGAAGTGAAACTAATCTATAACATCTCAACTATAAGTCAAAATACCACAAACGGGACTTATCACGCTATTATTGCACAAGTAATATTTATTTATTTATTTTTTGTTTGTGGTATTTTGACTATGAGTGAGAATCACGAAAGTTTAAAACGTTATATCTCAACTATAACATCACTCTTTTTGCCATGGGGGGTTAAAATTAAATAAAATAGCAACCGAGACAAAAAAAACAGAAGTTTTTCGAAATAGTGCTGGAAATTAATATATTAATAGTACGGGTTAAATTATGGTCTTTTTGTCCACGGAACTCTAAAGAATAACAATAACCTTTTTACAACAACACTACCTTATTAGTAATTGGCACTGCGCGGTAAGCATGCTCGTCAAATTGCGGTTTAGGCCCATTATGCCGCAGTCACCATATGGTCTTTAACGGTCTGTCTTCCTTTGGTTTATACAGCGCATTATTGCAAGCAGTTCCATCTTAAATTTGCGACCTAAAACCTACCTTAAAACAAAGTTAAAACACGACAGATCGTCAGTCCAACTCATCATCATCATATCAGCCGTAGACGCCCACTGTTGGGACATAGGCCTCCCCCATATATCTCCAGTTGCTTTAGCTTGAAGCGACCTTGCATCCAACGTGAATCCGCAGCATTAGCCAGCAGGCTACTACGAAACTCGAAACTCGAAGTTCGTGTCGTGCGGTCCCTGTGACATGTAACACGAGAGCGAGAGGGACGGTACGATACGAACTTCGAGTTTCGAGTTTCGTAGTAGCCCTGCAGGTCATCCGTCGATCTTGTTGATGAACGTCCTGCGCTGCGCTTGCCGATCCGCGGCATCCATTCGAGAACTTTTCGGCCCAAACGGCTAGGTACTTCTGCATCTGTTCTCCGTGCTATACGGCCAGTCCGTTGCCACTTGAACGAGCCAATTTGCTTGGCTATGTCGGTGACCCTCGTTTTTCTGATTCGATCCCGTAGAGAAACCCCGAGCATAGCTCTCTCCATATAGCTCTTTGAGCAACTCCGAGCCTCTCTATAAAGTCTATCGGATCCATATATCTTCACTGGCAACGCACACTGGTTGAAGAGTTTAGTGTTAAGGTACTTAGGAATTTTGGATGAAAAGGCTGTTTATAATATTAGTGACATGAAAATATTCTAACATTTGAGTAGGTAGGTACTTAAACAGCGCTTTATCTCCCGCAAAACTTCATTAAAATCAAGCAACCAATTCCTATTTAACCCAGTTCTTAGCCGCACCAATTTGTGCCACGCAGCGGTTCTGTCGATGACAATACTTCGTGTTTTCGAACTAGCCCGTCCACACAAACGTACAGTTACAAGCATTAATATCTGCCACAGTGGAGCGTGCAAAAATATCTTACACGTCCTTCCGGTCTTAGAAATAGAATCGTATCAGATATTTATGCACGCTTGTTGTGTCAGATATTGTGCTGGTGACTGTACCTATATTACTCTTTATTTGACACATCAATTTGGCAATATAAAAAATACACACATGATACACAAACTACGCAAAGACACCTGAATAAATCTTTAGGTACCAAAATTCTTACTCAGTAACTAAAACAAAGTGCAGGCGTCCCACTAAGTGGACTGATGACATCTCTAGTGGCGTTCTAAGGGGGAGGTCTTTATTCAACATTAGGCTTCTTCCAGCTGGTGATAATAATGATAATACTGATCAATAATATAATAATAAATAAATAAAATCTTACTGTAGAGGCAGTATACGGAATCATTTTATAAAAAAAAAAAAAACAAGAGAAGCTGCTTTCGTGCAACGAGGTTGCATACTTTATTAAAAGAACGGGAAAATTTACATTTTGGAAATATATCGTTGTCATGTAATTTATTAGGTATCGATGTATTTTTAATACCATAAATTTATTTTAAAATTGTAATCAACACATTTGATCCTATCTCTGGCTTTTTTCGTGTTGAAGTGTAAGTGACAGATCAAAGTGAAGTTCAAATATTTGGAATTCCGTGAGTGGACCCAACATTATCAGCTTTTAAAAATAATAATTAAAAAGTTACTTTGTGTCACGGAGTGAGCAAAATGCGATTTTGCTCACTGATTTCTCATAGCAAAACCTGCCAGTTTGAGGTGCTGAGGTGAAAAATATATTTTGTTTTACATACCTAATAAATTATTTTATAAAGGGATATTTGGAACTACCTACTGAGCCTATTTTTAATAATCCTCATATTTAACCTAATATTCATATTTTAATCAATTCAGCGGTTTAAGCAGGAAGAGGTTACAGCAGATAGACATACAGACCCAATGCAGATCATGATAATTTTTATGCTTAAACCTACCTAAATGGTAATTGTTTTAAAACTATTTCATTCAAACTTTGTATAGGGAGCCTACCTTAACACGTATAGGCTCAAGAAGCCATTTATCTCAGTAGCTCACAGGTGCCGGCGACATCAAAAGGACGGCGTCCTTTGTCCCCTCCCCCCAACTTCCGTGGACTCCAATATTTACATACTTAAGGATAAATGAGACTTAAGAGGGTTAAAATTAAGGTTTTAAAGCGACGTGGCTGATTTGTGGCCGGGGATTTTGAGATGTGATTGTTTGGCCGTCGCTTGGTGTCTACCTACAACTTATTCACAAGGCAGAAGGCAGATGTTTAAGCAAAGGTTTAAAACATTTATTGATATCAGAAGCTTCAGACTCTGAAAGCCACACTTAAAACCTCACGCAACAGTGGCGCCATCTAGAAAGACAAAAAACGATAGCCCATGGCATTTTTGTGAACAAAGATTTGTATCTATCTATCTATCCTATAATTAGCTGGCTATCCTAGGTATTATTAGCTATTGCACAAGACTTCGTTTGCGAAGAATTCGAATATCACACGCCCACAGGAACTATAGGTACCTACTAAGTTATTCGGGAGACGTGAGCAGTGCCCTATTTCACGAAGCTACAAGTTACAATTTACAAGCGGTAATCTCTTTTCAATTCATACTGTTAAACAAAGACTACCGCTTGTAAATTAACTTGTAGCTTCGTGAAATAGGCCACAGGACCAACCCTACACACTCAATAATTGAAAAAAAATTACTAAATCGTTCACGATCACATTTTAAGTAAAACCCAACTGTAGACGATGCGGATGATTTTAAATGCAAAGAAGTAGATAAGCTCGTAGAACAGTTTATTCCAAAGAACCGACACCAAAAGAACAAATATTTAAAAATTATAAAAGGGCGTAAGTGCGTGTGTGCCGCGCGCGGCTAGCCAAGGACGACTGACTTGTGTCCGTTCGTTAGTTTGAACGGCGCATCGCCCGACACACATGCAAACTACCTGACATGTGAAATATAAAAATAAAACTTAACTAATAATACTGAACCCTAATGAGCACGTCGCTAACACCAACAACTCTAGTTGCATTAGTGTTTAGTGCCCATGCACTTAGTACTTAAATAATAAAATTTACCTAATACTTTTAAAAAAATAACCTTTATTCTCACTAATACCTACGCTATAAGAAGTACCTAGTCTTAAACTAACTGAATCCGGGGGGGGGGGGGGTATGTCCCGCTTTTCCTAATCAGCCTGTATGTATGACTTTCGGGGATAAACCTATTCTGTATCTTTTCGAGGGCTTAAGCTAGTTAAATAACTTCGTCACGCTTGATTTGGTACTTTAAACGTAAAAGAATAAAAAATATACCTTATCTACAAAGTTTTCCCTAAAGATGAGACCAGGCTAGGTCGATTATTTCGATTAAACAGATAAATAGATATCAAATAGGTTTCTTAAACATATCATAGGTATATTTCTGTTGCTGTTTCGCTGGTCTATATCATCTAAGAATATCGATTCCATGGCCATTAACGTTAATCTATAAGCCGAATGGAAACTTCCAAATTCAAACTGCGCAAACCCCATTCACTCATTCACTCCCCTAACAATCATTCGGTCAATTTGACAATTGCCTTCGGCCCCTGTTTTGGTAATATTAGAGTCAACCGGACCAAACAATTTTATCTAAGTGGTAGGGACCCCAAAATAATTTCAATTGAATAATACTGCTGTGTCGTTAATTCAAGTACCGAAATATATGTCACGTTGGAAAGCGCCATTAGTGTAGAAGGGCATCGTACATCGTTTATTTTCTAAAAACATTCAATAAAAATTGAGAAGAACATTAATTTGTTAATCGGATAAATAATAATAATTAAAAAATAAATATCATGGGACTTTTGACACCAATTGATCTAGTCCCAAACTAAGCAAAGCTTGTACTATGGACACTAGGCAACGGATAAACATACTTATATAGATAAATACATACTTAAATACATATTAAACATCCAAGACCCGAGCACAAATATAAATTAACATAATAAAAGTTGGTCCATCTGTTTGAGAGATAGGATGCCACAACAGATAAACAGACAGACATTGATGTCAAACTTATAACCCTACTTTTTGCGTAGGGGGTTAAAAACCGTAACAATAATTACAATAAAATTATAAAATGTCAGCAAAAGATATATTCAAAATTGGTTAGTAACAGTAATAGAGTTCCTTAAACTATGTTAGCGCATAGAAGAACACCCTAAAATGAATAATAGATAGGTATGCGAAAGTTTGTGAGTGTATGATTGTAACTTTGACACTTAATCGACTGAACAAATACCTAGATAAAGAATTTATGTACAACTTAGTTATACTTGGTTTGGATAGCTATTTGACTAAATGTAAACAGACTTCAGCTACCAGATTTGGTAAAGTCAAGGATTTTAAACATTTTACTTATCTATTATTGTAATACAAACTAGACTAGTGTATTTCAATACAGAAATGTAAATATTTAGTTAGTTTAATGGGGGAATTTCAATATTTAAGACACCAATTGACGTTGTTTTGTTTACATTTAGTTAAATACCTATCCAAACCAAGTATAGGCATGTAGATCATGGCTTGAACCATCTGCATTTAATTAGCTCTCGATTAAAAGAACCGCATTAAGATCGGTCCATCCGCTTGGGAGCTATGATGCCACACACATAGTGGTGAGACTTATATATAACACCCCCTATTGGCATCGGTGGTAAAAATTAGGCAATCCGGTGAAAATTGAGTTCTTACGGTAATTCCTGTAAGTATTATCTTATGAATAAAACCTGTAACTGCCAGATATCCTTTGACATGTTTCGGTGATATGTCACCTCCGGCCTGACTATATCACTATACATCAAACTATCACTATACCTACATCAAACCTTTACAGCGCAGCTCCCACTGCTTCCACTACTCGCCCGAAGATGGCAGCACTGTGTAGAATTGATTCAACTAGTGCAAGTAGTGCCATCTGTTGTGCAATAGACGAAGTTTGTCACTAGAACAACAATGTATTGTGTAATTTTTTTGGCGCTAGTGTAGTATCGTGAGGTCCGTGGTGCGTCCGTGTGACATTTGTGTGACGTTTGACATGAACCCATGGGATGAACCAACCTCAAGTAAGACTGTAAAGTCAAACAGACCTATAATACTAACGCCATCTAGCGATATCCCACCTAGCACTCAACCAAAAGAGAATCGACGCTTGCTTGTGAGAAGAGGTAGGGTCTCCCCACACCCATCGACGCGGAATCGGCTTTTGAGTGAAGTAAGTAAAAGCTTGTAGTTAACACGCGGAATCGGCTTTTGAAGTGAAGTAAGTAAAAGCTTGTAGTTAACAAAATAAGACATTTCATTTGAAATATTATTATTTTCTTAAGTAATTTAATCAAATTAGACTCCCCATAAAACAGAGCATCTATTTACCGTTATTAAGCAAGAATTAAATAAGTTTTTGATAATAATAAAAAAGACAAGTTTTGTAGCTGGGCTCTGTCATCGTGTCTATACTTATCCGTATAAAATTTCAAGCCAATCCATCACTAGAACTGTGTAAAATTCGACTTGTTTATAACATTTGAAAACAACTTATAAACACGAACATTATAAAGCTTATAAACACAACGCCTGAGTGCAATCGCATTGCAATGAAAATAGAACGATTAATTGCTAGTTTTCTTTTATCAGGGCCTTTGCACACCGTGTTTTTTAAACGCGACAACACGTGTTTGTATCGATACAAACGCGATACGCACGCGAATTGTATGGCTGGTGTGGAAAAAAAACGCGCTGCTAACGCGCGTTTCTAAACTGCACGTCGACGGCGCGTTTGAAAAACACCGACCTCTGTGAGCGAATAAGGGCGCCTCTATAGGGAAATTACATAGGGAAGGGACGCATTGACAAAAGGCAAAGGATGTCAGAGAATGGGGGATGAGGGATTTTGGCGAGTTATGAGGTATCACGCGTGTTTGTTAGGTACAAAGGGGTTTTTTTTTTAATTTTATACGTTTTTGTACGTTTAGTTTTTAAAGCTTAATTATTTATTAAAATACGTACATTCTTGAAAAAATAGATGCACAGAATTGATATGGGACTTAGCTCTATGTACATACCTTTGTTTTCTGTACTGTTTACTGTGTTGATGTGCAATAAAGAGTTATTGTATTGTATTGTATTGTAGCCTAAGTAATTGTTCGAATATGGAGTGGAACGTCGACTTTTCTACACTGACACGTTACTACTACATACAATAGGTCATCTTCTTAAGTTTTATACCTATAGGCAAGTAGGTACTATTGTACTTCTATTGTTAGTAAAACAGTTTTGGAACTTGGTCCGTCAAGAAAAATATTTTCTAACTGGCAAGTGGACAGCATACTTTGATCTAGGGGATCAAGACGGAAAGTATAATAACATATTAAACATCGGTTTTTATTTGTACATAAAACACATTTTTAATAAAATATCCCAACTATTTGGAATATCTATTTTTCATTACAATACCTACTCATTTACCCAAGCATTACTTAACTATTAGAACTTATTAAACAATTGTCAATAAATATAATGGAGTTCGTTCAGATTCAATGATGAAATAATAAACAAGCATTGAAAGAAATTCACAGAACATAACAAAGACACACTACAGTCTCGTCGCAATAACGTCATCAATGAACGCATTCCACTTATTTTCGAATATACTAAATAGTCTCGTTTTTCCGTTATCATCTAGCGCACTGTACTTTATAGAATTGATAGCCAGTTGTTTCAGCATTCTAAGATCAGCATGTTTACTAGCGATCGCCACGAAAGCCACATAGAAGTCATCAGAGAGTGGTTCAGCTCCCCAGACGCCTGGGTCGTCGCTTGAAAGAACTACCGGCATACCACGAGCCAAAAATATCGCCAAAGGATGATTCCTCAAGTCCTGGACTAGAGATAACACTGAATTCGATATCACATTAACTTCTAACGCTATATCTTTCTCAGCAACAGCTGTCATAAGTGCTGGATGCTTGATCAAAGCGTAAGCATGTCCTATCCTTTTTGTCCCTAACAAGACAGCATCAAACAAATTCTCGTCTACTGGTGTCCCATACCAATTAGTTTCTCCGCCATGAAAGTAATAATTTATCTCATCTTGAGCCTCTAAAAGCACTGGCGAAAATTCTGCTAAAGGTCGACCCACGTCTTCTTGACCCACGAGGTCAAATCCAGCAAACATGGCAGGTAATTCCTGTTTCACTTGACGCGATAAATCGAGAGCCTCGCGCACTTTATCCACGTTTGTTGCCCGAGCCCTGGTCATTATGAGCTTTATTCCAACGAAGTCAGGATTTACTTTCATAAACAGCTTGGTTACTTCATCATACAAAGTAGCCATATAGATTTTGTCATGTACAGTCCCATTTAGTTCATACAAGCTTGATAATCCACTCCGAATTTCAATATACATGACGTTGTCGTTGTAAAAGTTCTGCAATGCTTGGTAGAACGCCTTCTCGCGCACAGGCCTATACGATATCAAAGATTTAATTGTAAAGTAAACTTGATTGAATTTCTTCCACACGGCGTTTATATCGGTGTGAAATCCGATATGGTCGTCCGAGTCTAAAGTGAAATAATTCTTTAACTTGGCGTCAAATTGAGCTATATCTTCTGATGCGTTTCTGAGGTCGCTCATGAGGGTCCATTTAACGGAGCAAGGTCGCTGCGGCTCCGTGTGTGAGAAGCGTAATTCTAAATTATCGTCTGTGAGACAGGCGTATAAGTGGTCCTCATACGTCAGCTCTATCAAATAGTTCGCACCGAGCATCAGGGAACTATGCACGTGCAACACCGCCCCTTTTGGCATCCGTTGGATGAACTGATACACTTTAGATTTCTTCATCTCATCTTTAAAATCGAAATAGTGCTTCGAGTAGTTGAAATACTGTGGGTTATAGAACGAATTGTTTACCTCTATCTCTTTCCATTGCATGAGTTTTTCGTTGACTAGCAGTTCTTTTTCTGTTAGACGTAGAGAGCCGCCGAGCGATTGCAGGGTTTCCTCTTCGATTAGATTTGTTTTGCGTTCATTGTAGTTGTTTAAAGTGGCACGCGCGTTACTTTTCTCAACGAGTACTAAAAACAGGACACTTGATATTGCGAGTCCATTCATGTTGGTGCTTTCTTACGACCGATCGGGTCACCGGACTGTGACACTCGGTCTCGCCGCGTCGCCTTTAGTACGTGTACTGCGACAATAAATTCCCGTCCGCACATTTATATTGTCAGTTTTCTTTTCGCTGTTCTGTTATTAAACAGTGAGGACCGAGCAAAAAATTCAAGGAAACGTTAGTTTACGCAAAGAGACAAGGGATATTATAGTATTGAATGAGTGAGACTTTGATACGTAGCTATGTTTTGACCGATAGGTTTGCTTAGATTAAGTAACGAATTTATCAACTGTGACTAGTTTCCTACATTATCTGACGTACTCGTATATGTCGTTGACCCCGCTGGCTGACCTGTGATTCGGATAACCGTTACGATACCGGACGTTTACTGGTGCATTAAGAAACGTATTTAATTTACCCACTGACATTAGTTAATAAAAGTGTGACTACGTCTTACGTTGTGTTGTACGTAGGGGAGTCCATGATGCTAAATTCGACCTATGAGACTTTGTAGAATAGTTTGGTATAATTTGGACATAGTTTCGTTTTAGGCTATTCAGCTTAGCCAGTTTAGCCATTTCAGACTTTAATTACCATGTCATCAATTGCTAAATAAGTGAGCAAACGTGTGGTAAAACTATTATTTTTCTTACTTAATAATATTAAAAAAATGTGGCGTTTTTTTAAATCCCTATCCTGAAAAGAACGTTGATTTTGAGATGGGTCTTTATTTTTTATATTTAGCGTGTATATTTATTTGTTATATTTACCTATTATACAATACAATACAATGACTCTATATTGTACACCAGAAATACCCGTCGCTCTAAGTAAAATCAACATTAATTCAAATAGGCAATTTTTTTGCATTTAAAATTAGGTCGGATAATTTGCGAATATATTCTTCAATAATCCACCAAAATTTATCACCGCGACAATAAAAATTTATAAAAAATAATCTTTAATAATTTTGTAAAAAAATCAGGCGAAATTGCTACTCGTATAAGCCTATTTACGTATAGAGCTGGCAGCTTCCTCGGACAACGTATCAGCATTGCTATATACAGCGAGGAAATGCTGGCAGCATCTTTGGGTCCATGCCGCGGGGGGATACTTTTTCAAATTTCTTTTAGTTAGTCTTATAGTTTAGTTATTCGTTTGTTTTACTTTTATTAATATTTTTAATTAGTCTTCTTTTTATATATTATTGTGTTTCATTATTTCATTAACATTAACATATATTTTTTAAAGGAACTTAAAAAAAGGCTTCATATTTTGAAAAGTAAAAATTAAAAATTAGTTACGATAGTGGCATAAAAGGTTAGTATAGTTAAGGATTAAGTATGACTGACTGACTTTAACGTGCCTTGAGACTTTTTGCTGATAATTTTATATCGGTTTAACATAATACGTAATTTCTAATCATATCTATTGTTGGATTTTAAATGGTAATTATTTAAAATCTAATTTCTTGATAATATGTGACTTAATAAATCTCATTTTATTTATCTCCTAATAGAAACTAGACGTATTACGAAATAATCACTTAAGTTTTTTTTTTTTAATTTCCTGGTGGGTTCGGCTTACGAGTCGAAAAACTGAATTATTCAAACATATTTTGACAGTAAATTTACTGATAACATATACCTATGCTCAAAAAAATCACCTATTTTAAGGTACAATTTTTTTTAACCACCTTCCGGAACCAAATTTTGGTGGATTCGGAAATATAGGTTTTTAAAATTACACGTAAAAGCCGTATACAAAAAATTTGCCTTATATCGAATTATTTCAAAATAAACTGTAGAACAACCAGGCTTAAATAGTAAGTGATACAGAAAACAGGTACACAGAGAGAAAATTACAAGGCCTACCTCACCATACACGCAGACGCGTGATTTTGTCAAAATTAGTCATTAATCGCTACCTGTCTATGTTAGAGTTGCCGACTGTGTAAATGTTTGTAAATAAAACCACGGTAAGTCGACTTGATGTTCCTGAGGGGCTAAGTACTACGAAATTCGAAAATTGAAGTTCGTAACGTACCGTCCCTCTCACCATCGTATTTAGGTCCTCAAGAATCCATAGACGACTACATTACAGATCTGAGGAACATAAGCAAACAATGCGACTACAAGTCATTGCACGACGATCTACTCCGTGACATATTCAGTCTAAACCTCAACTCGAACAACCAAATTGAAGACCCAACATGGTATAAGTGGCAGCGCGACGGTACGATACGAAGTTCAAATTTTGCACTCCGTAGTTCCGTACTATAAGGCCTAATTCGTCATATTCCTAACTGGTCATATTCTTAGTTCGACATTTTCAACTGGTCATATTCCTGATTCGTCATATTCCTAACTCTGAAATCCTGAAATTTTGTAAGAAGACAGCCGGACATCTGGAATAACACATAGGCTACTTTCTATCCCAATATTCACATGGGATCGGAATAAAATCTCAAAATCTCATACGCTGGGCACGGAGCCATAAAATTTGGCACTGTTATTTTAAAATGCACGATGTATTTTTTGGGAATTCTGGCGGGAATTTAGTATAATCCCGAAATTTCATGTAACACTGAAACATCTCGGGTTAACTATAGACTTGTGCCTTTTTGACGCGGAGGCCCAATTAGAAGCGGTAGACACCTCATCGGCGACGCCTGACCGCGGCGCGCTATGTGTGAACACGGCTTAATTAGTTGATCATTATAATTTTCAGTGGGTAAAACTGGGTAACTTTGCTTTTGGGATTTTTTTAACGTTTTTATTCAGCTTGACTCGGAACCTTTAACGATAATGATAACTTGTTTATTTACAGAGAACATGGTAGGTACCTACACAATAAACAGTTCTAAAAGTATTAGAAGTCTCACATTCTGACGCGATTGCGACGTGTAAAATTAACACATTCATTAATTATTCTAATATAATTCACGGCAATGATAAAAAAACTACAAATCTCAGATAGTGTTAAATCATACATTAATAATAAAATCGAAGCAATAATAAAAAATAACCGGAAACTAAATAATTAGAAAAACAATGACTACATTACATTAAAATATACTTCAATTTATTAAATACCTACGTTAACTAAATGTGATGACAAAAATTCTCAAACTGAAAAAAAAAATGTGCATATTTGTATAACCGTACACTTTTCAGAAATTTTAATCTGTAGGTATCTGAATAATAGTATCTTAGCCTGGTCATTCTACAGTTTTTTTGAATATAATTCGATATAGGTAAGGCTATTTTTTGGCTTTTGCGTGTAATTTTAAGAACCTATATATTTTCGAATCCACCAAAATTTGGTTCCGGAAGAACGTTAAAAAAAGGTTTACTCTAATATTTTAGACTTTGTGACTTTTTTCAGCAAAAATATTATTTACTGTCAAACTATGTTAGAATAATTCAGTTTTTAGACCTGCAAGCTGAATCCACCAGTATATCTAACAGGATATTTAAAAAAACCACTAAAGTGATTATTTCGTAATACGTCAAGAAAAGGGATTTAAAAAAAATATCATTTAAAATCCAACAATAGATTATTGAAGAGTATATTTGCAAATTACGTGACCTAATTTTAAATGTAAAAAAAATTATTAGAATTAGTGTTGATTTTACTTAGAGCGAAGGTGTTAGGTGACTGGGGTATCTGATACGACTCTATCTCTAGGATCGGTAGGCGTGTCAGGTATTTTTGCACGCTCCGCTGTGGCAGATATTAATTACCTAATGCAGGTACAGTAATTAAAAATGTTTTAAACAAAAACTTATTTTCAAACAAAACGCCTCGAAATTACAAAATTTATTCTTACAAGGTTTAGCTGACGCCGTGGTGCCAATGGTACTATTACGCGTCCGTTAGAAGCGTGACCAGGAGCAATGGCGCACAACTGTGAACATTAACGCTCCTATGCAGCGTATAAAAAGACATAATACAGCATGTAGCTATTCAAATCTCTGACATAGTGTAAAGCCAGTAGGTAATCTGCAAGCAACGCACCGAAGTTGCATTCGCCTAAGCGCCCCCACTTGCTGTCCCTCAATCTGTGTTAGCTTGTGGAGTGCAAAGTCGTCATGTTAAAGTATTTACTCCTATCAAATTGTTCCCGGAAGTAAATGGGAAGGACTCGAAATCAATTCAACCACAGGTTTCCCGTGGGTTATGATTATGAAAATAGATAATAAATAATATACTAAAAATCCCAATCAACATCATCAGGTGTGGTGTGGTGTGTAGTCGAAGAATTGCAATTGGTTTTAGTTCATGGACATTTATTGACAGATTTTCGTAACACAAGGGAATCAGGGAACAGCGGTTGAAACTTTTCCGAGCGCCACCCAAGTAGGTACTTAGTTGACAGAGCAAGCACATGGGCAAAAGATGGCTCAATACCGTTTTTCCAGAGATGAGAACTTACGCCGATCGACTTTATCGCTCCTTAAATCACCTAAAACAGTAAATTTAATCTGTTTTCGAGCTCTCAAAACATTACATAGGTACACACATACATACTCCATCATCATCACTTGAATTTTTGTTTCAAAATACAGTTTCACTTTTGACACCCTACATTTTGAACACCGACTAATGCATGGAAACGTATGACAATCAAAATTAAAAATCCTAAAAAAACATTTACAGACGTATTCAGTCAAACTTGCCCAATTTTTTGCTAACCTACTACGTAGACATACAAATAGAATATAGTAGGTACTAGGTACTCTTAGGTAGTTAAGTACCTACCAAGGATAACAAACAAGGTGCAACAAACGTGAGTCCCCGACTCCTTATACCACATTCGTTGTAACTCTACACCTCTTTCTTACCTTATTTAATACCTAGCTCGAATAACACTTCCCAAATGTCGAAGCACACCTACTGATGCTATACTACACCACAAATTTAGCTATTTTTTGCTCACAGGCGCTTTAAAATGTGTTACCCTAAAACACTAATTAGTGTGATACGGTCCACCTCCCATGTCGCTACGGCCCATAAGTCGTTAGTTCATCAAGCGACGCATAGCGACGCCTCAATTTGTTGACACTAGTTCAACCCTGCAGGCTTGCTCGCATAAGATTTCAAATATCCACCTTAAAATGTCTAGAAATCACGCTAACTATATATATAAAAAAAAACTAACCTTTATTTCTGTCCGTAATGGACTTGTAATGCACTCATTCATTTAGAGAGTAAACGAAACGTACTGTAATTATTTTAATCTGCAAAAACTATAACGTGAGTGGTGATACAGACAGCCTTATTAATGATTAGACATTTATCTACCATACGTAGGTAAATATCGCGTATCTGCACTACGTTATATAGTTTTACAAGGGATTTTAACTTCATATTTGATATTTAGCCAATATGTCTTGCCCGTTCTAACTTACGCTTCTGAAACATGGACGTTTGCGAAGGCACACCTATGATGGTCATGATACTTCTTGCCCATATCCTCAATTCGGAAATTAACTGGAGTTTGTGGATGTGGGCAGGAGGGTAACACAATCGAAGTGGAGATGGGCAGGACACGCAGGACACTTGGCAAAACGCATCGACAGCAGTAACAGTACCACTACCATGAGTTTACAGTGACCGTACTCGATAGCGACGGCGTAAATTATTTGTAGAGGCGCTGTACAATTCTCCATACAAATAATTTACGCCGTCGCTATCGAGTACGGTCACTGTAAACTCATGGTAGTTTGGTAGTTTGGTAGTGGTACAGGTAGTCACGAGCGGTTACGGAGTGGTTGGCAAGATTTTATCAAAGAACGATGGGCAGCCGACCCGTTGATTGGATGACATCCGACAGTCGGCTTGTAAGCTGTGAATGAGACTGGCACAGGACCGAGTGAAGTGGCGTGACAGGCCTTTACTCAGCAATTAGGTGGATGTGTGTAGGCTAATTTAATTGATTGCTTTGATTGATTGATTTATTACAGAAAAGGTGTAATGATTGGGAATGGGCTTTTGTCATACATGCGGAATTTTTCAATGGTATATTTCCGACGGAATAACAGAAATCAAACAGGGCGCTGTATTCTTCGTTTCACATTAACGATATATTAAATTAAAACTAACGATAAACCAACATACTTGTACCTACTACTCCACACATGTAGTTACAAGGTGATTATCGGAAATTTAGCGCTAGCTTAAAAACTTATCGCATAGGTAATCTGATACCAAAATAGTCATGACCACTGTCAGTTGCTAAGCTGTTAATGTACGTTTACAACGATAAACACACCTATTATAAATTTAATTGATTAAAACGATAACCCCTCGGCAACTGATTAGCTGACCTAGGTATCTGAGTAGAGTAGGCCAATCAATACTTACCTTTTTGAATGTTTGAACTTAGCGGTAAGTTTAGGTATACCTAAGTAATAATTTTTACAGATATAGGTCATAATTTACAAATTATGAGGAATGCCTAATCCGTATCCGTGTGTATCCGTAATGTAGTGTGTGGCATAATAAATGAAATAGAAATTTGTTTTTGGGAGGATCGTCGTAACCGCCACGCTTGACAGGCGATTTGGCGTTAAAATAAGGACGTTGCTGTACGTCCTCTGGATCTTGGAGGAAGGCACCCAGAGCCTCGACAAGGATGGGCCCCTCACAGTCATCATCATAAGCCGAAAAATGTCCTCTGTTGATCAAAAACTTCCCCCTTAGAACGCCACAATGAACGACACCTCGCCGCTCGCACTGGTGCAAGCAGCTCTCACGATATCGTCAGTCCACCTAGTAGGAGACCTGCAAACGCTTCGCTTTCCGATTCGTGATCGCCCCCTCACAATAGAGGTGTGATAATAGTACATTACTGTAGAGGCCGGGAAGTAGGGGGTTGCCGGCCAAGCAGATATAGACGGCTGAGCGTAGCGAGGCCGGATAGGGATGCGAGGCCGGCAACCCCACGTTCCGGCCGAGGCTTGTATACTTAGTGCTTTTCTCAAACACGACATGAAATAAAATAAATAAAACAAAAAATAAGCTGGCGGGACGCTAGTCTGGTCGCCCTGTTGCGTGCGCGCGTGTCGCGCTGGCTGCTGGCGGCGGGCGGCTGCGGGCGGTGGTGCTGGGTGTGGGCGTGCGCCGTGTCGCAGAGCGCGCGTTGAAACAAAAGACGGTCGCATTGCCGGCCAGCGGCCTGCAAAGTTGTATGAAATCTCTTTGCAGGCCGCTAGAGTGACCGCGCGCACGCAGCTGAGCCGCAGCGCCTGCAGCGCGATACTTCTCGGCCTATTATTTGTAACACAACGTCAATATTTCATGTCAAATTCCATTTGTTTGAGAAAAGCAATTTTGACGGGTCAGCAGCCTTTCCGTTTTATATTCAAACAGTCTATTTTCGTCTTAGGTGCCTGGCCTTACACCTATTACGAAGTGCAAAATTCGATCTTCGTATCTTGCCGTCCCGCTGACTCTAATATCATTTTAACACGAGAGTAATGGGGACGGTACGATACGAACTTTGATTTTCGAATTTCGTAGTATAGCTCTGCACACCTTCGTCAAGTCCTGAGCATAGTACTGGGTCTTCATTTCGGATTTAATCCTTGACATTCGAAAAAATACTACTGAAGTATAGATAGTGTTATCAACTCACCGATGAGAGCTAATCTTAACATACTTAACCTAACCAACAAAAAGTTGGAAAACCCCGACATCGTCACTTCAAAGTTCAATATCTCAAAAACGGCTGAACCGGTTTTGATAAAACATGTCTAGGAACCATTGCGAAAAACCCTGCTTTCAAATAAATAAAAAAACCGGCCAAGAGCTTGTCGAACACGGCCAAAATAGGGAATCTTCCAAGTTTAGGTATATTTTATATCTTACTCTTAAACTAAGTACTAATAATTCTCAAGCAAACTTAGCCGTTATAGTTTTCCTTGTAAGTTTGATATACTTACTACCATTTAGATTTTTTTTTTTTTTTCCACCCACCAGTTTAGATTTTAGAGGGGGGAACCCCGATTTTAATGAAAATTTTCAATTTAAAAGTGAATATTTCGCAAAAAAATCACTGAATCGAAAAATCGTCTTAGCAAACCCCTAATGATTTTTAAAGATCTATCCAACGATACCACACTATAGGATTGGACTAGAAAAAAAAAAACACCCCCACTTTACGTCTATCGGAGGCATTCGGAGGTAACATTTTTTTTTTAATTTTTTATTGTACCATTTTGTCGGCATAGTTTATATATATATTCGTGCAAAATTACAGCTTTCTAGAATTGATAGTCCCTGAGCAAAGCCGCGGACGGACAGACAGACAGACAGACATGGCGAATGGCCGTTTTTTGCCATTTTGGCTCCGGAACCCTAAAACCCGCATTCAAATCGGTTCACCCGTTTAAGAGCCACGCTATGCCACAGACAGACACACAAACATACAGACACACATAGCGGTCAAACTTATAACACCCCTCTTTTTGCGTCGGGGGTTAAAAAGATTCAGTAAGAATGTCGGTTCTTACTTAATAAATATTTACGATTGATAAAATTAACGAGCGTTTATACCTGCTGAGCTGCCAACGTTGAATTTTTGTTAGTTTTTCTCGATTATTCCATAAAAAATTAATGAAAATTAAAAATGTTTTCTGGTAGAACACTTCTTTATTTATAAGTTAATGTGTCTACTCCAATAATAAAATCGTGATAGACTTTTATATTCCTTAAAAACGAATTAATATTTATGACCGGTTTTTAAAGAAAAATTGCTATGACGAATAAAATTATTGGAGTAGACACATTAATTTATATATTAAGAAGTGTTCTATCAGACAACATTATTAATTTTTAATCAATTTATATGGAATAATCGAGAAAAACTAACAAATATTCAACGTTGCCAGCTCAGCAGGTATATAAACGCTCCGATTTTGTAGTTTTGTAGTTATTGGGAAGTCTGCTGATATAGTTGCTGTGCGAATTTGTACAAAAACACGATATGCTGGTTTATTGTCTTACGCACTCCGTAATGAATGTTATTTATTTTTCATTCACCGTTTTTTTCGGGAACGAATTATTAAAAAGGCTAACCACCTTTCTTACCGAAAAGAACCAATTGATGATGATGATGATAATGACCTCGCAGAGGGCTTTCCATTGATTAAGTAATAATCCGAATGTAATAAATCGGCCACTATGTTTAGCGTTTGTGGACTATGAAAAAGCCTTCGATTCAATCGAGACCTGGGCTGTATTGCAGTCCCTTCAGCGATGCCATATTGACTATAGATACATCGAGGTGTTAAAGAGTTTGTACAGCAGCACCACTATGTCGATCCGGTTGCAGGACGAGAGTACACAACCAATCCAACTGCAGCGAGGTGTGAGACAGGGAGACGTTATTTTTCCGAAACTGTTCACAAATGCGTTGGAG
>NC_133480.1:7140639-7200913 GCF_025370935.1 Choristoneura fumiferana
TCAGACGATTTTTCGATTGAGTGATTTGTTTACGAAATATTCAACTTTAAGTGCAAATTTTCATTAAAATCGAGCGTCCCCCCCCCTCTAAAAATCTAAACCGGTAGGTGGAAAATTTGATTAAAATTCAGAATGGTAGTAAATATATCATACAAAGGAAAGGTGTTGTGGCTAAGATTGCTTGAGAATTATTAGTAGTTTATGAGTAATAGCAGCCTAAGGTATAAAATATACCTAAACTTGGAAGATTCCGTATAAAATACGAAATCCTTAGAAAAATATTACTTATTTTTTTCGTAATGGCTACGGAACACTATTTTGGGCGTGTCCGACACGCTCTTGGCCGGTTTTTTTATTTGTATTCTCTATCACTGATTGATCCGGGTATTTGTGCAGGCTCTATTAATGAACTAGGTACACTATTTTTACCTCATTTCTTCGCTACAAAACGTGCACCACATCTAAGTCTGTGCGACACATGTAATGCCACCCAAAATAGTGACGTGTTTCGAACTATCTACGAATTTTATTATCATTGCTTGTGTAAACTACTACTCGAGACAACTAACTAGGCTTGATAATGAACTCGTATAGAGTACGAAACGCGTCGGTATTTTTGTGTAGTATTTGTGACAGTCACCCAGAAGAGGAAAGTATCTGCTTAAAACGTAGGTACAGTCAAGTGGAAAATAAGTATCTATTCGAACCACTCAAAAATATGTTAATACTACGGCCTTATTGCGTCAGAATAAGAGTTTGTGGACTTATTTTTGAAACTTTGAATAAGTTCATATTTCACTTGATTGTACCATTAGCCAACACGTCTATTGGCATTATTGTTTTATGAGATGCCAACGATTATGAACTTTAGGGTGATACACCACATATTTGGCTGATGGTACAGTCACCAGCACCAATATCTGACACAACAAGCGTGCATAAATATCTGATACGACTCTATTCTAGGGCCGGAAACATGTGTCAGATATTTTTGCACGCTCCGCTGTGGCAGATATCAATGCTGGTGACTGTACCTATGTGGCGCACGGACTTTAACTGAGGTGCACGAAGCAAGGTTTGTAGTGCGAATAACGACCATTATATATATATCGTCGCTTCGGAGGTAAAGATACTAAAGCGACATTTGGCCAACTTTACAGGAGAGCGATTTGAAGTTTTTTTTTGACGAAAAAATTCATAACTCGTTCTTTTGTGAACACATTCTAGAATTTATAAGACTGTATGAAAGTCAATTCAGCATACTATGATCTGAAATGTATAATTTTGACCTAAGTACAATAGTTCAGGAGATAGGTGGCGCTTTAGTCATTCGTCTTCAACTTTTTGAGACAACGCAATAAGGTAAAAGGACTAAACGTAAGAATTGGTTTAATATATCATAATTTCAGATGACTAACGGGATATTTATTCTAGTTTTTTTATCTTCAATTTACTTAATGGCGTTGATCAATTTCTTATCAAACTGTGTTTAATGCTTATTCACCAATAATCAAGCTATTTTACAACTGCATAATGCTTAAGCACCCTTAAATGATAATCATAAAACAATACAAATACTTAATAGGCTTGCAAGTTAAATGATTTGAAATACAAAATACTTATTTTCAGATTGCTTTAACGAATGATCACTAAAGGACCGTCTGCAGGGATAATACGACACTCGAAACTCGAAGTTCGTATCGTACCGTCCCTCTCGCTCTCGTATTAAATAGTATAATTGTCAGAGGGACCCGCACGACACGAACTTCGACTTTAATCAATATTACTAAATTCAAAGGAAACACAGGAAATCGTAGAAACTTTTAAGTTTTATTTGACATTGGTTCTTGTTATCGTGTTATCTGCCTATCGTCAACTATTGGGGGATAGAGTTGTTCGCGTCCGTGGGCTTTAGCTCTAGTTGCCCACACGTGTCCCCTAGGTAGCGCCAAATGAACAACCTCATTCCTCGTGGTAGGCTTCGGCAGCGGTTTGTCACCACCCACCTAACTAAGTTATGCTGCAAAACGGTCTTGGCCGTGTTCCAGCATATTAAAGTTAGGAGTAGCCATGTGGAGGGACGGGTCTGGGCAGGGACTTGCGTGCAAACCAGTTTCAGTACCGTCAGTTTACTGCACCGGGTGCCTGTTCGTGGAGGGTAGCGGAACCCGAAGCGCGGTGCTCCGCTGGCCGACCGCAGTTAGTAGGGGCCCAAGTAGAGGTTTCGCCAACTTTGAAAGGCTGCCCCGCTAACTTGCGAAAATCTTGAAGATGTGCTGTAGTGCCGGTTGGCGACCAAAGAGAGGACCCGAAAGCCGTCTTTGGGGGGGTTTGGGCATCCCCGCAGTCACCAGACCGGGCTCCTTGTGTTGTGGATCACTTTCGTGTGCTGCTGGGTTAGCAGCACTGTGTCTGTTCAACTACCGTCTTTTCTAACCTATTCACTTTTGTCTTTCTCATCTCCTTCTTCTTTTCTTCCGGTGAAATTACTGCAATGGCACGTGAGGTATCCCATTTTAGGCCTCTAGGTTGCAACGCGTCTGCAATACCCCTGGTTTGCAGATGTTTATGGGCGGTGGTGAGCTCTTGCCATCAGGAGACCAGGATACCCAGACGCAGATAAAATGTCCCTTAGACACGGCGTACTCGCACTACCCACACTACCCAGGGTACAGCCTGGAGCATACTTTTAAGCCACGTGCTGGGGTCTGCTTGTACGTTCGTGATGACATCTGTACTCAGCGTCTCCACACAACCTGAGGATCCTAGCTTTTCCATTCTTTGGCTACTGATGGACACTGGTGTTGAACAAACGGTTTACGCTCTAATCTATATATCGGTCGCACAGCGGTGACTTGAAAACGACCAGGGTCTTTGATCACCTCAGTGTTACAGCACGGCGTGTGGTTCAACAACGGTATCCGCGTGCGTAGTTGGTTTCCTTGGGGGACTTTAATGCTCACCGCGAGGACTGGTTGTTCCCGTATCAAGTCAGAGTCACGGACCATGCAGGAAGAGAAGCGCGCAAGTTTGCGCTTTCGCTAGATCTCACCCAGCTGGTTAAGCAGCCGACTCTCATACCGGATGTTGCCTTGCACACGCCTAATTGCTTGGACCTTCTGCTGACGACTGATCCAGACAGGTATAATGTGTCGGTGTCTTCCCTCTGGGTACTTCTGACCATTGTCTGGTGAAATTTGTGTCGCAGTACTCTCTTCCCGATTGCTCAATCGGTACTCTGCAAGTATGGCGATACAAGTAAGCAGATTGGGATGAGATGCGTCATTTCTTTGCTTCCTATCCATGGCAGAAAACTTGCTTTCCCAGTGACGATTCGTCGAGCTGCGCAGAAGCTGTTTACGATGTGTTGCATCAGAGTATGGAATATTTCATTCCTTTCTCTGACGTATCCACTGGTGGCAATCTCGCCCATGGTTTAACGCTGAGTGCGCTTAAGCTGAAGCAATTAAGCACTCTACTTGCTTACTTACTATGGGCTGATGCTCATGTCGCAAAGCTCCGGACAGGACGTACACGTTAAAGAAACAGCTCTTCAACAAAGCTGCCATGTCCTGCAAAAAGGTCATACGGAAAGCGCGATTCCTCCATGTTGGTTGTATCGGTGCCAAATTTGCTTTCTACCCCTCTGAGAGTAAAGAAAAAGAAAAGAAATAAAGAAAATACATTCCATAAGCGTTTTCGTCCTTAGCCAAATCGGTGGAGTCCAATTTCTGTAGTCCGTTATAAGTCGCTAGGTTACACTGCAGCGGAAAGGGCAAACCTGTTTGTCTCTCTGTTTGCGGAAAATTCGCGTCTTGATGATGGTAGTGCAGCGCCTCCCTCCATTCCTCACTGTGATACGTTTAAGCAGGAGGTCGAAATACACCAAATAGAGGTTTTAAGAACGCTGCGTTCTCTGGACGTGAATAAAACTAGTAATAAACTATACCTGGAATTGTTTTAAAGACCTGTGCTCCGGAACTGTCTCCGGTTTTGACACGTCTGTTCAGACTCTCCCTCAAGATGAGGTAGGTCCCGGTATCGTGGAAGATTGCTAATGTGCAGCCAGTACCTACCAAAAAGGCAGTCGTGCCAACCCGTCGAACTATTGGCCTATCTCAATCACCTCCATACTATGTAAGGTAATGGAGTGTGTATTGAATGCTAAGTTCCTGGTTGGTATATCTAGAAGGTAAGATCTCTTCAATGACCGCCAATACGGGTTCCGCCGAAATCGGTCCACTGGGGACCTTCTGGTATATGCTACTCACATTTGGGGTGAACCTGTTGAGAAGCATGGCGAAGCTCTTGCTGTGTCTCTCTTCCAAGGCATCCGATAGTGTCTGGCACAGAGGCCTTCTTAGCAGGATTCCTCCTGTCCTATGCTCATGGATCTCTGATTTCCTGCGGAACCGATCTATTGGAGTCGTTATTGACGGATGCTCATCTGATCTCATGGCAATCAATGCCGGGTGCCTCCGGGATCGGTCCTATCTGCAACTCTATCATTGCTGCACATTCACGATTTGCTCATACCCGATGTCTTTGGGTACGTAGATGACGCACAATTGCAGAGAGGTACCTTTCTAACGGCCCAGGCCAGCGATGATAAGATCGGGCACTCAGGGGGTTATGGTACAGCGGACGAATTCGACCTCGGAGGCCATGTCCGATTGGGGCTCGGCCAACTCGGTCCAGTTCAGTGCTGCCAAGACACTGGCGTGTCTGTTTACCGCTAAGCGGAGACCGTTCACTTTGGCTCCTACAGTCCATAGGAGGGTATCCTTACCAACTAAAGACACCTTGAGGTTCTTGGTTAGACCTTCAATCTAGTCTCAACTTCGGTGCGGCTATTGAGTCCAGAGCGAAAACGGCTGCTAAAAAACTTAGTGTCCGATATAAGGTGAAACGGTATTTCACACCTGAGCGGCTTTTTACTCTTTACCAAACGCAGTAAGGTCCTGTATGAAAACTTCTGTCGCCTTTGGGATGGTTCCGCCAAGTATCAGTTAGCTTCATTGGATTCGGTGGAGCGCCGGCCCGAAGACTCTTCGGTGACAGTCCGCTGATCAGGACAGGCTACGTAGCCTCAAGAACCATCGTACAGTTGCTTGTCTGTCTTTTTTTTTATATAGTACTTAAGTTGCATGTTATCTCATGCTTTATTTCAAATGAGATCACAGCAGATTTGTTTTTGTATAGTAAAGCCTGGACGTTTAAATAGCTAGATGTCAATTCATCATATTTCTATATCATACCCTATTTTCGATACATAGAAGTCTCACAATAAGGTTACCTTTTTATCATGTTCCTTCGTACCTAACTCTAATAACAGTTAATAGAGTTAGTGCACATAATCATAATAATTATTCGTTTACAAACATACCTTTCGTAATCACAATCAATTATTACAGGTTTGTTGACAACACGCTCTATTATTGCGTTGATATAAAAGACGCGCATAGTACCTTACCTATCCTTGGTAAAGTGATTGTAACTTAAATTCCTAAGATTAAAGTCCAGATTACTTTGGCATGATATCTACAATTCGTATGAAAATATCGTGGCTACTTTTACTAACTGGCCAATATAATTGATTTTCGTAAAAGAAATAGGCTATAGGTATAGGCTGGGATGAAAAGAAAAATACCTAAACACTTCTTTTTTTGACAATAAAATGTCAGATTATTGACTTACTGGACCAAACATAATACTTTAATATTATGTTTTTTACAAATTTAAATATTTTCTTTCTTTTGCTATGTTGTAATGACGCTAATACACCACAGATTCTGTTAACTGTTTTGTACTAAATACTCAAACGACTTAAATATATTCTTATCAGTTTAACCAAAATACTAAACGCATCCAAAACTTCAGAATAGACTGGAACAATTTACTAAAGCGACGAAGAATCATATTTCTTGATATGCACAGAGTACTAAAACGCCAAATGTATTTAAAGGTGAAGAATTACAAATGACTTAACAATATAAACGTGTAGAATCTAAAACAGGTAAAAGCACTAAAGAGAAAATACTCAATTTAAGCGTCGGATTAGTAAGAAGTGTCCCAAATTTCACTGATTTTTCAGGGACTAAAGCGCCAAAAAAGTCCTCTGATCGTCCCGAAACCCCGATAGATCGATGCAGAAAAATTCGCTGATTCCGGTGGTATATATAACTCAATTTGGCCCAAAGTGTCGCTTTAGTATCTTTACCTCCGAAGCGACGATATATATATATATATATATATATATATATATATATACCCAAATAAATACAGACAACGTACGAATGTACAATAGGTATCCAGCGAAATGACGGACAAAAAATATCGAATGTATATTTCAATTTCCCATTCAAATTAATTCTAGTTTCTATTATAAGTTTGAACTTTGCTCTCCCAAAGCATTAGAATTCATTCAAACTTTTAATTACACATAATAGTTCATTCACTTTCCAATATGTATTCCATTAACAATCCAATGTCACACATGACTATACTTTGGCGTAAGTAAGTTCAGATCCAATGAATAATGTTTTTCCGTCGTATTTTGTTGGAGTATTTATGTTGCTTTCTCAATTAAACAGTAAACTTCAGCTAGCTAGTTGAAGAAGCAAAATAAATAGGAACTTGACTTTTCTGACAAAATACGATGGCAAAACATTATTTACTACATCTGTAATAATAGTAACCAACAGCCTAGGGACCCGCATCGGGCCCTTGAAACGGGGAATTTATTGAAATCTAAGCTCCGAAATATTTGAGTATGTACCTTGCCCGCTACGATATAATTCATCATCATCATCCGAGCCTATATACGTCCCACTGCTGGGCACAGGCCTCCTCTCAGAACAAGAGGGCTTGGGCCATAGTTCCCACGCGGGCCCAGTGCGGATTGGGAGCTTCACACGCACCATTGAATTGCTTCGCAGGTTTGTGCAGGTTTCCTCACGATGTTTTCCTTCACCGCATAGCTCGTGGTAAATTTCAAATGTAATTCCGCACATGATTACGATATAATTATTTGATGGCAACTAATGGAACTCCAAGGCAGAACGACATAACCTAGACATGTTTGGGCTTGTTATATTTTAATAATAATGGTCTTAGTTAGGCACTTGTCCCACCGCCGACGATGAGCGAGAAGCGAGTAGAGCGAGTAACTCGAAACGAGTGGGTGAGCAGCGAGAAGCGAGTGTAGTTTTGTCGCTGGCTGTAAGCGAGTGTTCGAGTGCGACGGGCGATTACTCGCTCCACTCGACTCGCTCGTGCGGGGCGGCCGCCAAGCTGACATCGCTGAGCGAGTATCTCTCAGCGAGTTTTATAGCTCTTGTCGCTGCGACAAAAGATGTAAGAGCGAGCTCTCGCCGACAGTGTGAACAGCCAGCGATCAACTATTAATATGTGTCTCTTTTACTCACACAGGATCTTATATCTTTTGTTCGTTTCTTGAGCGAGAAAATAGTCGATAGCCAATCGTTTCCTCTCTGGCGGTGAGACAACTGCCTTAGGGTGTACTTTGACCGCAGGTAGCTTTCATTGTGATGATGGAGCAGCATTATATTGGGTTAACGATCGTTACTTTGGCAGAACTCGAGTCGTTTGTTTTCAAATCGAACAAAAACCACTCGGGCATAAATGAATGTTTTAATTGACTGATAGCCAAGTTTCCAGTAAATATTCAAATTTATTTTTTAAACGTCAATAATAACATCAATTCAACAATTATCATAGAATACAAAAAATATACGGTATATTTAGTATCACTGAACACAATAAGTTGGAATGTAAGCTTACTTCAACATTGTCAAATTTTAATGATTGCGCTGTAGTTGGACAGGTTCACTGAACCTCGCAGGGTTTTTTTCTGTAAATTCTGAAAATAAAAAAATATTTATTAGATGAAGCAAACGTTGGTTTTTTGAATTTAGTACCTCAATGGGCAAAAACGGAACGCCGGCCGGCCAGAAATCCAAAACGTCCTGAGGCCTTATTGACTTTGAATCACAATCTTTTTCACCGCTTATTTCTGTCACAAGGTATAAGACGAGGGTAGAAAGAGATGGTGAATGCATTAAGCTGCGTCCACATTTGTATCATTTTGTCGTATCGTATCTCTGTCGCGTTGCACCGACGCGTATCAAGATCGCTAGTGTGGACGTGTTTTGATACTGTATCACGATACGAAGTTACGATACGCCGAGATCGCTCTCGGGGCGGTTTTTCCCCGACCATCAAAGGGGATACGGATAGCGTCCACACTTAATGATACGAAACGCTGCTACGCTACGGTTAGTATGGACGCATTTTTGCACGCGACGATGCTAGTGATACGGTGTGCCCAAAGTGACCGTCCATACTTAGGATACGCGAGCTCGATACTATACGCATGAACGTGATCAGCAAAATGAAACAAATGTGGACCCAGCATGGCTACTACGAAACTCGAAACAAGAAGTTCGTGTCGTGCGGTCCCTCTGACACTTATACTATTTAATACGAGAGCGAGAGGGACGGTACGATACGAACTTCGATTTTCGAACTTCGGAGTAGGCCCTCAGCTTTAGGTCGTATTGTCAAAAGCGCTGACGTTCGCGATCGCATTCACTATTTCTTTCTACCCTCGTCTTATACCGTGTCACAGAAAGATGTGATGAAACGATTGTGAATCCAAGTGTGTAAGACAATAAGGCCATAGTAAAAGAGGAGAAGTAAGTTCACTACAAACAAAAGTACATCGCGCGGCTTAAATGTGTGCGCGTCGGGCTGGCAAGCACCCGCCGCACGCACACACTGATAATTTAAGGAGGATTAAGTTTTCTGTAGTCTGTACGTTTTGATTTTAGCTCGCTCGTCTTGCGATCGCTTCGCGAGATGATTACCTTTTACGTTCGCGTACTCGTACTTACGTATTTTTTTGTATTAGGTATAGTTGTAAATTAGTAGTATATAAGTGTAGTGTAATAGTTTCGTGCAGGGACACATGAAAAAATAATAGATACCTACCTACCTATAAACAATATAGTTATAGTATTATGTGTAGGTAAACATGAGTAGTATGTACAAAGTCGCCATCACCACTCCGGCGAATTTATAAATAATATTTTTAAATTTACCTTGTATAATAATAATAATATAGCGGCATAGAATCTTGTTTGTTTAGACACAGATATAAGACAATTTTAAGTTAACTTTTGTACTAAAATAATTTGCCAGTAGGTAATTAATCTAAAATAGACATCGACAACCCTAAGCGTCCGCGCCGGAGTAGGCAGTCAAGTCTCCTAAAGGGTCGGAGTTTACATACTTCTCCCCTTTTACTATGACAAGGCCCTCTGATCGGTGATGCAGCAGATTGCTTGCTAACCGACTATTCTTGCCGACCCGGGTCGTCGGGTTAATTCTTAATTTAAAATACCTTTTTAAAAATACTGGCCATAAGCAGATTTGTCCTCTTAATGCTTTCCTTCTTGGCATCTTCCTTTTTTTGCACCACTTCGGGAAGAGACTTGTAAATTTTCTCAGAATGTTTTTTCATTTCTTTTTCACTTATAATTTTGGGTTGACTTGCTAGAACAAAATATGAAAACAATTATTATAAGTATGAACCTGTAACCCCTCGAGTAGATGATCGAGGGTTCGAGTGGCTTTTCGGTGTATAAAATCATTGTGAGGAAATATGTATACACTTGCAATATTCTATGGTGTATGATGTTTCCAATTCGCATCCTAAGATAGATAGATACCTACTCGTATGAGAAGATGAAATTTTCCTGTGTTCAACATTTCACTTTGTACAGTGGAGTTCAAATTTATATTTACACTTTAGTAGGTACAGTCAAGTGTAAAAATATGAACTTATTCAAAGTTTCAAAAATAAGTAAGTACCACAGACTCTTATTCCGACGCAATAAGGCCGTAGTAACATAATATATGTTGAGTGGTTCGAATAGATACTTATTTTTGCACTTGACTGTTTCTTGTTATTGTTAGTTAATTGTAAATTTTGTACAAAACATATCTTTGACCATAAACAAGTGGCAATTCGACTGTCAACACAGTGCACATACCGACATGTAGGAACTATTAAATTGCATTACTTGTACCCAAAAGCAGTAAAGTATAGATTTTGAACACTAATATTTAATTAAATAAACCCGGATAACTCACGTCTTAAATCGAGTTTAGCTCGACACGTTTCGGGCTAATTCGTAGCCTTTCTTCTCCGTGTCGCGTTGCTACTAGAAGAAGGGGTACAAATTAGCTGGAAACATATTGAGCTAAACTCGATTTAAGGCGTCAGTTATCTAGGTTTATTTCATGAAATAAAATTATGGAAAGCCTGAATCAACTATTTGTACTTACGTTGGCGCCGTCCAAAACCAAGTTGTTTTGCCAAATGTCGCATTTCGTCTTCAGTCAATGTCGGCAAGCTCCCCATTTGCATTGACAGCACTTCTCGCTGCCTGGAACGTTCACTTGCTCTAAAAAATTACAGTTTTATGAAGCGAATAAGGTATAATCAAACCAACTGAATTGTGACCAGAGGCCGTATTGTCTAACTAACGCAACACGCTGACGTTCGCAAATATGGCATTCACCATCTCTTTCTATTCTCGTCGTATACCTACGGTGTGACAGAAAAAAGTGGTGAAAACGATTGCGATGCTAAGTGTAGACAATAAGGCCTCCACTCCGGCCTTTTCATAGAATATGCCGAACAAGGAAGATAACTGGCGATGAGAGCGTTCTACGGTGGGTAAGAAATCAAATGTTTGGACTGCAAAGTACCTGCGTGTAATAAGGCCGAGCTAAGGATATCAGAAATATGTATCTGTAGAAATATATCTGGAACGAAAATTAACCATAAAGAAAATGTGATAACGTTACCATAAACAAGACAATTTTCAGAATTTAATGTGTAGTGGGGTAATAAGGCCTACGGGCTTAGCATAATTAAATGTAAATTTAAATGTTATGTTGTGAACCTATACTTGTTTGTTGTTTTTTTTATTTGGGCGTAGAGATCAATAGTAATCTTAAATAGTCAAAGATATGTAAAAAATAGTAACTGTTTAATAATGATCATCAATCATCCCAGCCTATATACGTCCAACAGGCCTCCTCTCAGTATAGTTCTGCGGATTGGAACTTCACACGCACCATTGAATTTCTTCGCAGGTTTGTGCAGGTTTCCTCACGATGTTTTTCCTTCACCGCAAAGCTAAATTTCAAATGTAATTTCCGCACATGAATTTCGAAAAACTCAGAGGTGTGAGCTTTGAATCTGTTTGAGAGGCGATAGGTCAAACCACTAGGCCACCACGGCTTCTACATTTTTTTCTTGATAAATAAAGTAGGCTTTTATTACCCTACCCTACTTTAATAATAAGGCCAACTTGTAAAGTTTTATTAGAAACATTAAAAAAAAAATTTGTTTAAGGTAAAAGTTAGCACTTAATCAAATCATCATTCACTTTAAAATTCGTTTATTGAACTGGATATTATCCATTTTATACTAGGCTTTATTACACGCAGGTAACTTACATCCTATCAGAAAATAACTAAACCCAGCATCCTGGACAGACAATTCAATCCGATTCGAAAGAAACGCAACATCTCGAGGCTAGATCTACGGCTACAACTACAAGTTTTTCGAAATGTCAAACTATATGAATGCGTTCGCTTCGCTTCATCGCGCCGTGTGCATTTAATAACATTGCGCTAGGAAAGTAGGTACAACATTTAGCAAGCGTTTGACATTTTCACGTCGCGCCGCGGTCGGACTGATTTCACGTAATCAAAGATGATCTGCCCTGCGTGTTATGACATAAACAAGTCCTAATTTTAATTTATTGTTCAATATTTAGTTTTTTCATATCATGTCTCGTTATATAACATATGGGCATCGATGATGTGATGAAAAAAAGCTATAGGTAAGCTTTTTAAAATATAATTTTTCTTTTTCGGTCTTATAGGGCGAATATAAAGCTTTTTTAAGTTTATGTCGACTGGACGTCAGTAGGTAAATATGTGTGTCCCGTCTGCACCGATATTTAAAAATGAACACTTGGTTAGATCATCTGCTTCAATAAAGGTCAGTGTGTCGACTGAGAGTTACTTTATTTATTACGAGGACTTACCAATTCTTGTCACTTCATTCTCAACAGTTTGAATGCACGGATCGTTACAATTATAGCTCATTGGGACACCTATAGAAACAATTAACTAGATAATAACGTTACGAGATTATTTATTTAACAAATTCTAAAACAAATAGAAATAACAGACATAGTGCATAATGTGTTTCCATCGGGAAAAGTCGGACCCATCGGAATGCGACGGTACCCGTCGTGTCAATTAATTATTGTATTATATTATACTAGCTTGTGCCCACGGCTTTGCCCGCGTGGAATTCAGTTATCACGTGCTGTTCCCTCGGGAACTTTGCAATTTTTCCGGGATTAAAAGTAGCCTAACTATGTCACTCTCTGGCCCATAAACTATCTCTATGCCATAAATCACGTCGGTCCAATCGGTGCGTTACGACGTTGAAAGACGGACATACACACAAACGCACACAGTTTCGCATTCATAATATTAGTATGGATTATGTATAAAAAAAACTCTATTATTTAGTGTCAAATCTCAAACCACGATTTTTTAGTATATCACACGGAGATGTTATAACCCCTACGATCAAATTATATAGAGAATGTAGTGTAAAAAACAAAGATTGGATAAAAGTCGTGTTGACATCTCTATATCGATTATTAATCTCTCGATGCGATCTTCCCCTACGCTGTCTTGATAAGTACTGAGGCTGACTGAAGTAGCATGAAAAATATGAATGTTTCAGAGAAAATACGATGGAAAAAGACTATTTACTACATCTGTACTAGAATACCTCCACAACACATATTCGTTTGTCCCGTGCAACTCATGCAAGGGTTAGGGTTATGGATAACGACCATTTTCCACCGCGGTGAGACCGACGTAGCTTCGGGGCTGAAGTGAGAAATATTGGTAAGATTTCAAACTACTAAATACGCCACTATCCTCATGAATCCTGACTTTTTTTAACAACCTTAGCGCTTAACCCTTAAATAGACAAAATTTAAAAAGTTTGATTCACACTACACCTCGTCGTTACATTATAGGCCAAAAAATTCTACATTAAATAAAAATACAAAAAATAGTCTTGAATGATGAGACTCGTGTGGCACACTGCCAATTTAAGGGTTTAGACCTAGACGTGGTTGACCTGCTTTGTTACTTTGGATATTATTTTAAAATTCTTAGAATGCTTTATTCTATGAACAATTTGTACGTTTACAAAGTACATTCGGCCGTTATTCTTAGTGTTAATTGGTCCTTTATAAAGTACGCGAGGACTCAGGAGGCTATTGGTGTGCGCAAGTGACCAACATTTTCGGGTGGGTTGGTAGAGTCCCGTGGTACAGAGTTGTTAGCAAACTTAGCGCATACAGATAGCAAATGCGAGTTCGAACCTCGTTCCAAAAAACTTTTTCGTTTATAAGATCTTACTAAAACTGGGTTTACATTTCTGTCATTTGATGTTTATGGGTGGTGGTGATCTCTTACCATCAGGAGACCCACTTGCTCGTTTTCCATCCAGTCAAATAAAAAAAAAATAAAAAAAATAGCGTATCGTCTCTCTGTCGTTTAGCACAAATGATCATGATCGTTACTTCGGATGAAAGATACACAATCATGCAACAAGCCATGTCTAGTCTAATTATGACGAAGTTCAAAATTCAAATTTCATATCGTGCCGTCCCGCTCACGCTAATAGTATTAATACGAAAGTGAGCGAAACGGTACGATATAAACTTTGATTATCAAATTTCGGATAGCGATACTACATCTAGAATCGGTTTTTCCCCGAAAATCTAATTGGGTATGGTACAGTCACCAGTACCAATAAGCCAATAAATATCGTGCTCTAAATATGGACGTGTCAGATATTTTTGCACTCTCCGCTATGGCAGACATTAATGCTGGTGACTGTACCTTGATATGAATGATAAAGGATACGTTGTTAGGTTACGGACATATTTATATGGACGTATTTTTTCACATTAAAAATTTAGTAAGAAGTACATACGTTGAGGCCAAAGTAAGTGTCCATTCTTATGATACGCGTGCTCGAAGCGATACGCTAAAATTATATGTACTCAAGAAAGATAGCCCCGGAACTAGGGTGGGGCAAGCCGAGGGGCTTGCTTTCTCCGGACGGCACTTCTGAGAGGGCGCCAAATTCCAAGTTCTAAATAAACCGGGGAAAACTTTCGCCACGGTTTGAATATTTCGTAGATCCGGCACTGCCTTAAGAAATTATCAATGATAAATTTTAATTTATGCTTACCTGGAGTCACTGATCATTTTAATACAGTTTTGACGAGTCGTACATCGCTCCACGAAGTCTGGCCGGTTTTTCTCCAAGTAATCCCTAACAGTGTTGGCTTGTGCCATTTTGACATCATCTGTACTTGAAATCCCCTCGTTAGGCCAGCTTCTTGATCGACTTTTGGGACAACATCTAGGACTGCAAGAAGCAAACTTTTGCTCTATTTTCGCTGCCATTTCTTTAAAGGGAATGTTTTCTTGTCTCCTCTTAGGAACTTTTACAACGATATTCGGCAACGGTCGGCGGTGGTCGTCAAAACAATTTTCTTCGCTGATCAAACTATCAGACGTCTGGAGAATAAGATTGTAAGCCACGCATTTCTTTTGAATTTTCTCCATAGTAGTTTTCGATCTGTGATTTCGGCACTTGTGCCCTTTACAAGAACATGAATGGATACGATTACAGCGATCACAGTTCATCGTCGTACTGCTAGACGTTTCTACATTATGACCGCAGTGCGATTTACATCGTTTCTGATATTTTTCACACTCTTTTCTTATTTTATTTATAATTTTTGCCGTCGGAGAGTCTGATGCAGTTGGTTGATCAGTGGAAATATGAACGTCTGAGGAATCTACGCGATGGCAATACATGGATTTTACTCTTCTTGCTGTGGATTGAACACATTTACTAACAAGTTTCTTAGGAGAATTTCCATTTCTTTCAGGTTTTTTAGACTTAGAAAATTGCTTGTCGCTTTTAATTTCGCAACATTCGTGTTCTGAACTTTCCTTGTATTCGGAGGACACGTCGCATGATTTGTCGGATGTTCTAGACAGCTCCTGCTTTTTGGTCCTCCTCAAAAATTGGTTGTCTCTTTTCTCAGTCCTCTTATTTTTTTTATAATGATAGTCTGAACTATCTTTGCATTCCAAGTCATCGCATCCACATTCACAGGCCTTATCACAAGTTTTCGGTGCGCCTTTATTTGCTTCCTGCTTTTTAGACTTCAAATTTTGCTCATCACTTTTGTCTTTGTGAGCAATATTTTTTCTACATTTGTGATCTGAATTTTTATCGCATTCAAAATCGTCGCATCCACATCCACATGCCTTATCGTTTTTTTCCGGTAAGTCTTCATTTCTTTCCTGCTTTTTAGTCTTCAAAAATGGTGCGTCACTTTTTTCTTTGTCAGCTATATTTTTTTTACATTTATGATCTGAGTTTTCATCGCATTCAAAATTGTCGCATCCACATCTACATGCCTTATCGTTTTTTTCCGGTAAGTCGTAATTTGTTTCCTGCTTTTTAGACTTCAAAAATGGTGCATCACTTTTGTCTTTTTCAGCTATATTTTCTTTACATTTATGATCTGACTTTTCATCGCATTCAAAATCATCGCAACCACAGCCACACGCTTTATCTGAAGTTATAGACGATTTTTTTTCTGTTTCTCGTTTTTTAGATATCAATGTCTGGTCGTCGCTTTTATCAACTTTAGTGTTCTCACATTTGCGACCTGAGCCTTCCTTACACTCTGTGGACTCGTCACATCCACATTGACACCCTTTATCACTAGTTGTCGGCTTAGGTGAAGATGAAATTTCACGCTCCAAAGAACTACTGCAATTCGAAGAAGCATTAGTATCAATAGAGCGTTTAGTTTTTGAATCGCCTTGTCCTGACATATTCTTACTGCAAATAGGAGCAGCGTCAGTTTCTTCTGCTTCCGGTGATGTGTTCCGACTTCTTAGTGCACATTTTCCACCAGTTTTTTGCGATTTTTGAAAATTTTTTTCAAGACTGGAACTATTACTTGTTTTACGCGGAGGTACATCATTTATTTTTAAAGCCTTATTAAATAATATTGTATTTTTAGCCTCTTGATAGCAAACAATTTCGGAGTCATGATTTTGTTTATTTGAACTTTTGCTTTTCTCTGTACTCTGCGTGTCTCCCTGTTCTTCCACAATACTCTCTCCACTGTCATCTGTATCTAGCAGATAATTTAAAACCGTTATAATTTCTTTAAAACATTTCTTCTTACTACTTTTCTCGATGTTTGTTTTTGAATAACGTTTAGTAATATCCTGTATCATGTCTAAAATAAGGTCCTTGGGAGTACCTTCGTCTGTAATCAAATTAGAACATGTTTCAGCTTTAGGTTTTCGACGCTCTGATTTAGGTGATATAATTTTGTCATTTGAACTCTTACTCTTTCTTTCTGAGTCACAATGAGATTTCTCAGAGGTACTTTGCGAAGTCAAAGTTTCTTTAAAATTTTGCGATTGTACTTTATAGTCAGATATCAAATCCTGTGTTGTGCTCTTTTCTTGTTGATTAAACGTAGGACGACATGATTGAATTTCCTTATCGGAGTTACTCTCCGTTTGAACACCAGAACTCGCGCCTAAATTACTTATACTAGTATTAGAACGCTGCAATGGCTTATTTTCGTTAATTTGCAGCATTTTCGGGTACGTGTTACATTTAAGCCCCTCATCAGGGTAAGAAGTTCTTGTAAATGATCGATTGTCATTATTTTGCGGCTTTAGGTTATCTTCAATAGAATTATATTTACAACTAGATGCAAGAACTACAGTTTGTTTGAGATCCGCTAAGTTTTTTGACTGTACAGCTTTAGAACAATCAGCTGCAATTGAAGTGAACTTCTCATCATTTTCAACTTTATCTGTGACTACTCCGGTATTAAGTAAGTCTTGTTTCTCCTGAGGTTTTAGTGAACCTCCGGCTATAGTCACCTTAAGAGTCATATTAGTTCCCTGTATAGGTATAACTATATTACTATCCGCAATATTTTCAGATTGTTTAGGAGGTTCATGATAACAACCAATACAAGTTTGTGAGACTACTTCTTCTTCTATTGGCTGATTTATCAATGGTACATTGTTATCTTCATCTGCTGAAAAAATTTCTTCACATCTATCTTCAAATACAATATTATCTTTTGAAGATCTACTCGAGGTATTAGTTTTCGCATCAAATTTATCGTTTGAGCAGACACAGGCATTTTCCGAACTAGATTGAGAGATTTTCCTGTACAATTCACTAATCAATTTCACACAGTCAGCACTTTTTATAACGTTGATATCAGATACAGAAGGGTCTGAAATTTTGGGATGAATACTTATTTCAGTTTGAAGGCATCTAGTAGATTCCTGAATAATTTTAATATTCTCGTTGCTGGGCTTTCTGGAACAAGTGCCTGCACATTTATTTTTGGAGCTATCAATTTTTTTTCTAGTTAGTCCGTCACCAATTTGTCGCTTTTCCGATGATGAGGAAGAAGATTCTGCGCTTTTAGCGCTTGAAGATTGTTGGGTATCTGAAGCCAATTTTATATTAGTTTGAGATGACTTTGACATCTTGCTTGATGACGGCTCACTAGACTTCTTCAAGCAGCAATCTTGAAGTGTATCTTCTCTAGAGGCGTTTGCCTGCGTTTTGTTACGTTTTCTAGGTGAAGTACGTTGTTCTGTATTTATTGTAGTGTTGGAAGCTTTAGATACCATATGTATTGGATTTTCACCACTGAGTCTTGAACATTTGTAAATTAAAAACTCATCAGGGTGATGTTGCGAGACCAGAGCCTTTTCGGAACACAAACAGACATACTTGACTTCTTCAGTTAAGGCGGGAGAGCCACACGCCTTGGGACGACCTTTCTGAACTCCTACATCTTTAATTTCTTGATTGTCTGTGAATTTTAGAGACACTTGTACTGAGCTGTCGGTCATGTTAGGTTTGTTTATAGTTTGTCGGCAGTTACTAGGCCCTGGCCTTGGTGAAGTAGAAATTTCTTTTTTCTCTTTGTATTTCGTGCACTTTTTATTTTGGAAGTCTGAATTACCAGAAGATAATGTAAATACAGAGTGGCTTCTCTGTTTTGCCATAAGTCTGCGTTCCATCTCAAAATTAGAGGTGGAACCTCCTTCTAGTTTACTTGCATCGCCCGATCCATCATCGTAGTTGTTTCTAGTCAGATCTTTAATTAATTCTTTAAGTTTATTATTGATTTTTAAGTCAAGTTGTGAAGGTACTTTTAAAACAGTATCTGATCGGACCAGTTTCTGCTTCAGAAACCGTTCCTTATTCTTTAAGTGCTGCTTATAAGCCTCTTCTATCTTGAGAGCATCAATATATTTTTTGTATAGTTCTTCTGACGACGTTTTAGCAAAAACTGTGTCTGAGGAATTTTCTTTTGTAGAACTGTTCGCAGCAGATGTGTCTGTATCTGTAGTAGGTGATGAAACCAGCTCAGTTAAGTAAGGTATGATTGGCTTTTCGTTATTCACTACAGATGGTAAATTAGGAGCACTTTGAGAAGTTGAAGCTATATCATTTGAGTTAAATTTACTGACTCTGAGTATAGATTTTTTGGGTTTTGTATGCAGCACTCTCTCTCCAGTATTATCTGGGTCAGAAGTACTAGTTGTAGGAGTTTTCTTGCTTGTCAAACTTAATACAGAGAGAAAATCTGGTGTACTATCACCGTTTTTATATTTCGACTTGAGCAACCTCTGAATTATTTCTTTGACAAGCTTCTTTTTCAGATCTGAATCATATTTATCTTTTAAAGCTGATTTAAGGACATCTAAGCTTTTTTCTAAATCTTTAGTAAATGAATATTTTGATTCTTTACTAGAGTCTGTGGTTTGTACAGCACTGGATTCAAGACTAGATTTATTTCCCGCATTATTGTCTTGCCTTATTGCATTATCATCTAGTTGGTTTTGATTGTACATGTGTCCAGGCATATATTCAAAACTCTCTGCTTCTGATACTTGTTCTCCACTCTTGTCTTTTTCTTGTGAATTTGCCTTTAAAGTATTTGCCTTCTTTTTGCCCTTAATTTTTGTTCTCCTTACTCTCATTTTCTTTCTTCTGTGCCTCCTTCTTAAGGTATTTAAGCATATCAAAACTGGAACTTTTTGTACAGATGGGGATGCCATTTCTGTATGTTCTATGGAACTTTGGGGTTTTTCTCTTTTTCTCAATAATGAAGTTTGTACAATTTTATCAATTTTGGTTTGTGGGCTTTCTTCTTTACAAACAGATGCTTTCTCTGGAGAAACAGTGACATCCTTCTTGACATTATCGACTGTAAATCCACCATCTTTGTCTAGATTGACTGAGAACTGTTTTGTCAAATTAACATTTATTGCTTGAGCATTATTATTTTCAGGCATGCGCACTTCTACAAAATCAACTTCTTTTTTAGAAAATGTCATTGTTTTCTTCCCTTGTCCTTTTTTACCTTTGGCTTTGTTGTCATTTGGATCTACAGGAGTTGAATGAGCCGTGGGAAGCCCTAAGTCACTACTTTGTTTACTATCAAGAGTGTATTGTTGTTTTTGTGCTAGGACTTCTCTTTCTAGTGTACTGAGACTAGAAGCTGAAGTTTTGCGATCACTTTCATTGCCATAGCCAACATCAGCTAGTGAATCCCATTCAAGTTTTCGTTGAGAGGTCACACTACTTGAAGGTGATAAAGGTTTGTTCATAGAAGTGTCCAATGTTGCATCCATGGCTGAAACACAATTTTGAATGAATTAATTGATGATAAATATGTTACTTATAATTTATGATTTACAATCAAGAACACAACCAAGAGTTGGAATAGAATACATTATTGATAAAAAAAATTTTTTCAGCATTTTTAATTTTCCCCACATTTCCTTTCTTTTAATTTTAAACCATATATTCTGAATTAGTAAAATGTGTTTTGGCAAATTTAGCAATGAGTCATTAAAAAAAAAACCAGCAAAAAAGACTTGTGCACAGAGGGTTACACACAAATTTATGATGTTTTTATGAATAGGAATGATAGCGGAGACCTACTGCTTAACAAAATGTAAGCAGTGTGTAGTGTGCAGTATTTGTATTATTACTTTTACACTGAGCCACGTCACTTCTCCCTTGTCTATGGGTTTAATTATTTTTTTTCTCCGTCTGACTGGGGCAAAGGAACTGGCTCATGCATACATGTTTATTTAACATTTGGGCTCCACAGAAAACCAGCGTTACTGCACATAATGTGCGGCAACACATGCTGAGTGGAGACCCTTTTTGGTATCCTGCCGTGTCACCAAGTAACATAGTTTTAGTGCTAGTTCTAGTCTTAGTTTTAGGTGGTACTTATGGAGCCAAAATAAACCTTTCTTTCTTTCTTTCTTTCTTTGAAGTCATAAATTTTAATTGGTTACTGACAAAGATAAACATAATAATAAAAAATTAAGGTTTTTCACTGTTTATGCTATAAGAGGTACTGTTATACCAAATTTCAAGTTTCTAGGACAACTGGTTTTGATTCTCTGGCAATTTGTATGTAGACCTTTATTAAAGATTGTATTTTGATTACTTTGACTTAAGTTTGATTTTTTTCACTGCACCACAGGTAGCAGACCTGAGTACTTGACATTAATTCCAGCTTGATACCTCCATACATTACCGTGAAAAGAGTCTAGAGTTCCGTCTTTGCCAAGTGAGTTAAGGAACCCTAAAAATACTTACATTTGTGAGAATTATCATCATCAGCTGAATCATCACCGGAGCATGATGGTCCTGGCATTGCATCTGTGATGATGGGAGGTGACTCTGAATCACTCTTGGGTGGTGAATCAAACTTCTGTTGGTGAGAAAACAAATTCCTACTTAAAAAATTTGACCTAGATTGCTAATAATCATCAGACAGACCTACAAAAAAGTTTCTAGATTTAGACAATGCACCCAAAAATATCTCATCTCAGTCTACATAATATGTCCCACTGCAGAGCACTCCTCTTAGAGTCCCATGCGGTCTCAATGCGGACTGGGAACTTTATACATGCCATTGAATTTCTTAGCCGGTGTTTGCAGATTTCCTCACAATGTTTGCCATCATCTCAAAGATTGTGGTGAATTTAAAATGTAATCTCGCACTTAAATTCAGAAAAACTCAAAGGTGCCAGCCTGGGTTAGAACCCACAACCTTATGCTCAAGAGTCAATAGGTCAAAGCACTAGGCCACCATAGATCAACATGAACTTAAATACAAAAATAACACTGGTTACATATAATGATAATGACCATTGTGATTATAAATAGTCAAGGGCTGTTATGAAGTCAATCCTGATACATTGCAAAACTATAAAGTTTCTGAATATATACAATATGAATCATAGACAAAAATGCTATGCTTACTTGTCGCGTGCGACAGTAGTAAGTATAGCATTTTTTTTAATGGTTGACATTAACTATATCAGGAACTTCTTAGTTGTGTAATGTGTCAGGATTGACTTCTTAGAGGAAGGGCACTATAATTATCAAATATTGCTATCCCTTCAATATTGTAATAAAACGTTTCAACTGTATTGATTCTGTTATGAAATTATTATTATGTATTTGCGTTTGAACTAAGAGGCTTAATAATTTAAAAAGAAATCAAAAATCATAGTCTATAAGAGACTTTTTTACAAAAATCAGTCACTAACCACATACTAACCTTGGTGAATCTAAGAATAGTTAAATAGTAAAGCAACAATGAAAAGTCCTTCAACTTTGTTAGTCAACCATTAGACCAAGGTCAGTTGAAAACCCATGCTAAGCTTAAACTAGTTAAGTTAGTTAGTTTCGTTTTAATGAGTAACGAAATATTACCTGTGGTTTATAACTGTCTGGGATGGAACATTTAATCGAAATTCTACAAATTTCACTTGAAGATTCGCTTTTTTTTTCACCAGAGTCGGATGTATCACTTTGTTCCTTCATTCTTCTCCAAAATAAGCTCGTGGGGTCCCTGATTTCACTTTGCGCCGTAGATAACGAGAAATATTGCTCTAAATCTCTTTTTCTGCCAAACTTTTTGTAATAATCCAACACCGTTGAGTTCACAGCTGAACGCGGCCTTTCGTCGGAGTCATTCAATAAAACTCGTTCATTTTGATTAACATCGCCTTCCATATTTCACAAGAAATATTTAAATGTGTAGTTTCTCGAATTAAACAACGAAAACATTGCGATTTCTCTTTTAAAACGGTTTTAAAACCAACACTTTTTCAAAAAATATGACGTCTTCGCTAAACAAAACAATGCAGCGCAGCACCAATGTTGCTACTGCACAAAATAACATTGCTCAAGTCAAGGTTTAAACAACGCACTTTTTGATTTGATAAATTTATTAACATCAAGTTTAATCCAGTTAGAAAATACAGTCAAACAAAATACATAGAAAGCAGGGCTTCAAATACCGTTAAAAAGTTGGTAATGTTATCGCTGGAGTGAGAAACAAATTATAATAATATTTTTTTTTATTCTCATTTATTTTATAAGCCAAGTCATACATGTCATGATTAAGTCGGCTTATAATCTTCTATACTTATCTTTGAGTAAGATAAGATCACAACAAAGAAATCGAATAATTTTTAATATTATTTGAAAAACATATGAAATTTGCAATTTTTTTAAATTAAGATTAAGTGATATTATGTTTTGCTGGAATAGGTCTGTAACATTTATTTCATGACATGGAAAAAAACATGACATGCTAAAAAGTAATTCGCTAATAGATGGCGAAACTGAATACTTCTATTTTCAAAGTAGGAAAATTTATTTATTTTTTTATTTATTCCTCTTAATGGCGGCCATAAGGCTTGGGCCAATGTCAATTAAATTGAAGATAAATATATTATTCTTCTTATTCACGTTGTACGGTGATTGTAGTTTTTTAAACTTTTTTTGCAAAATTCTAGAAACCACGCGGAGACAACTTGCGCATTAAAAAATGTCAGACACGTGAGTAATATAGAATTTTGTGATCACTGTTCACTGTTAAGGTTAATCGGCGCATAAAACACTATTAAAATTATACTTCAACTAGCCAAAGAAGCAGAAATACCAAAATTAGATATCGTCTACATCCGCTATGTTCGAATGCTACAAATCGAATCTAGGAAAATTTTGTCCCCCCTCCCCCGAGTTATAGAATAGCACTGTCTGTCTGTACATAGCTTAGTTGTCAAATTAGGTGTAACTCATGTGTAACTATTTCCAGGCCGAACTATACCGACATGGAAATACCGGCCGGAAATTCGTGTACACGCCCATAGAAACTCTTGTCCATCTCTTGTCAGTTTGACTTGACACCAGCAGGGCTACTACGAACCTCGAAACTCGAAGTTTGTGTCGTGCTGTCTCTCTCGCTCTCGTATTAAATAGTATAAGTGTCAGAGGGACCGCACGACACGAGTTTCGTAGTAGTAGCCCTGCAGTTATGGTTTGGGCGTGTACACGAAGTATCGAGTCGGTATTTCCGTGTCAGTATTATCCGTGCCGGTAAATAATATCATCCGTCACCGTCAATTTGACAATTGCGAATATTGCGATTGCTTTTGCTTGCGTTATAACTTATAATTGGATTGTCGGATTTGTGGGTGGTTTGTTTTGTTTGTTTCGTCGTTACCACATTCTACAAAGACATTGCGCTGATTTTGTTTGCAAATTCTATTGGACTACATTCTAGTTCTTCACACTAAATCAATAATGTCTCGGCAAACCTCTAGATTGGACGCAAAGAAAGTTGTAAGTCGATTTCTATCTCTACATTTGCTGTACTGTAATAATTTATAATTATCTCATTATAATTGTATTTTTCAGAATTCAGAACTTCTGACGCTCACTTATGGTGCCCTAGTGTCTCAGATGTTAAAAGAGATTGATAACACTGACGATGTTAATAAACAGTTAGAGAGAATCGGCTACAACATGGGTGTACGGCTCATTGAGGACTTCTTAGCTCGCACGACTTCTACCCGATGTTTGGAGATGAGGGAGACCGCAGATAAACTACAACAAGCTTTTAGGTACATCACATTTTGGCAATTGTAGTGTAGAACGCCCTCCGGCTAGGTCGAGTGACGATTTGCGAAAGGCTGCTGGTAAAACTGGATGCAATTAGCTAAGGACAGGACCCAAACATGCTCTTTGAGGGAGGCCTATGTCCAGCAGTGGACTGCTACAGGCTGATGAGGAATATGATTCAGCAGATGGTTGGGTTAGTTTGGCTAAACATCTTTGTAAATGTTTTTAAGGATTTTATTCAGGTAAACTAATCCAGACATCTGCTGTAATATCCTCGACTAACTTCACCTGTTGGATGCCCCATGCGCCTGTCGGCATGTAACAGAATACCCACTTATGATTTAAAGGTTTTAGTCAGTAGTTTAAATCACCTTTTAACATAGCATACTCACTTAAAATTGCCTAAGAAGTTGTTTGTTGCGCTAAGGCTTACAGTCACTTCAGTAGACAATTTTGGATTAATATTTGATAATAAAAATTGTTTTTATTAACCCCAACACTAAAAGACGGGTGTTATAAGTTTCACCGCTATGTGTGTCTGTCTGTGGCACCGTAGCTTAAACCGGTGGACCATTTTGAATGCGTTTTTTTTTTAATTGAGAGCAGGTTTTGTAGTGATGTTTCTTAGACATGTTTTATAAAAATCGGTTCAGCCGTTTTTGAGATATTAAACTGAAGTGACAAAGTCGGGGATTTTCCAACTTTTTGTTGGTTAGGTTATTGAATCTGATGTTAAGGACCTGAGGCTGTAGGTGAGCAAAATAATTGTTTATGGTTCAATAGAAATTTTGTACAAAATCATTTTTTTCTCAAATTTCAGACTGTATTTAAACATGCAGCCAACAGTTACCAGTTGGAGCAGTTCCGGTGACGAGTTCTCGCTTGTATGGGACCAGTGTCCTTTGAGTGAGTGGGTGGAAATGCCTAATAACGGACTCAAGTACTGCATGCTGATACCCGGTGCCATTCGAGGGGCCCTGCAAATGGTGCAACTAGAGGTTCAGTGCTGGTTTGTTCAGGTAATTTAAAAGTACAATGCAATACAATTCACACTCTTTATTGTTAACTAAATCCTACTAATATCTACGCTTGAAAGGAAAGAAAAAAAAAGTAAATTATTTATAACAGCAGTGACACAAATCAAATCCAAAACAGGAGAAATTGACTAAGCAATATTTTTTTAAGATAGTAAGTAAAGGATCAGTAAATTTGAGCTGTCTCAAAATTTTCACAAAAATGTAGCTTAGTCAATTTCTTCTTTCAAACAATGGTATGTTTTTTTTTCCATTTTTTTTTTTCGAGGCTTAAGTGCACCTGTGTGGCTATGCCAGCCTCATTGAAAGACTCATTATGATAAATGCGAAAGTTTGTATGTGTCTGTATGTTTGTTACTCCTTCAGAATAAAATGGATGTACGGTTTTGGTTGTAATTTGGTTTATAGATAGCTGAACATTTGGATTAACACATAGCGTCGGTGATACTGCAATACCGTGTAACTAGCATTTTCCATAAGGTATAATTTTCAGTCAGAACAGTACAATGCCAGTACTGTTAGTGCTGTGAAAATTACACCTTATGGAAAATGCTATTGTATTTTTCACCTATGATGAGTTCTGTGACACTAAAATAAAACGGCTGCACATATTTGGATGAAATTTGTTTGTAGATAGCTGGACGTCTGGAATAACATATAAGTTACTTTGAACTCAATATTCCCACAAATTAGGATAAAATTTCGAACATAATCGTTGGGAATTCTCATGGGAATTTATTAAAATCCCGGAATTTTAATTCAACTGCTGGATTTAATTCAATCTTTCGAATAATCATTCAAATGATTGAGGTAGCCCCAATTTTATTAAAGCTACCCTAGTTTATGCTACTTTAGGTACTTATTTTATATTACACATTCCAGGATCAACTGAAGGGAGATCCAGTCACAGAGTTACGAGTGAAATACATCAAGAGACTAGAAGATGCTGTGCCGGCCGGGGAAGACTAATCACATCTGACTGTTAGCTATATTCTGTTATTATAAACTATTTAAGTTATATAGGTATATAGATAAACTTGTTTTTTTAAACTTTTCTTTTAAAAACGAAAGACTTTCAGCTTGGTTAGCCGAGAAATGCGGGCTCAAATACTGTCCAGTTTTTTTTTTCGTTTTTAAAAAGTCTTATATTTATTTAAGCAAATGTTCTGAAAGCCAAAATATTTACGTCATACTTCATACTCCTGAAATATATGGTTGCTGTGTAAAATGATGTTTCAAGATGCTTTCAATTACTTTTTGTGCGTCTAGACGAACCTGGGGGCTACTACGGAATTCGAAGTTCGTATCGTGTCAACTCTCTCACTCTTGTGTTGAATACTATAAGTGTGAACGGAACGCAATGATATGAAGTTCGAAAATCGAACTTCGTAGTCATGTATAAATGACAATTGTTTCTAAACCTGTCAGTCTTGAATGTTAGGTCGAAATGAGGTGGTCTGAGGCATTATAGTAACGCACTGACGTTCACCATCTCTCTCTACTCATGTCAGTTTCTATGGGCGTGTACATGAAAAACGGGGTCGGTATTTCCATGTCAGTATTATTCGGCCCGGTAAAGAGTGTCACCTGTCAAAACGATCGAGTCAAAGACACAGATTCTTTTTATATGTTTTTATTCTGGACTATGTAACAACCCGTAACCGACCGGACTGTCGTAATATGGCGGTAAAGAGAACTCTTTCATTTTTTTAAATTAATTGATGCTACTTAAAAATCTGCAATTTTTTTCTGTTAATTAGAATATTGATATAAAAAGTTTCAAGCGTTTCTAAATTTTTTATCCATTCCCCATTTCAAGTGCGTTAGACAAGGCCTCCGAATCTGATCGAGTATGCTGTTATGTAAACTAATACAATAGTTTCAAATGATTCACGGCTAATGAATAAAGGTCACAGCTCATTAAAGCCACCCGGCAACCGACCAGCACCGTCTCGACTTTCGGCGTCCACTCGTTGTCGACGGGTGCCACCGGTAGACGCCGCGTTGACAACGAGTGGACCTCGCGTGGACAACGAGTGAACGCCGCGTGGTCAACGAGTGGACGTCGCGTGATCCACGAATTTCCGAGTAGTCTATTATGAAATGAGGGTGGGGAGCGCCGCGCCGACCGCCCGCGGTTCACGCGAGGCAAGCATACGAGCAGCGATGAGCGAGCTATCACCGAGTGGTTTACTCGCCGTCCGCGCGTGGACACCTCGCGAGCGAAGCGACCCGGTGACGCTACGGAGACACGGAGTTGGTGTTAATGAGCGCAATCCATTATAAAGAATACTAACCGCTCGCGGCGAGGCGGTGTGCTGATCGGGTGCCGAATGGATCTTATGAACTGTAACCTTTAGGTTTCACTGACAGATTGCTAGATGGCATAAGTATCGTGAGGTCCGTTTGATGTTTGTTTCACGCTTGGGATTGATTTATTAACTAAACTAGTTTTACCCACGGTTTCGCCTGAGAAAAAAAACATTATAGTGACATTAAACTACAACGTTCGTTCGGACAACGCCATCTGTTGAACGCAGACAGAGTTAACATGTCATCCTGAAAGCTGAGGTGATGCCCATCTCAAGCAAGAATGTAATTTCAAATGGAGCTGTTTTCAGTGGCGCCATCTAGGGATATTTTGTTTGACAGAAAACTAATTACCCATATTTTTTTAATTTAATTGTATCGTAAATATTAATTTATGCTCAAGCATTTACTGTCCCTATTAAACCATTCTTAATTTATGTATCGCTCTTTTTTATAGTGGGTTTCGTGTTGAAACTAGACATGTAATCTTGACTCCGAAAAGTGGTCTGTTTTGTTTCACTGAATCCAGCTCCAATTTTGGAACCGACTCCGCTTATCAACTGGCGAGCGATCATTAATTTCATAATTTGTCTGTAGCGAAGGCTAAGTATATCCGCTCCGTCCGATACGGATCGGTTCGGCACCGAGGTACTGCAGTACAAATTCTTCAAAGTGACTTTTGAATCTATGAGTCACTTCAGATTTACTACCGGCGTACCGAACATTTGAAAGGAGCTGATAAGGTATTCGGGTCCGCTTGAGGATCTGTCTCTTTTGAATCTTCAGATGTGGGTTTATCCATCCCTAGTTGGAACTTAGACTTTGTAAGTAAGGAAGTACGTGGTACCGTTAACATACACTAGATGTCGTTGTCGACAAGGCAAAAAAGCGCCATCTAGTTTACCCTTATAGAAACATGAAATGCAAGACAAGAAATCTTCGATCAAGAAATACTCTACTGTTCCTGTATGTACTGCCTCCTACACAATTATAATAGAGATCATCGAGTATGTAACAAGTTAGACTAGATCTGTTACAAGTGAGGAAGAAGTTGGACAATATATAGAGGGTAGAGTCACGTTGTAAATTTGACGCTATGGCTGTATAGATATTTCCCTCGATTGTATATCCACTGTATACTGCGTCGTACGACTAAGTACATAGCACACACAAAACAGATGGATCGCACAGAACAACACAATGAGTTCGTTAGCAGCGAGGAGTGTACTCGTTTGAAGTGTGCTAGAGTCTAGTCTGAATATCTAGCACAGGGATACCCAATCTTTTTTATACTGCTACTCTCTTAACATACAGTAAAAATTACTTATAGAATATTACCTAATGTCGCTCGGGACTCGTCGGGTTTCTTCGTTTTCCTGAAGATTCAAATGTGAAAGAAAACAAAAGCGATCTTTTGCTTAGACTCCCGAACGAGATTCGTATCTTGCCGGGACGACTGCTGACGCTTCTGTCGTTTAATACGAGAGTGAGAGGGACGGTACGATACGAACTTCGTATTTTCGGCCCAGGTCTTGTACTATTATCTATTCTGTGCCCAGGCGTGGATATCCCTGAGACCCTGACTTACGACCAATTCTTACTTAAGACAAACTGAAAGTCGTATTTTGTTTTCAACGGTTTATTACAAAAAAACCGGCCAAGAGTATGTCGGACACGCCCAAGATAGGGTTCCGTAGCCATTACGAAAAAATCAAGTAATATTTTTCCAAGGATTTCGTATTGTGTACGAAATCTTCCAAATTTAGGTATATTTTATACCTTAGACTGCTATATGGGCCAAATGGGCCAATCAACTATTTTACCGACACTTTGGGCGTCTCCTGCGTTACCAAAATTGTCTCTGGCGTTACTAAAAAATCATACTTCCAACAAGATATTTCACTGTTTAATCGCTTGAACTTACGTAGGATGGCATGTATTCATGTACACATCTATTAAATTACAGAAAAAACATGTTTACTTAAAAAAATCTGCAATTGTTTCAAAAATGTCGCGGACAGATTAGTGTCGGTAAAAAAGTTGATTGGCCCATTTACTCTTAACCTACTATGATTCTCAAGTAATCTTAGCCGTTATAATTATTTTAAAAGACCTATCCAACGATACCCCACACTATAGGGTTAGTCGAGAAAAAAGAAATCACCCCCACATTACGTCTAATTATTTTATTATTTTTTATTTTATTATATTGTCGCCGTGACTGATATGTACCTATATTCAAGCCAATTACAGCTTTCTAGTACTAACGGTCTCTGGGCTTAGCCGCGGACAGACAGACAGACAGACGGACAGGAACCCTAAAAAAGGAATAAAAATAAAACTAGGAATTTTCATTCTTGCCTCCCTAAAGCGACGGAACCACCTGGCCAGAAGTCAGAGTGCAGGAACATCTGCTGTTCCGGGCCTTAACCCGCACTTGTAGCCTAAATAACTTTTAAGACTAGATACTCGTACTTATGGGGGCGACCCGGTACTGGGGGGCTACTACGAAATTCGAAAATCGAAGTTCGTATCGTACCGTCCCTCTCACTCTCGTATTAAATAATATAAGCGTTAGCGGGACGGCAAGATACGAAGTTCGAATTTTGCACTTCGTAGTACCTACAGGCAGCCACTACCTACAGCCACGTCGCACAGTTTGGGAACCCCTGATAGCAAACAGTGACGGTATAGCGAACTTAATCCTTGAAGCGAACTACTTGAAAAGGGGATGGAACTCTTTTAACTTACAGAAGAAGGATAGTACTGTGCTTGTGTGTATTTTCTTCTAGAATGGATCCGACACTTTGTCGCCTCTCTTGCTCGACTGTGTTTTTCTGTTTTAGCAGATTAACGTAGTGGCACCAGGGATCGACACTTTTAGGAGATAAACCAAAAGTAACGATTGAGTATGGTAAAGGTTTATTCTTGTGATAAAAATAAGATGCATTATTTTTCTTAACTATATACAACAGCTTTGAAGAAAATCCAAAAAATATAAGTAATTAAATCTCCAATAATCGACACTGAATCTCCAGTAATCAACAAGACAGTTAGGTACCAGTTACCAACACCCGTTATCGACTAGGTACTTATTACCTGTAATGTGCATAGGGCCGGATTTTGAGGTCTGGAGGCCTTAGGGAAACAAAGGAGTGGAAGAAACAATTTTCCAAAAAAAAAATGGTTTTGTTTATTTATGATTATAAAACAGCGAAAAAGAATATCAAAGGTAAAGTTGTTTACTAGTGTTATCTCGTCCGATTTTGAAAAAAAACCGTAGTCTATTGTGGGGCCCCTCTTTTGTGGAGGCCCCGGGGCTGTTTGTAGCCCTGGATGCCCTCTCCTAAATCCGGCCGCGGTAATGTGCATCTGCAGATTACCACCATGATAATCGTCGGCAATAAAATAAAATAAAATACATGTCAAAGTTAAAATTACAAAAATCAACAATATTTACTAAAAAGTAGTTCTTACTTAATTACTTAGTTAATAAATAAAATTCGTAATCATTCTTTTAGTCCGTAATCAAATTACAGATGTAGTAAATGATGTTTTACCATCTTAATTTGTCGGATAAAAGTTCGTTTTTATTTTGTTTTCTCAATTAGTTTCAGTAAACTCTATTCCCATTATTTGCTTTGCGGTACTTATGGCATCACTTAAATACCTAATTTGAATATTACCTAAGCTTCCGCGATAACACAATGCCATTTATTATTATTGTACATCATATCTCTTAAATAACACAAAACAGGAAAATTAACTTGTTTTTAACGAAACTGTAGGTTTTAACGAAACTATTCCAACAACAATTCCAGATAAAACTTAGATGAAATAATAAACATCGTATAATTCCATAACGGTAGGTACCTACTTACGTATCTATTGTTGGTTTCATTAGGTAATTGAAGATACGCCTAATGTTAGACTTTGCAACGAATTCTAGCGAATTAAATCTCATCATCATCTCATCTCTCTCAATGTTAAGATTCGTTGCGAGAAAATCGTTTTGACACCCATTCACGATAGTGCACTTCACAGATGTGGTCGGAACTGACCGAACTTTGCCAGGCGGCCGCGTGTATCTTATCTATCAGCCAGATGTATAAATAGAATCCGTTGACTAAACCGCTACCTTGAATGGAAATAACGTTCTTTGAAAGGATCGTACGTCAGTCATGCAAGGGCTAAACATCCTAGGTTCCCAGCCCATCTCAAGTTACTGTAGCCAATAAAACATCATCATCATCCCAGCCTATATACGTCCCACTGCTGGGCACAGGCCTTCTCTCAGAATAAGAGGGCTTGGGCCATAGTTCCCACGCGGGTCCAGTGCGGATTGGGAACTTCACACGCACCATTGAATTGCTTCGCAGGTTTGTGCAGGTTTCTTCACGATGTTTTCCTTCACCATCAGCCAATAAAACATTAAATTAAAAAAAAACAAAAACCCGACTGCCAAAACTAAAAGGACCCAATACTAAGCTTTTTTTAACGTCACGATTTAAATGGGTCCCGACTGTGTAACATTACATTAGCTACTTAACAGAGTTCTAGACCATTAGGCTTATTTTCTTCCATTTAGTTTTGGCAGTCGGGTTTCTACAGTTAATTTAATAAGCAGAACACTCGAAACGATTAATGAAATCATTCCATTCAGAATTAAACTTCTTCAAAGCAGTCTTCTTAGTATCGCCTTCAAGCGCGCTATATTTTAAAGAGTTCAAAGCTAGTTGTTTTAATAGCCTTAAGTCCGAAGATTTACTGGCCACACCTACAAACGCTACATAAAAGTCTTCGGATATTAGATCCGCTTCCCAAGCACCAGGGTCGTCACTGGATAAAACAACAGGCAGACCCTGAGCTAAGAACAATGCCAGTGGATGATTACGAACGTCTTGCACTAAAGACAACACGGTGTTCGATATCACATTCACTTCCAAACCTATATCCCGTTTCAGTACTTCCTTTATCAACAACGGATGTTTTGGCAAAGCGTACGCATGCCCCAATCTCTTGGCGCCCAATAGAATGGCGTCTACTAAATTCTCATCTGTCGACGTACCGTACCAGTCAGTTTCACCAGCATGGAAGAAATACGTCAAATTATCCGCAGCGGCGGTTAATTGATCTGCAAACTCTATCAAAGGCTTTCCCTTGTCCTCTTGGCCGACCAAATCGAAACCGGCGAAAACGTCAGGCATTTCTGCTTTTATTCTCAAAGCCAATTCGAGATATTTGGTCACTGACTTCTTGTCTGTATCCCTAATGGGAGCGTATATCAGTTTTGCTCCAGTAAAGTCTGGGTAATCTTTCATGAACTTGTTTATAGACTTTTTATAAGCCTTGGCGGTGATAAAAGGGTCATAAGTCGTTCCGTCGAGCTCATACAGTTTAGGCAAAGTGCTTCTCACTTCTACATACATAATGTTCTGTTCTCTGAAAGCTTTGAGAGTGTCATAGAAATATTGTTCCCATACTGGTCTGTAGGTAAGCATCGAGCCAACTGTAATAAAATAGTTCATAAACGCCTCCCAAGTATTTTTAATGCAAGGATAAACCTTGGCCGGGTCATTCACTACTAATGTGAAGTGTTGTCTCAATTGAGCATCGAAGTTTGTCACGTTCCTCGACAATCGCCGCGCTTCACTCATCAATTGCCAATGTCCGGAGCAAGGGTCAGTCGGCAATTGATCCGAGAACTTCAACTGAACCTTGTCTTTTGCAAAACAAACATAAAGATGATTCATGTAGGTTATGTTCATTAAGTAATCTGGCCCCAGAATGGCGACATCGTGTAAATGCAACGCTGCACCTTTAGGTAAATCTTTTATTATTTTGTAAACTTTTGATGTGTGGATGTTTGTTTTGTATTTGAAGAAGTGGTAAGTAAAGTTGAAGTATTCTGGGTTGTTGAACGCGAAGTTTATTTCGTTTAATTTGTATTGCATTAGACAGTTGTTTACTTTTGTTTCTTGTTCTGTTAGGGTGATGTTTCCGCCGAGAGCTAGTAGTTCTTCATCGTGGAGGATCTTCGCTCGGTTGGATGCGTGAGAGTCCGAGCTGAGAGCGAAACACTGATAGAGCAGTAGGGATATAAGAGTGATAAAAGGGCGCATGTTGAGAGGTCACAGAGCGCGTGTGCACTGACGTATCGCCCGAACGCCGAATGCAGACTGAGTCGCGAAACGCGCTGGCGCAATGAACTCCCACGCTCACGATCACAAATATTAATAACATAGTACTATTGTTTACACTTAAATTATTATTGAGGTACGTGCTTGTTTCCAAATATGTATAGATTGATCGTGGAAAGTTAGAAACCTTTAGGGTAAAATTAAAATATTGATGTTGTTGGCACATTTTGTTTGACATTGTATCTATGCGTGTACACCTACTGGGAATTAATGCTGTAAATACGACTCTTGATATTGTGTTTGTTTATCTTCAAATTTTTAATCATAAATTTTAACTGCGATTCGTTAGGTAGGTACTTTTCTGTAAGAAATCTTTGATGAAAAAAATATAGTAACTAAGTACATAAAATAAAAAATAAATTAAAACACATTTTACTGCTAGCTATAGATCAGTAATCTAATCTTAAATACCTTAGTCGTACCTATTTTTAAATTTTATTTCTTTATGAATTGTAATTCCTGTAAACACCCTTTCCGGCTATATATTTTTAGTATGATATACCTAGAATCTGTAATAGAATTATAGATTTTAAACTCAGTAAATTCGTAGTTAGGTATTACTTCTAAAAAAGTGAACCGATTTTCGAGTGAAATACATGTACATCGCTAGTTGTGTTGTACACTTATCGACACGTGCTTAAATACTAAACAATGGAAAATTACACGCCTTATGTAAGTACTGCAGCATGTGCTATGTAAACTACATGTTTATGACATGACTTTTTTTGTAAAAGGTGTTGCAATAAATAAATACTGAATACTGACAGTCCATGTTCTGTGGCAATGTAAAGCATAGTGCGGTAGATACATAGATGATAATCATCATGATTATTTGATACTCCGGTACAATTTTGTGAACTTGCTAGGGAATGGAATTCGCTTAGGTACTTACCTACTTCGTGTTTTCTGGATACATACAATTTAGGGTTATAATATAACATCTAAATTAACCCGGTTATTCAAGGCCTGAATGAACTTAAGGTTACTGTTTTTTTTTTCTTTTTTACCATCATCAGGGCCCTATTTCACCAAACGTGACTATTGTCATTGACATAATGTCGAGTGACAATCTATTATTTTTGTCAAAATTGAATGATTATTATGTCGTGGAACAAGAATTACATTTCCCAGTCGGCATTTTCTTGTAAAGTCGGTAAATCTTGACATGAGATTAAAGCTGTCAGGTTTGCGTTAGATAAAGGTCCATTGCTGGTCAGTTACGAATAGTTAATTACATATAATAGACACATTTGAAAATATTCCATAATTTTTAATAATGGCTGTAAAGTAAAAGAGGGCGAACGATTGAAGACGCGGGAGAGAGATGGTCAATGGTCGTTAGATAAGCAAGCATAGAGTGTGCCAAAATATCGATAAAGTTTGTAAAGAATATGAACTACCTAATTACTTACATACTAGTTATTTGATGATGATTTGGTTACTTGAATATATTTTTTGATGAAACTGTTAAGTAGACGAACTTCTTTGAGTCGTGTAATTAATTAGGCATGTATAAAATTGTTATAGTTTCTTATTATGCATAATTTTCTAATTCTATTTTTTTTTTAGCTCTTTAATGGTCAGTTTAATTTGACGGTTTTTTAAACAGTGTTTTGACGTTGGCTGTACCTATATAGAAATATGCATTCAACGTCAAAAACGTCCACAGAGTAAAATAAGGTAAGTAATAAATATGCATTTTACTTATCTGTGCTATGTTATGTTCTAAATAGGTACAAGTGTTTAGGTCGAAATTAACTTTTGTAATTTAAAACTTGTATGTAATTATTACGTACCTACATAAAAGTAATGGTGCCTTTGTTAACTTACCTACATTTATTTTTCTGTTACATAACTAAAACAAGAAACCTGCGAATTCTGTTTTTTGTTGTTGTGTTGTATAGAAATATAACAATGCTTTTGTAGATGAACAGCTCTAGAATTAAATATATTACTCGAGATAGATAACTATTATAAAAAGAGACAAAACATACAAAATCTTTAATTATTAAGAAGAAACATATAAGATAAAATCGACATTTCTGTTAACCGTTTTTTGTTTACAATTTCCCATTCTTTGGTTCGTTTAAATGCCTGCATGTTAGCTATGTAGTTACTAAGAACGCCTTTTGACAGGCAGATTTATACCCTTGCGACTTATAACCTTTCTGTAGAATGTACTTTATGAAGTACACACCAACACAAACAGGTAAGTACTCACTAACACTGTATGCTTATACCGAACGTTAATCAAAACACTTGGTAGTGGTGTAAATTACAGACCGCGGCGTCGGCTAAAAGGGGTTTCGCTTACAAAGCATTCAGAAGAAACTAAAAAAATAAATATAAAGAACTCGTCTCATCCGCCATGCTGATTTTGTGTAAGGGTTGGGGCAGGACAAGTGGTACTTTACAGTACCGCCCCGCGATGCATTCGATAAAAAAGAAAAATGGCTGCTGCATAGGTCGCATATGCATTCCGAGAATATTACGCTAGTCCCCAAGAGCTGTCACCTTTCTCTTTAATCTTCTGATTACTAGTGCTTGATATTGTCAAGTGCTTTGGAATGCTTTTAGATGCTATAGATATCTTTTCAGACCTTTTTCTTTCACTCGCTTACATGACACCACTTTGCTAATTATTGTAACAGGTAAGTACTTACTAGGTACTTTGAAAACACTACCCGTTATGTAGGTAGTCTATTGTTCCATTTTATACGCAGTAAATTTAGATAAATGTTAAATGTGTGTTGTTTAGTTATAAATATGAATGAAAAGTACAAAAATCTCTCGGAAATGGATCTAACGATTTGGACAAAATTTTCTATGTGCGGGGGCATAATCTAAACTAGATTAGTCCTATCCCTTGAGAAATTCATGTTTTCGAATAATAATGTTTTATTAGTGAAAAATTACACGCATTAGTTAAGACTGGTAATTCAGATAAGTAATTATGTTATCTATCAGCGTGGTGGTTCAGCGGTATAATGTAGGACTTATAAACTAGAGGTCTTGATTTCAAATCTACGTCGGACGCGATGCAGTTTTTTGTTTTCTTTCTATATAAATATTTATTCATTTACGTTTAAAGCTTATGGTAAATACGTGTTTTCTTTAAAAAAAATATTTTTTACAAAAAAAATGTGCAACCAAATTCCGTCACCAAATTACTCTATAACTAAACTAAATAAAGTTTTTTTGCCCTTTATCTACTTTACATATTATAACTAAAAATAATGCTCGTAAAAATCCAAAGATCGTACAAAAAGTGTGATAGATAATAAGTAAAATAATCATCACACATGAGACGCGACGTGATAGGCGCTTAGTTGTTGTGTTGTTTTTTGTTATGTTAATAAATTCCTACTGGTTTTAATACGCGCGCTGTCATCGTTCACCACCATTTTTGTGTCACCTATTTTTGTGTCGGGAGTTGAAAACCTGAAAAGCCTTTTATATTGCGCTATAGCAAACAAAAACCTAGCCTTTTATAGACAGATTATGAAAAATACTTAACTGTTATCGTGGTAACAAACCCACGATCGCAGTTTCACTCGATTGACTTCTTCAATCGACTGATTACCTTTTTTTATCGTGCCGCGTTCATGTACTTTTAAATGACAAATCGTAATCAACATAACTAAATCTACATCGTATATCTTAATACTATGTTATCGAATAAGCCCTTTTGTTCAATTAATCGTAAATATTATCTACAATCAAGATTGTATGGAAATTATTTTAACGCCAGTTCAATGGCGCTGTGTCATACATTATACCTACATGTCAATATTGTAAGGTACTATATAGTAATATTATGTTATCGTTGACTTTGGATTCGATTCTAATCTGAGTTATGATAATAACCAGTACCGAATCAATGCGTCTGTCGATCGGACACCTTCAATTTGTTAATATATTTTCGCGTCGACTCATGAGAAAGCAACCTTGGTCCAGATATTGGTTATAAAATACCGTGCAACCAAGGCATTTTATTGAACAGTCATGTGGCCAGTGATCGGGTGTTTTTTATTTACCTCCATAATCTCAGTGTTATCGGATAAAGTACAAATCGTGCAAGATGAAAGAAACAAACTGCTACAAGAAGAACTTGGGATGATGCTCGGTAGTGAAATATTGTTAAGTGACACTGAACAAAAAGCCAATGATACTATTATGAATTTGAAACTCAACGAGTTGGACAATGCTTTTATATCTCCACAGTTTTTCAATTACTCCAAGCACTTCTTTGAATATAAAGATGTAGTGAAGAAGACTGCTTTGTATAAGATCATTCAGCGAATGCCGAAAGGTGCTGTTTTACATGTCCACGACACTGCCTTACTGGGTCCAGACTACGTCCTCGAACTGACTTATTGGGATGACTTATATATCTGTTACGAAGATGAAAATATACAATTCCTGTTTTCACGTGCACTTCCTACTTTAAATTGCCAAAATAATTGGCAATTGTTAAAAAACGTTCGCTATTCTTCCGGTAATGTTGAAAAATTTGATGCTGAATTGCGAAAACACTTCACGCTGCTCATTGATAATCCTAACAGTGTATATACTGACGTGAATATAGTGTGGCAAAGGTTCCAAAACTATTTTATTACCACCAGCGGAATGATGTACTATAAACCACTCTGGGAGCAATACTTTTACGACACATTGAAGGCCTTCAGAGAGGACAACGTCATGTACATTGAAATGCGTAGTGTTTTACCACATCTGTATGATTTGGAAGGTAATGTGTATGACTCTGTAGCGACCGCTGAGTCTTATAAAGCAGTTTTGGATCGATTTATGAGTGATTACCCAGATTTCTTCGGTGCTAAACTTATCTATGCACCACTAAGAATGGTAGATGTAGACACAGTTAAAAAATACATTAAAGTAGCTAAGGCTATTAAGAAAAAACTACCGAATTTCTTTGCCGGTTTTGACTTAGTAGGGCAAGAAGATTTAGGAGTACCGATTATAGAATTTCTGCCATTGTTAGTAGAAGCAGCTGATGATCTTGACTATTTTTTTCATGCTGGCGAGACCAATTGGAATGGTATTTCTGATGAGAACCTAGTTGATGCTATAGTTCTTAACACAAAGCGTATAGGCCATGCTTTTGCTCTAGCGAAGCATCCTTTACTGATGGATGAAGTCAGAAAGAGGAACATAGCATTAGAAGTTAATGTTCTGTCGAACGCTGTTCTGAAATTGGTTGAGGATCTACGAAACCATCCTGTAGCTACTTTTTTGGCTCGGGGCCTACCCGTTGTCTTATCTTCTGATGATCCAGGGATTTGGGAAGCGGATCCCTTGTCTCATGATTTTTATGTCACGTTTGTCGGAGCGGCCAGTCGCCATGCAGATTTAAGACTGCTAAAGAAACTGGCTTTGAATTCTCTGTACTATAGCACTTATCCTGATAAAGATAAGATTGTTTTTGAATTTGAAAAGAGATGGACGCGGTTTATAGATAACGGTGAATTTGCAGAGTTTCTTAGCACAAATGATTAGTTTTGGCCTAAGTCTCGAATATAAACCCCGTAGGTTTAGTTTAATTTGTACGTGCCTGCTTAGGTCCGTAATTTTAATGATAAATTTATATAAAAACAGAAGTAAAATACAATCGAATAAAGAATATGAATAATTTTGTATGGATCTTTTTATTGTTGTTAGGTAACAGTGTTCCAGGTTAGCTGGTTTTTGTATTTCGCTAGACGAGAATATTAATAATTTCCTACATCTATTAAAAAAAAACCTTCAAGAAAACATATCTGTGGAAGCTATGCAAGTTGTCCCATGGATTGTATGGAAGAGCAATCACCTTAATAATTAAGTAGTTTGAATGCTGTACAAGACAATTGAAAATAAAAATAATAATACCTACCAACCTATAATTCATATAAAATATGGCCCATTGCACTAACCAGTGAGTTCAGATTAAATAAAAAATAAAAAAAACCCGACACAAAAAAACGCCTGAAAAAAACGCCGCCAAAAAGACAATTAAAAAGTAAAAAATAATTATGCACTACCTACCTGTTGCCCGCGACTTCATCTGCAAAGAATTCGTTTATCCCTATCCCTATCCCGCGGGGACTATACTGATTTCCCGCAAATTTTGCCTAAGTTAATTTAGTATAAGTTGGTACTGCTGGACAAAGGCCTCCCCCTTAGAACGCCACAATGAACGACAACTCGCCACTTGCATCCACCGGTTTCCCGCTACTATCACGATGTCGTCAGTCCACCTGGTGGGAGGCCTGCCAACGCTTCGTCTTCCGGTTCGTGGTCGCCACTCGAGGACTTTTCTCCCCCAACGGTTATCTGTTCTTCGAGCGATGTGGCCTGCCCATTGCCACTTCAATTTGCATATGTATCCACCTATGTCCGTGACTTTAGTTCTTCGACGAATTTCCGTATTCCAGATTCTATCGCGCAAAGAAACTCCAAGCATAGCTCTCTCCATAGCTTGTTGCGTGACTCTGAGCCTCTCTAAGAGGCCAACACAGTCAAGGACCACGTCTCAGCGCCATAAGTCATCACTGGCAACACACACTGGTCGAAGACTCTAGTCTTCAGGCACTGCGGAATATTGATCACGAAGTTTCCCGAACGCTGCCCATCCGAGTTGGATTCTTCGGGCGACCTCTTTGTCGAAGTTGGACCTACCCAACTGGACAACTTGTCCAAGGTAAACATAGTGGTCAACAACTTCGAGTGCATCGTTCCCAACGATAACCGGCACGAGTGTGACATGGACATTTGACATGATTTTAGTCTTGTCCATGTTCATCTTAAGACCCACCTGTTGGGAGACGATACTGAGGTCACTGAGCATAGTATTGAGCTCCTCCAGCGACTCCGCCATTATGACTATATCATCGGCAAAACCAAGATGGGTGATGTACTCGCCGTTGATATTGATGCCGAACCTGTTCCAGTCCAAGAGCTTGAAAACATCCTCCAACGCATTTGTGAACAGTTTCGGAAAAATAACGTCTCCCTGTCTCACACCTCGCTGCAGTTGGATTGGTTGTGTACTCTCGTCCTGCAACCGGATCGACATAGTGGTGCTGCTGTACAAACTCTTTAACACCTCGATGTATCTATAGTCAATATGGCATCGCTGAAGGGACTGCAATACAGCCCAGGTCTCGATTGAATCGAAGGCTTTTTCATAGTCCACAAACGCTAAACATAGTGGCCGATTTATTACATTCGGATTATTATCTCGATTATTCCATAAAAATTGATTAAAAATTAATAATGTTGTCTGATAGAACACTTCTTAATATATAAATTAATGTGTCTACTCCAATAATTTTATTAGTCATAGCAATTATTTTCTTTAAAAACCGGTCATAAATATTAATTCGTTTTTAAGGAATATAAAAGTCTATCACGAATTTATTATTGGAGTAGACACATTAACTTATAAATTAAGAAGTGTTCTATCAGAAAACATTTTTAATTTTCATTAATTTTTTATGGAATAATCGAGAAAAACTAACAAAAATTCAACGTTGCCAGCTCAGCAGGTATAAACGCTCGTTAATTTTATCAATCGTAAATATTTATTAAGTAAGAACCGACATTCTTACTGAATCTTTTTAACCCCCGACGCAAAAAGAGGGGTGTTATAAGTTTGACCGCTATGTGTGTCTGTATGTTTGTGTGTCTGTCTGTGGCATAGCGTGGCTCTTAAACGGGTGAACCGATTTGAATGCGGGTTTTAGGGTTCCGGAGCCAAAATGGCAAAAAACGGCCATTCGCCATGTCTGTCTGTCTGTCTGTCCGTCCGCGGCTTTGCTCAGGGACTATCAATTCTAGAAAGCTGTAATTTTGCACGAATATATATATAAACTATGCCGACAAAATGGTACAATAAAAAATTAAAAAAAAAATGTTACCTCCGAATGCCTCCGATAGACGTAAAGTGGGGGTGTTTTTTTTTTCTAGTCCAATCCTATAGTGTGGTATCGTTGGATAGATCTTTAAAAATCATTAGGGGTTTGCTAAGACGATTTTTCGATTCAGTGATTTTTTTGCGAAATATTCACTTTTAAATTGAAAATTTTCATTAAAATCGGGGTTCCCCCCCTCTAAAATCTAAACTGGTGGGTGGAAAAAAATTAAAAAAATGAAAATGGTAGTAAGTATATCAAACTTACAAGGAAAACTATAACGGCTAAGTTTGCTTGAGAATTATTAGTACTTAGTTTAAGAGTAAGATATAAAATATACCTAAACTTGGAAGATTCCCTATTTTGGCCGTGTTCGACAAGCTCTTGGCCGGTTTTTTTTATTTATTTGAAAGCAGGGTTTTTCGCAATGGTTCCTAGACATGTTTTATCGAAACCGGTTCAGCCGTTTTTGAGATATTGAACTTTGAAGTGACGATGTCGGGGTTTTCCAACTTTTTGTTGGTTAGGTTAAGTATGTTAAGATTAGCTCTCATCGGTGAGTTGATAACACTATCTATACTTCAGTAGTATTTTTTCGAATGTCAAGGATTAAATCCGAAATGAAGACCCAGTACTATGCTCAGGACTTGACGAAGGTGTGCAGAGCTATACTACGAAATTCGAAAATCAAAGTTCGTATCGTACCGTCCCCGTTACTCTCGTGTTAAAATGATATAAGAGTCAGCGGGACGGCAAGATACGAAGATCGAATTTTGCACTTCGTAATAGGTGTAAGGCCAGGCACCTAAGACGAAAATAGACTGTTTTTGAATATAAAACGGAAAGGCTGCTGACCCGTCAAAATTGCTTTTCTCAAACAAATGAAATTGTCATGAAATATTGACGTTGTGTTACAAATAATAGGCCGAGAAGTATCGCGCTGCAGGCGCTGCGGCTCAGCTGCGTGCGCGCGGTCACTCTAGCGGCCTGCAAAGAGATTTCATACAACTTTGCAGGCCGCTGGCCGGCAATGCGACCGTCTTTTGTTTCAACGCGCGCTCTGCGACACGGCGCACGCCCGCCCACACCCAGCACCACCGCCCGCAGCCGCCCGCCGCCAGCAGCCAGCGCGACACGCGCGCACGCATCAGGGCGACCAGACTAGCGTCCCGCCAGCTTATTTTTTGTTTTATTTATTTTATTTCATGTCGTGTTTGAGAAAAGCACTAAGTATACAAGCCTCGGCCGGAACGTGGGGTTGCCGGCCTCGCATCCCTATCCGGCCTCGCTACGCTCAGCCGTCTATATCTGCTTGGCCGGCAACCCCCTACTTCCCGGCCTCTACAGTAATGTACTATTATCACACCTCTATTGTGAGGGGGCGATCACGAATCGGAAAGCGAAGCGTTTGCGGGTCTCCTACTAGGTGGACTGACAATATCGTGAGAGCTGCTTGCACCAGCGCGAGCGGCGAGGTGTCGTTCATTGTGGCGTTCTAAGGGGGAAGTTATTGATCAACAGAGGACATTTTCCGGCTTATGATGATGACTGTGGGGGGCCCATCCTTGTCGAGGCTCTGGGTGCCTTCCTCCAAGATCCAGAGGACGTACAGCAACGTCCTTATTTTAACGCCAAACCGCCTGTCAAGCGTGGCGGTTACGACGATCCTCCCAAAAACAAATTTCTATTTCATTTATTATACCACACACTACATTACGGATACATACGGATACGGATTAGGCATTCCTCATAATTTGTAAATTATGATCTATATCTGTAAAAATTATTACTTAAGTATACCGTTAAGTTCAAACATTCAAAAAGGTAGGTATTGATTGGCCTACTCTACTCAGATACCTAGGTCAGCTAATCAGTTGCCGAGGGGTTATCGTTTTAATCAATTAAATTTATAATAGGTGTGTTTATCGTTGTAAACGTACATTAACAGCTTAGCAACTGACAGTGGTCATGACTATTTTGGTATCAGATTACCTATGCGATAAGTTTTTAAGCTAGCGCTAAATTTCCGATAATCACCTTGTACATGTGTGGAGTAGTAGGTACAAGTATGTTGATTTATCGTTAGTTTTAATTTAATATATCGTTAATGTGAAACGAAGAATACAGCGCCCTGTTTGATTTCTGTTATTTTGCGGAAATATACCATTGAAAAATTCCGCGTGTATGACAAAAGCCCATTCCCAATCATTACACCATTTCTGTAATAAATCAATCAATCAAAACAATCAATTAAATTAGCCTACACACATCCACCTAATTGCTGAGTAAAGGCCTGTCACGCCACTTCACTCGGTCCTGTGCCAGTCTCATTCACAAGTAGTGAGGGATACGACGGCTCCAGATCATTTTTTTTTGGTCCAAAATGGCGATTTTGGGGCGGGTCCAATCCTAAAAAAAAAAAAAAAAAAAAAAAAAAAAAAAAAAAAAACACCCCCCACTTGGAGCGATTGGACGAGGTCTGAGAACGCTCCGCCCACTCCTTCCTGTACATATGTACTTCACTTCTGGGACAATGGCAACTCCGAAGCACCTAATCATAAAAGGTTCGACCCGCGAACAATACAAGCCGGGCGAACAATAGGCGCTCATTGTCCCTTTACCTGCTCTCGGCTCTGGCGCTAGCTCTATTGTTCCACTCACCTGACTACCGTACCTTTTTTTCATTCACTTGTTTCCTTTTACTACCTGGGTTCGCCGCACCTCTTGAGTTTTTCGAAATTCATTTGTGGCATTACATTTGAAATTTACCACGTGTTTTACGGTGGAGGAAAACATCGTGAGGAAACCTGCTCAAACCTGCGAAGCAATTCAATGGTGTGTGTGTGTGAAGTTCCAAATCAATTTCGTAACTTTAAGGAATAGCATAAATCTAACCTAACCTAAACCTATCTTTTAGCAATATAATATATACTGAGCGGCAAAAAAATCTGGTCCTCAAATATATGCAATAATAGGTAATTTTGTATGTGGAGTGGGCCAAATTTTGTGCCGCTGAGTATATGAGAAATAGTAAACTATTAAGATTGAAATTAAGAAGTTCGTAAAGTTTGTGGGCGTCGGCTTCACATTAATTAAAGCACATACATACATACTTACTTTATGTTTTGAGTTATACCTACACTTAATGTTTTATTTAATTACTCCTGTCTTTTTCGTCATACGATGCCAGTCTTAAAAATGCTGGTTTAAACTTGTACTATAAGCCATCAGCGTCTTTATAACGCACGTTGAAACTTTTAAAATTCTCATCTAAGACATCTCCAAATGCAGGTTTGAACTTGAAGGATCTAAGTGCATACACAGTGAATGATTCATGGTTTCCCTTTTACCAAACCACCCAACGTGCACCGTCTTCTATTGTTAAAATTTAATTACTTCGTTTCTATTGACCATGCGCCGCCTTTCACAAAAAAATGCTGGTTTGTAAAGGTCCGATCCTCTCCTTTGTTCACCGGCATCCTTTGTGTGTACCCACCTCGGAAATATGCCATGCACAAGTCTAAACTTGCAGGATTTCATTGCGTATAAAAGGAAGTTTAAACCATTCCGCTTCATATCGTCTCAAAGAATTCATACGACAAGATCTCCGTCCAAGCGAGTCGTCGCGTAGTGTAAAAAGTTCAGTGTTTGGTTGATATACCTAGCAGTGTTTCGTTGGTCGAAGCGAGTCGTCGCGAAGTGTAAAAAGTTCAGTGTTTGGTTGATATACCTAGCAGTGTTTCGTTGCTGATATGGATGTAAGTAAGCTCTTGTTTTCATTGTATTTGGACCTGTTTGTTTTAATTTTTGTTTGATTGATATTTTTTTACTATGTATCTCTGTGTTTCCTTAGGTACCATCTAACTCAACTTTGTAGCATTGTTTAAAATATCGTTTTTTTTTCATTGTTATAGCTGACTGAAGAAAACACATTTAAGCACTATTATTATCCAGAGAATCACGATGAACTCAGCGATGACGGCGAAGGAACATTAGCTTTCAAAGTAAAGAGGGCAATCGCCAAGAACAAAAGACCTAATAACAGTATTCACGGATTCTTTGAAAAGCGCAAGAAAAAGAAGGTTCCCAAAAACTCTTCGACTGTTAGTCAAGCCACTGCAGATGGTGTTGCTTTTATCAAAGCAAACCAAGACGAATCAGCTTACGCATCACACCTCATTAAAATCGAGGTGTATGATATAGACAAGATTAAGAACATTCCCCCGACAGAACAATGGAAACATGCCGAAGTCCGTGTTAAATATTACGCCCACTCCGAAGAAGATGAACACGTTCAACAGACCAGAGACGTCATCTACAACATCACTAAGCAGTTGTCAGCAAAAAGTGATTGTGTTAATTTCGTTTTAGACAATCAAAAATAATTTCTACTTAATTTCTTTCGGTTACCTGCTTAACTTCTGACTATCCTTTTCTTGTGAAACACTCTCATTGTTTCGTTTGTGGAGGCAAAGTAATAATGTAAATTGTTGGTTTAAATAAATTTTTAAAAACTTATTTTTTTGTATTATTTAATCTGTATCTGTGTACCACAACATATTTCCCTTGAAAATCCGCCTTTTAAATTTTAGGATTGAAGTAAAACAAAAAATAGATTAATAAAAAATTTATTACATAAAAAATGAATTAAACATATTTCTTATAATAAGATCATTACATAAAGAATTTTCAGAAAATAGGCTTTGAAAATCATACATAGTTTTTCCTTTATTCTTAAAATACAGATAAACTAAACAATATTCACCGCAAACTGAGGTAAAAGGATTTTGAAATGATTTGTGGTTATAAAACCACCTCTTGGCATTTCTCTTTAAAAACCTCTTATGATAACCTTCTGGTTGTCGACCAAATGAATCAAAGTATTCTCCAACACCGTTAATATCAATGTAAATGGCAATCCAATGAGAACCAGGCTTGTAATCTGGATCCAAATTGCTGATAAGATAAATAGGTAGTTGAACAAACATAGGCATTTTGTTAGCGGCAAAAACATTTGATTTTATGTTCAAATTAATTTTACTCATAAAATATTCTATTTCCGATGTATCCATTATAGACTACGGTATAGATGTGATAGATTTAGTATACAGCTGTCTTATTTAACTATTGTAATCAACAGTTATATCTCGGTTTTTATTAATTTCTACAACATTATCAAACTCTGCATAAACAACACAATTAAGAGTTGTTGTTAAAGCTGTCTCAAAACGGACCTCTAATCTAACACTACCATGTCTAACTAAATTCCAATGTGAACTTGAACTGGCTGAAAGATCTGGAGTTAAGTCAAAAGCTAATAAACAATATCCCCCTCCATATCCTTCTCTTGCTATTTCATTACCTTCATTCAAAAAATGGATACCAGTACCAGAAAACAATGTATGATAAGTGGATACGATCAGCCCATCTTTGAACGAGGGTTGTAATGTTTTTGAAGGAACCTGTTGTCCATCAACGTATAAGCTAAATGAATTTATCCCATGATTATCAAAGTTGAATGGATTTTGCGTCAAGTTACCATTAAATGCAGAATTTTTTACAAAACCTATAATACATCTTTTAGGGACCTGTCCTAGAAATATATTATCTAGAGTCTTAGCCTGAACTCCCGAAGATATTGTCAAAACTTTAACTTCAGCCCTGGTGATAGGATATTTAGCTGTAGTCGTCGCCAGCACTTTTTGATGAGCAATTAATACTGAAGGATTTATTCGAGCCTTACGGATAATGAGACTGGCATCAGTAATTTTAACTTTTATTTTTGTGTCCGCGTTGTCACACATGAGATTGAATGCTTCTTTACTACGAACTAATTTAACACGTATTTCCACACCATTAATCAAAAATTTCTCCTGATTAAATATATCACCATGTAAATGACCAATCATATCAACCTCTTTGTTCACTTTAACCAACTCCACTCTCTTAGAAAATCCTATATTGGTTTCATCTGTAGCATCCATTTTATGAGGAGTATCAGCATACCATAAGCCACAGGTCAGATGAGAGCCTTTTGCTGCTGGACCATAGTTTAGTAGGGTCTCTAAATATGCTCGATATGCATATGTATTATTAGGAGGTGACACAAGTTTTTGGTTTAAATATACATCTAGTTGACTAAAAAGTGAATGAAGCCAATTATTAACCGGTGCAACATGAATAGTTTTAGAAATGTCATTTGAATCAGCACTTGCTATCTTAGCTTTAATATATAGCATAGTGTGGGACAGATCAATATAATCATCTCCAGTACCTGGTACTTGAAATTCTATAGGTCCATCATCACTTAATGATGAAATTGGTTTATAATGAATCCACTGACCGCTTTCGACGCTTGTTTGAGTTGATGGTAGAGCAAATAAGTCTAACTCTGACTTAGCACATTCACATGAATGATTATGTAAAAACGACATAGTTTAGATGGAAAAAATATCTTCAAATTTAGATTTTTTTGATGATTTAGATGGTCGTCCTTGTAGTGTTTTACGCTTAATGATGGGCTTTCTCGACTTTCTTATACTTTTATACCCTGAACCACTCATTAATGATTCGATTTTTTCATCAGCTTTCCTTTTCAAATTAGCACTAGCATTTTTAAAACGCGACTTTACAGACTCTTCCATAGGGTGTGAATTCATCATATCTGATAGTAATCCAACACCGGCGTTTAAAGCTTCTTTCCCAACGGTTCGAAATCCACTTGACAACAAAGGCAAAACGGATCTAAATAACCCCCCTAAGAAACTTCCAATTCCATGACCACGTTGATGAGAAACACCTTTATACACTATACCAACCCCAGATCCAGCCTGATTTGAATAATAATGTTGGTACGGGCAAAGACCGTTAACGATTCTTCGACTCATTTTATACGTCTAAAATGCAGTTTAACACACGATGTACCGAACTGGAATGGTACTTTACCGCCGACGCTTGTTCTTATATCTGTTTCAATCGTATCAAACTCTCTGCGCATAACAGGTAAGTAGTGCGCCGGTGAAAATGCATGCATTTTGTATGCTCCATAAATGTACTTCGTTGGATCTAGAGGTATGATTCGTATTAATGATGTCATTACATCACCTACTATCTGCGGTTGGATAATATCTGAATAAATGAAAAGCTGCGATGGCAGCCCCAAGTACAAGTTAATGGGATATTTCCCATTTGGTTTTGTGACTAAATTAGTATTTGGTTCAAAACCTAACTGGAGACTTAATTGCGGTGATGCGATTAGAGATATTACGTCAGCATCCTGACGAGTTGATATTACAAGTTTGGTTATTTCATCGTATCTCAATTTAAAATGATTTCGTAACAATGGGTGGTCATTAAAAGCACTTAAAAAATGATTAACACTATCGTACGTAGTCGCAGGAATATGCGCCTTATATTCTACAATTATATTCGAATCAGTTTTCTTTTTTGAATCAGCACTTTCGTCTAAACGTGTTTTCTTCTTTACGTATAGAATGTTTTCATGTTCTTGTACATTAAACATTGTACATGGATAATGAAACTCAACCAAACCAACGACCCATTCCCCTTCTAACTTAACAGTTTTAGGTAACTTAGTTATGAAGTTGGCTGTTGTGTTTCCAGGAAAATAAGAAATGGAGCTATTGCTCAACAGCGTGAGGTAAAAACTGTCTTCACTCATATTTGTTCTAAATCCGATGCCGGGATCCAACTATTAAATTTGTCAGGATAACCTTTCCACTTGACTAGCACTTCCTTTCTACCTCGAACGCGACGCGATTGTATTATTTTATCTATTTTGTACTTAGTGGAGGGGTCATAAAATACTTTCTGTAGCTCTTTTGAATAAAATGTACCTGTAATTGGTTCACCCTCCAAATCTTTTAAAGTATATACAATCCAAGGAGTTCTCCTAATAATGGAATCAATCACAAATATTTCATCACTCCAATTAGTTTCATAACCTTTTTGAAATACATGTTTATATTTAGTTATTCTAACATGATCACCTATTTGAAGTGAGGGACATTCATTCATATATGTTTTATTTTCCTTTTCTCCATACAAATTTTGCCAAACAGTCATGATATTATCGTAGTTTACTTCGCTTGGTCTCATTTTTATGCTTGAATGGAAACTATGATTATATGAATATATTAAATCTTGTAAGACGTCAACGTATTTGTATGTATTTTTAAACGTAAAGTAACGCCACATTTTCATTTTAAGAGTTCTCTGAAACCTTTCCACTATGCTAGCTTTAATATCAGGATTATTAGTAGTATAATAATTAATATTTCTACTTTTAAAGTACTGTTGTACAGCTTTTGAAACAAACTCTGTACCTTTATCAGATTGAATATGGCGAGGAGTGGCATTAGCTTCTGTAAAAATGCTATCAAAACAGGATTTAACAACTTCAGGTTTTTTACTCTTCATTGCTCGCGCAAAAGCATATTTACTAAACACGTCAATAACACAAAGAATATATTTGTATCCATCATTATATTGAGCATAAGTACGCATATCACTTAGATCAGCTTGCCAGAGTTCATTATAATTAGATAATATGTACCTGTTTCTAGTAAACCTTCTGTGAACAGGTTTATGTAATGTGTACGTTTCCTGAGACTGCAGCCATCTTTTTACTTCCTTTTTACTCATTTTACCTTTCATCTCCTTCGCCAACTTATTGATGCTACTGTATCCGGCAGGATTGGACACATCGTAGTAAATCCTGTGAATATCTAATAGGGGGTCCATCTTTCCCAATCTAATTTCTTTTTTTTCGAATCACGTGTTCTACTAGAAATAGGTGTAGATGCGTTTTCCGCTAATGATGAATTTCTTGCAATTGTAGACGAAAATGGTGTGTCGAGCTCCTTTAATTCCCTCTCTCCAAGAGATTTTTTAAAAAATTCTGCGTTAGTGGGGTTACCTATACAAGATGCAGGCACTCTTATTTCTTTTAAAATTAAGGTGAATTCTTCCCATCCCTTTGGTTTTGTACGTTTAAGAGGTCTAATCACATCGTTTACTAGATCAACAATATTAGTATTTGGGATGGTGTGGTTGTTTAATACAACTTCCCCTCCAGGCTTCCACCAAATTTTTTTTTTATGAAGCATAATGTTATCCAGTAAAGTTTTGGTTTTCTGTTTGTAAGATTTCGGTACTCTCTCTATGATATGAGATGGAGTAAATTCCAAAGGATAATGTTGAGTCGGTGTGTCAGGTGGTGGGGTGGTATCAAGTTCTGGTAAGATCGGATTTAAAGCTGTATCATTATTAACATTTTCCTCCTTTTTTAGCTCTGGGACTAAATCTTTGTGGTCGTTGTTGCGGTGGTCAAATCCATCCGTGACTATAGGTATTTTAAAAGGTTTTCGATCTGCTTCAGCAAAATGCAAAAATCGTTGTAGTGCTTGGGAATACAATGCCCATTTTTCACGATCATCCATTTTACCTTTAAGTATTTTTTGCATCTCCCTATCTAGACGAGATGATGAGTTTTCAGTTAGATTTTCATTGTGTTTAAGTCTTTCAACGAAATCTTGCTCCACTAATAGCATTTTTTTCATATTCTCCATTTTGATTATGTTATAGAGTTAAATAAAGCACTTAAAACTGCGCCTAATATAAGAGGTAGAAAAGCACCGCCCTTTTGAATGATAATGGTTTTTCTAAGTTTTTGTTTTCCCTTTGAAACTAATTTTCGCAATATATTTTTATGTTTATTTAATTTTAATTTTTCTTCTTTTTCCAATGGAATTTTCCCTTTTAAAACATTATAAATACACTCACATATAATGTTTATTTCATCATCATCACAAGCTTTAAGCAATGCTGTGCGATATTTTGGTTTGAGTACTTGCAGCGCTTCTAGTAAATGTTTATATGTGCTCACACTCTCGGACATCATTTAGAACTGACCAAAACCAGTTGACTCTTGCCATATTTAAATCCTTTTTTAGGAATATACACTGTGCAATATTTATCGGATGGAAATATTTTAGTTTTGAAACGACATAAGTCATCAGTATTTTGTTTCAGATCAATCATTAGGTAACCATGAGCATCTTTGGTGGCATCTTTGTAGGCTTCATCTACGAACTTTGAGTTTTCAGGGCAAACTTGTCGTGACAAGTAACGTATTTGAGTTTTGTCTCTAGGATTTTTAAAATATATAATGTAACTTGTGTTTAGCGAGATGTCACGCTGGCCTTTTCCCTGGTGAAATAAATTTTGTGTAATATAAAACACGCTTAAGTTTCTATGATGACTACCTTTCGTGAAAATGTCAACGATCCGTCCATCTGCCTCTCTCATCAAATCATCGATTATAAGAAGTTTAGGTTGCTTCCCGTCGAACATGTTGATATCAGGTATACCCTGACTATAATTTACATTGTCCAGGTTGTACAAAGGTTGCATTTCATCATAACACCAAATTACTTCCGAAAAATCTACGTCGCATATTATTTTACAATCCTTTAAAAAGTTTGTGACAAAGTTTGATTTTCCACAACCACTTGGACCAGCTACTATGGCCGTGAAAGGATGACAAAAGTGAATCATTACTTTATTATGTTATGCAAGGAAATACGTGCTGATTTCAAAAGTTCCTAGTCACAAATGATAGAAATTAAAGTTCATATATGGTTATATAGTTTTCGTTTGGGTTTTTAGGTAAAAAAAGCAAAGAAACAAACATACTATTTTATAAATCTTTTATTGAAACTACCAGCGTTTCGGAAAGACCATCATTGCCAAGAAGAATGCGTAGCAAGAAACTTGGCAGTAATTTTTTCTTCTTTCAAAAAATCTATAGTAGGATACACATTTTTTGTCTTATCAGTAGTGCATGCACAAATATTACAAAACCTTTTTTAATTTTTTTTATATATATGTACAATGAAACCAATTTTTATCGTCTTATCGCTAGTGCATGCGCAACAATTACAAAACCTTATAAGTATATAAGTACAATGAAAATAAATTTTTATATCACTAGTATCATCACATATTGTACAGAAAGTAATATTAAAATTGAATGTTCTTTAATCTATTATGTCCCCAAGCAAGCGTGTCAGTTGAATTTGGCAACAGATATCGTTTCGTGTCGCAGTGTGATAATGATATTTTATTTATTTTTTGAGTAAATATTACATGTTTGATTGATCTGAACCGCATCATTTCACACAACAGTTTTTTACTATTGAATAAACAGTCTTTATAGTCTTCCATACATAATTTTTTGGTAACACATTTATTGACACCTTTTGCTTTTGCTATTATAGTACTTTGTACGTCCATTGCGTACATTTTTGATCGAAGACCAACAAATTCTTTAAAAATTTTGCCGTTATTTTCATCTTTGAAGAATCCCAATTGTTTTTTATTCACTAATGGAAAACCGTATACATTGTCCGGAGGATAGTCAGAGGTATCAAAGTGCGATACCAAATCTGGCTTTATATCAGCGTACAAGTTTTCTGTAAATATCTGATAAACCAGACTGTCCGTGTCTGTATAGAGCAATTTAAGATTGTTTTTGAATTTAGTTTTCATGAAATCATAATGAAAGTTATACATTAACGTTTTTGACAAATCGAGTACGCAAAATCCTAGGTAAATAGGTTTGTTGTACAAAACTTTTGTTTTTTTCAGTTGAACTGCAACCAAATTTTCGGAAAATATAGATAAACTGTGAAATTCTGGTTTTGCAATTAAAGATTCAACGCCTTCAGTTTTTCCGCGATTTGTCCAGTGGTTCCGTAATTTTACATTAACTCTTTTATTTACATTTTCCATCGTTTTGCCAAACACGGAATTGTTCATTAACTTAAAGAAGTCCTTTTCAAAATCTGTTTTGGCCATAGAACGCATACGTGTGTTCAAATCTATGTATGGTTTCAACCACGGTTTCTGCTCAAACTTTAAAACTCTATGAATTTTAACTAAACTTAACCCCGATTCTAAGCATTGTTTAAGGTTTCTATAGTGAATGACATAATTTGTTTTGTTATGCAAATTAGGAATCAGCTTTTTGTCTTTAGAGCCGCCTAAACACACATTTTCCGGACAGAATGGTAAATCAGAATGTAAATCATGTAAGTTATTAGGATATTCCAAATCAACTTCCAAAATGTACCCATGTTCAGCGTCATCAGGTACTTTAAAATTTGTATTCACATCCACCCATTCAAACTTGCCTGTGGGAAGACATTGTGACATTGCCCAACCGTACAGATTATTTGCATCGAGATACATCAGAAATGATGATGGCAAAGTTCGATCATATTCAGGCATAAATATATTATTTGCTTTTGCATGTCTGTTACTACATTGGGAAATGCCGCCTCTTATATTATTTGCTATAAAAGTAATTTTGTCGATATCAGTTAGAAGTTCTAAATTGATTTTGGTGTACATTAACATGGCGTCCCAACTTAGACCCGGTGCTGTATAATAATGAGCAGGATCCAATCCATATGTTTCCATACAAACATTTCTAAAATTTTCAAATACATCCGCTAATAACAAAACGTCTGTTTTTAAATAAAGGTTTGAATAGTCTCCCATATTTTGACAATTAAAGTGATTCCATACATCACAGGCATGTTGGTAATCATTTTTTGAAATATTGACATCATTTAATGAGCTGTAAAAAGCTTTATATTCGGGAAGGCTAGTTAATTTTAATGATTCTATAGATGTCATATGTTCATATGGGTATACCCCTTTTCTTAATAAACGTTTAAAGTCTTGTTCGCAGGGGAAATTTAGCCGAAGTTCTTGAAACTGTTCAGGTAGTAAATTTTTGGTTAATTTATCAAGACTACTACTCATAAATTTAAAAGAATCAAGAAATTTTAATTTCATAGTACGATTATTATTAATATTTAATTGCTTCGAAAAAGAAATATATTTCTCTTTGTTTTGCGGAATAATTTCTATGTTACCCTCTTCAAATCCCAGTCCATGTACTAGAAAATGGGCGTCATAGTTACTTAAATTGTGTAAAAACACAGGTACAAAATTTGGGGTTCGATATTTCTTAGAACAAGACGGGTGAGCTACTCCTTCAAAAGCACCAGTATGATGGTTGTAAGAAACGAATAATTCACCATTTAAATTATTTTGACAGATGTAGCACGTTTTACTTTGGGCGATGGTTACTTTATCTTGTTCCGTTAAAGGCAAAGGACTTTTTACAAAAGTGTTCTTCTTGCAAATGTTCTCTAAATCTCGTTTAATAAATTTCATGAATGATTCTGCACAATTTTCACCTGTATATGTCCTATATACAGACAAAGTATTATCATATGAACATTTTATATAGTATCCGAAACTATACACCTTATGTTCCTGAATATTAGTTGTCGAAGATTTACTTGGATCGTTTGTGCAAGTATTAATAGGCTTTAAAAATGCTTCGAAATCTGCGTATACAACAAATGGGAGCCTCAATTTACGATCGTAATTATTAAATGATATTTCGCTAGATGGAACTAATTCATTAAACCAGTTTCTTTTGGCTACGTTTTGAGAGGGCAAGTTTGTACAGACGTGGAAACAATCATGATCTTGATGTTTCTGCAAATTTTCACGTGATTTGAAATAAATTAAACATCCATCACAAATAAAGATTGCATGTTCTGATGATGTCATTTGTTTTGATACTAATCTCGAAAGACTTTTTATGTAGCAATAATGTCCGTTAGTACCTTGATTTATGTACAGCAAGTTTAAATGGGTGGCTTTCCTACTTTTTGTTAAGTGTAATGGACCAACTACCTTATTTTGTTTGCTTTCTGAGTCGTACTCCAAACCAAAGACATTAATGCTTAGATTGTTCAGCATTTCAAATTTATGGATATCGTTTATTTTAATTGGGAAAGAAAGATTATCAAATTTTAATTTATTCCTGTGAGATATATATGATGCAACCCTGTTCGCGTTGTTATTAGGTGCATATAACCCTGATAATACAGCCCAACGAAAACACTCATGATCTTTGTTTTGGACGTTTATAATTGCATTTTTGTTCTTTATATCTTTTGGTAAATCTATGTAAGATGAACCACGTAATGGATTGAATTTATTCACATTCATGTCTAAATAGTTTATTTTTGTTAGACTCCACCCGCTGTCTTTTTTTTCGAAATTGGTTACTTTATTTATAATTTCGTTTGCAAGTAATGAAAATATGTAGTCTTTAGAATCACCTTTGCAAACAACATAATTAAACGTTTGAAAATCGAATGTATTATTTAATTGCTTAGTTTGTTGTGTAAAGTCGGCATGAAGTATAAAATTTACCTTTACTACAAAGTGCTCTGCTATGGATTGATCAAATAATGTAAATATTTTGTCTTTAATGTTTTCTAAAAATAATCTCGGTGTTTCTAACGGTTGATTTGCAATTGAATCTGATGCAATTCTGTACGTAACTACCCTATTCCCAAACGCGCTTTCAATTATCTGAACATTTTTAAATTCTCTGCTGATACTTAATACATTATTTTTGTGAGTATTACTTTTTAAATGATTTGTATAATATTTTCGCGATACTGACACATGACACACAGAACATTCAATATTATCATTAATTTCTGTACTCACATTTTGATTTGAAGACGATGCGGTTGACGTAGATGTGAAGCTGGCTGGTGGGTTAGAGCGTATTTTCTTTGCCTTAACTGGAGTCTTTTTGGTCGATTTAGATGACCTTCTTTTTACACCGCATCCTCCTAGTTCAGCTTGCAAAAATCTGTAAAAAATAAATTAATCATTAATATTAATATATATAAACTGTAAAACACACCGAAGGTAAATTTATATGTAAACTAACTCTTTTCATGTTTACAAAGTAAACAGTATGCTTGCATTGGAAATACACCATCAATTACATCAGATGCCTCAGATTCTTCCATGTTATAATTGTGTCCATTGCATGGTGTAAAATATGGAATAAAATCCAGATCTTCTAACCATGTTACCGGTAAAACTTTATTTAAAAACCACATTCGAATGTAACGATGGAATTTACTCAAAATTAGAGATTTGTCTAAACTTGCAACTTCGTTTAGCGATAAGTCCAAATTGAAATACATTTTAAACAAAATTCGTAAAATGCAATCGCCGGCACGGTCACAATGGTTGAAGTGGCAAGGAGACTCGGTTTTTATACCCAAGGGTGCCACCCCTTCCTAAAGTCGCTAACATCAAACAAGTTTCAACGCGACGCTCGTCTTGACAATGCTGTCCAAACATGAAAAAATAGTACAATTATCACAAAAATAGTAACTTACGTTTTGAAATATTCTTGCTCGACTTTTTCGCATAGCTCGTACAAGTCCTGATCTTCAACTAGTTGGTCAAGTTGTTGATCGAAGAAACTGCAGCTCTGCGTATCCATGAGAATGTTTTTGGAAACGTGGTATTTTAAGTGAGACCGACTTCTATTTATACCAGCCAAGCTCAACCTTAAAGATTACACGCACCGTTTTGCTATTGTATAGCAGGCAAAAATGTTTAGATATGAAACAATACAACAAAATATCGGCGGACTAAGTAAAAGAAAAAAAGGTTTTACATTATTACTTTGCCTCCACAAACGAAACAATGAGAGTGTTTCACAAGAAAAGGATAGTCAGAAGTTAAGCAGGTAACCGAAAGAAATTAAGTAGAAATTATTTTTGATTGTCTAAAACGAAATTAACACAATCACTTTTTGCTGACAACTGCTTAGTGATGTTGTAGATGACGTCTCTGGTCTGTTGAACGTGTTCATCTTCTTCGGAGTGGGCGTAATATTTAACACGGACTTCGGCATGTTTCCATTGTTCTGTCGGGGGAATGTTCTTAATCTTGTCTATATCATACACCTCGATTTTAATGAGGTGTGATGCGTAAGCTGATTCGTCTTGGTTTGCTTTGATAAAAGCAACACCATCTGCAGTGGCTTGACTAACAGTCGAAGAGTTTTTGGGAACCTTCTTTTTCTTGCGCTTTTCAAAGAATCCGTGAATACTGTTATTAGGTCTTTTGTTCTTGGCGATTGCCCTCTTTACTTTGAAAGCTAATGTTCCTTCGCCGTCATCGCTGAGTTCATCGTGATTCTCTGGATAATAATAGTGCTTAAATGTGTTTTCTTCAGTCAGCTATAACAATGAAAAAAAAACGATATTTTAAACAATGCTACAAAGTTGAGTTAGATGGTACCTAAGGAAACACAGAGATACATAGTAAAAAATTATCAATCAAACAAAAATTAAAACAAACAGGTCCAAATACAATGAAAACAAGAGCTTACTTACATCCATATCAGCAACGAAACACTGCTAGGTATATCAACCAAACACTGAACTTTTTACACTTCGCGACGACTCGCTTCGACCAACGAAACACTGCTAGGTATATCAACCAAACACTGAACTTTTTACACTACGCGACGACTCGCTTGGACGGAGATCTTGTCGTATGAATTCTTTGAGACGATATGAAGCGGAATGGTTTAAACTTCCTTTTATACGCAATGAAATCCTGCAAGTTTAGACTTGTGCATGGCATATTTCCGAGGTGGGTACACACAAAGGATGCCGGTGAACAAAGGAGAGGATCGGACCTTTACAAACCAGCATTTTTTTGAGAAAGGCGGCGCATGGTCAATAGAAACGAAGTAATTAAATTTTAACAATAGAAGACGGTGCACGTTGGGTGGTTTGGTAAAAGGGAAACCATGAATCATTCACTGTGTATGCACTTAGATCCTTCAAGTTCAAACCTGCATTTGGAGATGTCTTAGATGAGAATTTTAAAAGTTTCAACGTGCGTTATAAAGACGCTGATGGCTTATAGTACAAGTTTAAACCAGCATTTTTAAGACTGGCATCGTATGACGAAAAAGACAGGAGTAATTAAATAAAACATTAAGTGTAGGTATAACTCAAAACATAAAGTAAGTATGTATGTATGTGCTTTAACAATATAAGATAACGATTTGTTTGATAAAGTACTAATGAAAAGCATTAATGTGAAGCCGACGCCCACAAACTTTACGAACTTCTTAATTTCAATCTTAATAGTTTACTATTTCTCATATACTCAGCGGCACAAAATTTGGCCCACTCCACATACAAAATTACCTATTATTGCATATATTTGAGGACCAGATTTTTTTGCCGCTCAGTATATATTATATTGCTAAAAGATAGGTTTAGGTTAGGTTAGATTTATGCCATTCCTTAAAGTTACGAAATTGATTTGGAACTTCACACACACACACCATTGAATTGCTTCGCAGGTTTGAGCAGGTTTCCTCACGATGTTTTCCTCCACCGTAAAACACGTGGTAAATTTCAAATGTAATGCCACAAATGAATTTCGAAAAACTCAAGAGGTGCGGCGAACCCAGGTAGTAAAAGGAAACAAGTGAATGAAAAAAAGGTACGGTAGTCAGGTGAGTGGAACAATAGAGCTAGCGCCAGAGCCGAGAGCAGGTAAAGGGACAATGAGCGCCTATTGTTCGCGGCTTGTATTGTTCGCGGGTCGAACCTTTTATGATTAGGTGCTTCGGAGTTGCCATTGTCCCAGAAGTGAAGTACATATGTACAGGAAGGAGTGGGCGGAGCGTTCTCAGACCTCGTCCAATCGCTCCAAGTGGGGGTGTTTCCTTTTTTTTTTTTTTTTTTTTTTTTTTTTTTTTTTTTTTTTTTTTAGGATTGGACCCGCCCCAAAATCGCCATTTTGGACCAAAAAAAATGATCTGGAGCCGTCGTATCCCTCACTACTAGCCCCCGAGCGGTAATTTGTCAGCCCTTTCACAAAGCATTGAGTATCAACAATACGTCAAACTGATACCAAATGTCGACCAAATCTATTTACCTTCGCTTTGCCTTGGGCCGATAATCCAATCTTAGGCCCCTAAGGTCACGCTTCCACGTGCAATGAATAACTTAACTGAGATAGGTATTTTGACGGTACATAGCTTGGAATACAATTGGATTTGTTTCGGTTCTTTTGACACAAATACCTATAAAATAATTCATGGAGTAAACAACCAGAGTGCTAATTGTAACCGCACCTGCAATCATTAGTGTTTTGTCACTGAACACCGTATTAGTATAAGTGGGAAGATTACTTTTCCATGTACAAATACAAATATTCTTTATTACACTGCACACCACAAATCAGTACAAAAACTTATAATATAAAACACTTAGATTGTAGATCCTGGATTGGGAACTATTTCTTTCTCAGCTATTACATGGAAAAGATAGCGCGTAAATATTTTTCTTACGATTCGAACTCAACATCAAAAACCCCTCATCTCCCCATAACGAGCGACATAGTCCCATTCAGGTGATATATTTAGAGCAATAGTCATTATCTAGGAAGCAATAAAGCAGTGTCCACATCGAATACGATACAATACAATGCGTATAAGTAAATATATAAAATAATCATTAACATTTTTTTTCAGCTAGCCTATTTTTGTGTCCCACTGCTGGGCAAAGGCCTCTCCTCTCTTGCTCCACTCCTGCCTATCCAAGGCGAGCTCCCGCCATTAACATT
>NC_133480.1:7201013-7227112 GCF_025370935.1 Choristoneura fumiferana
CCGAATTAGTGAATTTCATAACTTACGAACGAGAAGATAAAATCCACACGTAGGTACTATACTCAGCAGCACAAAATTTGGCCCACTCTCCATACAAAATTAGCTATTAGTGCATACATTTGAGGGCCAGATTTTTTGCCGCTCTGTATATTCAATAAAATACAGACGTCACAGATATATCATATTATACAAAGATGTCATAACTTACATAATAATTTTTGTATCTGAAAGCGCTGGACATCCGTTCCACAAAGTAATGGTACCCATTTTCATCCATGTACAAAAGGTCTCCAGTCTTGTACCAGCCGTCGGCTGAGAACGCCTTAGCAGTCGCCTCAGGATTGTTATAATATTCCTGAAAGTATACAAAATGAGTAAAGTATCTCCAAATTGTAGCTGAGAGATCAAAATAGGCGCTTTTTAATTTTTAAAATTTACCTATATCTACCTACAACCCATAAAAATAAATCTAACCGTATCCATGATCTTTCTGAAAAATCCTGTCACCTCTTAGACTATTCAGTCGACTACCTTTTATGATATTTATAGAATAAGGCGTTACTTTGCGGAGGTTTTATATCAATGAACAATAAACAATTATTTCGCTCACCCGCGAACTTACGATAGCTACAAAAAAAAATTTAATAAAAAAAGAATTGAACCGACCTAAAAAAAACCATGAAAATAATTTTCTACCAGTCTGAAGTCGGTCGGTGCCTCAGCACGAGCCAGCAGGAGTGGACCTATAGTCATCTACCTCACCTACGTACTATAAATTGGGCTTCAATCCCTCCTGCTGGCTCGTGCTGAGGCACCGACCGACTTGAGACTGGTAGGTTTTTTTATCACGCTTTTTAGTGTAAATAATCTAAGATACAATAGTTTGATATTAACTGCTTGTTACCTTTTACGAAAGATTGCTTTTTCCGATGCTGAGGCGTTCATTATTGAGGAGTTCTGGTGCTTCACTACCCGTTTTACCATATGCATTACGAGGAGCATAAGTTGCTTAGCAACTGTGTCAAAGTAATTAAAATTCAACCCGTGAAATATTTGTAATTGAGTAGTAACTCCGATGGCCAACTGTGGTCTTAATCATCAGTTTCACTTCACCACATTAAATGATGATTTTCAAGAACAAATGCAGTTACTACTAAATATATCGAATTTACTATAGGTGTCCCTACAACATTTGAAGAGTTCCCTCGATTTTCTTAAGATCAAATCATCAGATCCTGATTTGGTGCTTATGGAACCTAATTGAAGACATTCCTAGACGAACGCAAAAAAAAATTCAAATCGGTTCATAAATTTCTTCGAGTTCTGAGGTAACACAAAAAAAACACAACCGAATTGATAACCTCCTCCTTTTTTGAAGTCGGTTAAAAATGCGTTTCGTTGTTGTTCTAATAAGATTGAACGTTTAAGTAAAGAGTGGCGGTAGCGATAGTTAGGTTTGTATGATTAGATTACTGCGTGTTCTTACAGTGTGGAGGTGGAAGAGCTGCATAAAGTCAGATATTTTTTCATAATCGTAACTATCGTAAGGTCACGGGTGAGCAAAGTGATAATGATTTAATTTATAATTCCCTTTTAGGAGATAGATAGAAAAAGAGTAGAGAGAGAGAAAATAAAGAGGGAAATTATACAAAGACAAAGAAAGAGAAGACGAGAAAACATATAGGTACCTATCGTTTTAACTTACCACAAACCTCGGTCCTTTGGTCCACAGTTCTCCTATCTGATTTGGTTTCGTGATGACCTCTCCTGTTTTTGGATCGACCAACTGTTAAAGAAAATGGTGGTAATTTACAATCTTTGTCTTAATATCATACTAATATCATAATATTAATATCTCAATATCCGCTGAACTAATTACGCATATAACTAAGAATCACCGCGAAGAAACTCGCTTTCACAAAAAAAAGCCGCATTGAAATTATTTGAGAGCTACGATGCCACAGACAGACAAATTGGCGTCAAACTTATAACACCCCTCTTTTTGAGTCGGGGGTTAATAATTAACCTGATATATAATTATCCACCTGTGTTTTGATCAACTCCACACTCGTTCCAATGTTTCCGAAGGGTCCATTCGGAGCCGGTAGAAATATGGGCCCAATACATTCCGTCTGCCCGAATAAGTTCCACACAACCGCATCTTTTTGCATTCGGGACTAAAACCAAAAAGACGTGTAAATGAGGTTGTATATGACAGGCTTCATTATAAATTAATAGTAAATAATAATTAATAATAAAACTGTTTATGGTACTCAAAACAAAAAAATATGTAACTTACTTTGACTAGGTTTAGGGTCATCTCATTCGTAGCGAATCCGTACATAACGACCTTATTGAAACATGTCAAATCGCAATGTTTTGGATGCTTTATAATGCCAGCGAACAGAGCAGGGCTTCCAGTACTGACGACGGGCTGGAAAACCATTCATTTTGTAAACAAGATGCACATGTTGATGATGATGATGGTGGTGGTGGTGATAGTGACGATTGTGATACCCGCAACGTTTTCGACCAATATGTAGTTAAGCATAAGGTATTTTTGCTATCATAGAGAATCATGTGTGATTAAACGATGATATTGATCTGCGAGAATGATTGATGAAAATTTTCAGATTGCGTATAAATATTACATCATTTGGAATATAATGAGTGATAAAATTCTAAGATAGACGAAAGCGAAGAGATAACAATATAAGGAAAATACAACAAAAAATATGTTAGAAGCAATAGTAACAAAATAATGTAAATTTGAAACAAGAAGTGTTTCTGAGTTATATAAAATCTACCTTGTATTTGTTGATGATATCGATAGCGTGATCAATGGTGACCGGCGAGGAAGTCTGCACCTTGATGTGGTTTGCTGTGATCATGCTGAGTGAGGCCAGGTACGATGATATCCATTGCACACTTGACAAAGTCAGCGCAGGTTTGATCACTCTGAAAATTATGATAATACTTATAACATCTACCTCTCAGTTTGTTACAATAATGAACAGCGCCTAAGAAAACGTCTGTTAATGATTATGATTTCTTATGAGCTGTGAGATTATCCATAACAGAATAAAGGAATTCAGTAAGGACTAATTGTAGGGAAATATTTGACAGCAACATAAAAAAATCGTAATAAATATTGAAATCATAACATGAACAGAGAACATTTCTGCAGGTAATAGGGAAAGTTTACCTAAACACTAGTAAATGCTTTTCGGGATTTTTTGCACAATCAATGAACAATCGCGCAACTCATAAGTTATTATTTTAAACCATAAACTGACATTTTCTTAAAGGAACTGTTATTGTTGTTATGCATAACATATTATGTTTCCGTAGAAGCATTGGCATTTTTGTCGGCAAGAGGCAAATCTAAATGAATACCGCATCTTTTAGATTCCCGAATGCAAACTATGCGATGGATTGAGAAACGGCAACTCACTTCTCAGTAGTTCTCAGTCACATTTTAGGTAAAAACAGATGACACAGTATTCTACGGTGTATTTTTTTTACTATTCAATCTTTCTACTGCTATTTTGTGTTGAAGTGAACTGTAGCATGAAACTTACTTCTCCTTTAAAAGCGAGTATAGGTGAAGAACTTTGATGATATCTCGATGTTTAAAAGCAGCTACTTTGGGAAGACCAGTAGTTCCACTAGTGCTTATCAACCAGGCATATATTTTGTTTGTGTCAAATGTTGCAACTCTGTAACAAGTTTATAATTATTATGTACTAGTATCCATAGTAGAAGCTTTGCTTAGTTTGGGACTAGGTCAATTGGTGTCAAGTATCCCATGATATTAATATTATTTTATTACAAGATTTATTGCTGATGGTTGATTACAGTTGTATCGTCAAAAGTTCCTTGTACCTATATAAACATCTCTTTAAATTTTTCATCAACGTCAGATACAGTACACCTGCTTTCAATTTTCATACTTTTTACAAAAGACAACGGACTTGCAGAGGTCTAACACCTAGAGCTATCTTTAACGAAACGCGAAGATTAAATATCTTCAATTTCTATTTGTTATTTATCTTACCTGAATTGGTTATCCGGTGTGCAGTCATCGTATTTTTTCATAAACTTAGCAAAAGAGTGGTCGCCGTCACCGAATGTGACTATCTTCATGGTCAAATCGAGGTCCTTTGCGGCTCTATTGAAATCAGCATAGTTCTCCACTTCGCAAAATGTTATCTTTGGTTTGGTGGTATTAAACAGGAACCTTATTTCCTCTGCAGGAGATACAAAGTCTTATTTCAGTTGTACGAGTATATTATTATCTTCATAAATTTTTGTGTTTTAACACTCAGCTTCGTTGGCGTCAAGAATTAACGGTATTTATTTATCGTCTAGTGTATCTTGATTTTATTTTATCGGGAGCTCATTAAAGGTATTCAGTCTAGATACATCCAGTAACAAATATAATTCATGCATGAAATTACTAACAGCGAATGTTAAAAAACTGATAATATAAATTATATTATCCGGGAGTTGCATTGAAAGGTGTTGTAAGCAAATTTTTATTATTTATTTATTTTCCACACTTACAATTATTTTATAACCATTAGCTCAATTTTGCCGTTAGTTCAGCCCATCATTCTGGTTTTCTATAATTCACAATGGATTGACGAGTATTATTGAAAACGTTTCATTTTCTCCAGTCCGTCAGTCAAAGATCGAGTAGCACACGCGGTGATTCTGTCGTCTTTCTACCCAGAATGATGGATTAAATTATTGATGTCAGCATGAGCATGTAACCAACTTAGTTCGTGAAAGGGTTCACCATCGATGAATAAGTACATCGTGGAGGACATCATTATTATCGTGTAACCGATCTCTAAGGATCTTTTCAGTAATTTTGATCCGGCCACTGACTCAAACGCACGGCCAGACATACAGCGAGCGTTTTCTCCGTTCATTGCATGACGGCCGATTGTTCGAGCGTTTCAACCGCCTCATTTTTCCGGTTACAATTTTTACGGATTGGCTGTAGATTTTGACGTCGTTTTCGATTATTTGTTAGAGTTCCTAGGAGTTCCTCTATTTTTAGCAGATAACTAAAAACCTGTATCAGAATATTCAGCCATTTTTACGGAAAAGTGTCCAGATAAATGAGACGCACGATGAGATTGAAACGAATAATTGCCCGGCCAAAACGCTTACACAAAACGTCACTACTTTAAAAAAAATCGTATCTCAAAGTAGATAATTTTTCTGAGTGGACCTTATGAACATTGAGTCAAGGTTCAATTTTGTTGATATATTGATTTTAGATACGAGATTTTTTCAAAGTAGTGACGAAATGGTTGCTGGCAGCACACGCAATAATAGCCGAGGAGCGGCACAAAACGAGAAGCTTACCATATTTATACAAAGGATCGACTCCAGCCAAAGGAAGCCCATTCATGAAGCCTGCGTAGAAAGGGATGTGCACATCTAGGTGATTCCTCCCTGACACCATGAGCACGTCTCCTGGCTGCAGACCGGCGTTCCTGAGGCATCGCGCCAGGCGGATGGAGCGGGACTTCACTGACAGCTTGGATTCTGTCTCACCAGTTGCAGCGTCGATCTAATAAATTATTAATTATTTTGTAACCTAGATAATGATCGTGCTACCATGCAACTACACGCTCCATTTTAGTTCTATTGCCGTACAACATCAAATGAAGAATTAAACCTTTGCCAAGTAACACTTGATTCAAATCTAAAAAAATATAGGAATTTTAAATGGTTTTATTTAGCTTGCCCTGTTTGTTTATTTGTTTGGGTCAAATCTAGTAATTGAAATTTGACCCCCTTCCTGTTGTGTAAGAGTGCTTGCAAAGACAAATCAAATGAGCCCAAACTCGACGGGGCTACATCGTTTTGTTACTGAGATCCCGTGCCCACCTTCCGGCTCCATCATCAGATCAGCTTGATGGTACCATAATCTTGCATTGTCACCAAGTATACATAAGAGTACCAAATTTAAGCTGAATCGGAGACCAGGAACTGCTTGAATAAGGGTTTGTAAATTTTGGAACATCACTTATTTAGGTACGTATTTTCTGACATATTTACGTACGACGTACATTCAAAGTTCAATAAAAGATCAAATAAATAATTTTAGTAAGGATCCGTATTTTTTCTAGTAATAAATATAGTCTATGTTACTCAGGAATAATGTAGGATTATTCTAATAGTAAAAGAATTTTTGAAATCGATCCAGTAGTTTTTAAGTTTATTCGTAACAAACATCCAGGAATACAAAAATACAAATCTTTCCTACTTAGCTATGTGATAATGCAACATTGAACTGAAAAACTATTCATATCAGGCAATTTAATCTAACCATTTGCTGACTCGTGTCCAGGAGCGGATACCCCTACCATCAAACACATCCAGAAGGCCTGGGACACCCCCCGCCTTAATGCAACCTATGCTTCACTCCTGGAAAACTGTCCGAACGATTCAGAACGTGCCCGACTGCTCGCTGTTTCTGCTCCCGAGGCAGGGCATTGGCTAAACGCCTTGCCGTCGAGGAACATCGGCACTATTCTGGACCCAAATTCTTTGCGGATAGCAATTTCCCTAAGACTTGGGGCCAGAATATGCATTCCTCACATGTGCGTTTGCGGCAAAAAGGTGGAGCAACTGGGACGACATGGACTTTCATGTGTAAGGAGCGCCGGCCGTATGTTCCGTCATGGCACCATTAATGACTTAGTACGTCGGTCGCTTGCCACTGCTTCAGTACCTTCGGCTTTAGAGCCAGCCGGCATGGCAAGGGACGATGGCAAGCGTCCAGACGGGGTCACCCTGGTGCCATGGAAGCTCGGTAGGGCCCTGGTGTGGGACGCGACATGCGTTGATACTTTCGCTCTGTCCCACATCCAGGCAACTAGCTCACAAGCCGGCGCTGCGGCTGATCAGGCTCAAATACTCAAGCGTCGCAAGTACTCCTCCTTATTAAAGGATTACGAGTTTGCGGCGCTTGCTGTTAAGACCTTAGGGCCCTGGTCAGCCGACATGAAGTTTTTTATAAAGGCCCTGTCGTCCCGGTTGGTCGACGCTTCTGGGGACCCAAGAGCTGGCGCGTACTTATCCCAGCGGATCTCACTTGCGATCCAAAGGGGTAATGCGGCCAGCGTCATGGGAACCCTGCCACAGGCAGATCTTTTAGACGGGGTATTATTTTTATAATTTTCATTGTTACAGTTAGTTAAGCTATCTTAGGTTAGTTCTTTGCTGAAATAAATATTCAGAATTATTTAATTTCAAAATATTTTGCAAAACAACATAACTGAATAAAATCGTGCAAAGCCCCAAATAATTTCAAAATCCCGTCCAATCATAGCCGCATATACCTACGCATCGTAGCCGAACTAAACCAGAAGTTCCTTAGGTTTTCTTAAATTACTGCAGTAACCTATTGAAGTTCCAAACACTCGTAATTTTGCCGCAAACTTACCTGCCAAATATGATCTTCATAAGATTGGTTCATGTAATCCATAAAGAAGTTTCCCAAATGATAAAACTCATCGTGCACTTCCATACTTGTCTTAATATTCGGTTTAATCTGCATTTTATTTTCACGTAAGTATTAAATAACTAACTCTAAGGTTTTTGTATTGATTGTAGTAAAATATTTCAAAGAAAAGAAATTTACTGAAGAGCAGAATTACTTTCCGGTATCTACGAGTATGTCTTACTATTTAAACAAACATGTCTATTCGTTTGGGCTTTTATTTGGTAATCTTTGCGTAGTAGGTGGTCTCAGATCAATATAAGGTGAAGTGTTTATCATTAATAAATTACCAGATTAGCGATTGTTCAGAGGGATTTTGTTGATAAATGTTAAGGATCAAAATAGAGACCATATTGTTTAACGCTTACCGTTGGAATCGCTTCTTCTTTTTTCTTCTCTCTTCTTCTCCGCCTTCTTCTCCATCTTTCACCGTCTCTTTCTCCAACATCTTATATTGCTTGGCACAAATATTTGCTATCGTGTCAATAGAAAAACTTATGACCGATCATCTATACATACCTATAATAAAGCTGAAGAGGGTCGAAAGTGTGTACACGAAAGATATCCGAAAAAAAGTTGGCTGAGGATACTTAGGATCGATAACAGAACACGCTCCAACAGTTTTTTGTCTGTTTGTCTGTTTATCTGTTTGTCGTTTATTTGACCGCGCATCACATGAGAACAGCTGAACGGATTTAGTTGCAAACTTAACCAAACTGTCGAAAAAATCCCCGGCCAGGCTATAAAAATGTAACCCCTAAAAGGGGGACGGGACGAGGACGACCACTACACTCGATTGAGTTTAGTTTCTACCAGAATCTTATAAAATTACTTAGGAAAGACGTGCAAACTTATTTTCAACGACTTCGAATACCCCGCTCAACTAACAGATGGCGCTGGAATTAATACGTTGCTAGATACGTTGAGACATGATCATACGTCACTGAAAAAGGATTTAGCCAAATTAACTCTAAGTATAGAAGAGGGGTAATGGATATCAACAAATTTAATTGAATAATTCATTTAATAATACAACAAAATTACACGTCAATAAATTAACTGCCACAAATTGCACAGTGCCATCTTTTGAGGAACTGAGTAAACATTAAGTAATCATATATACTAAAAATGTCTTCCTTCCTTCGCGTTGTCATCGTTCATCCTCTCCTTTCCTCTCGTTTGTCCTCCCTTGGACAGAGCCAAATAAATAAAAAACACACACACACACAGACAATTATTTATTTAATATAATATACTACGAAATAATAAAAAATATTAATTTACTCGGTTATGAATTATTCCTAATCTTAATTATATCGTAGTAAAATATTCATACGTAATCGCCTCCTTTCAGCACTTAATAATGCCACGAAAATACTTTGAAAAAAAAAAATTTTTTTTTCTCTGTCGTTTTCGGGGTAGATGTCAAACGATTTCGGGCTCGAATTTTATTTTATACGCGTTACTATGCCATCATATATGTAAAATCTTATTCCTTGAGCACGATACATAGATGGGACACTTACTTAACAGGTTTTTCAGTCAGATTCAGCTAACTTTGTCGTTTCGATGGGGATTTTAGAAAAGTAGGTATTAGACTCGTTAGCTAGGTGCTTTAACTGCGTCCGTTTCTAATACGTTGTTAGTCTTTAATGATATAGAGGACTCCGCGTTCTTACGTCGACCGGTTTCAGTATTTATAATTTTCCAAACTGTTTTGATTTTATCATTAGAGCTTAGGACTTCATTTTATTAGTTACATGAACTGCTTTTGCTTTATTGCATATAATTTTCCATAATTAATGACATACTGGTGGAAACGTTCATCGTGGTTGTGACTCTGGTGGGTTCATTAAATAAGAAATTTAAATTAAAAGATTTTAAAACAGAAATAAACTGGTCTTTTTCAACGGATTGTGATAAAATATCGATATTAAAGTCCCCGCAGACCACTAGCTCTTTATTACGTTTTACTGATTTCCTTAGAACATCTTCCATAGTATTTATAAACAAAGGAATACTCGAGTTTGGTGGTATATATATATATATATATATATATATATATATAGACATAAAATTAAATGCTGTTCCGTTTCCGCAGAAGCGATCTCGCATACACGTTCAACAGAAAGGCTGGACACAGGTCTTTGCGTTCTTTGAACTTTAAACCATTTTACACTAATATGAGAGACCCGCCACCTGCTGCAGATTCTCTGCAGAAGGCGCTGGCTATTGCATAATTATTTACATTAAATTGCATTGAATCTTCTTTTAGCCAGGTTTAAGTATTACTATTAGTGTAAGATCCCGTTGTACAACTCTGCACCTACCGATCTAACTCTTATTTAATCAAAACGCTTAAATAAAAAGTCAGTTAAAAATTAAAAATATCAAAAATAAAACAGACCTAACATCTCGTCTGGTTTTGGCCTCGGGCGACCCCAGCCCAGAGGGGCTACCACGAAACTCGAAAATCGAAGTTCGTATCGTACCGTCCCTCCCACTCTCGTATGAAATAATATTAGCGTCAGCGGGACGGTAGGATACGACCTTCTATTTTCGAATTTCATAGTAGCCCTACAATTTGCGAATTATTCCTGATTCGTCGTATTCCTGTTTCGTCGGATTCCCGTTTCGTCGTATTCCTGACTGATACCGTGACTCCACTTCTGTAATGAATAATAGTTCAGAGAGGTACCTAATGCTGCCAGTGTCTTTGGGTCAATGCCTGTGGCAGAAAATCTGTAAGTACCACATTTTTACTTTGTAATTTTAGTTTAGTTCATATATTATAGTTTTAGTTTTCTAATTGTTTTTTTTTATATTAGTCAGGTACATACTTATTTTAGGAATTGTTAATGATAAATACTTACAAAGTACATTAAAATCAAAAATAATTATGAAATAAATAAAATATCATAAAAAATACGGATGGTGGCTCACTGATAGGTAAGCTATCTACTTTTTTATTATTTAGAACCATCTCTTTACCAAGTGTAAATTCATTCACTTTCGAAACATACGAGTTAAGTGTTGAAAATAAAAGTATCGAAGTTAATTATGAAAAATGTACCTATTACGGTAAAATTTTGCTAGAGAATCTTGCAGCGTTGTATTTTTATCACATTCAGATCAAAAACAAATATGGTTCTGAACTGTACAATGGGATCTTACCCTATATGCTATAATAATAAGTGGCCCCAAATACGATACAATCGCAAGATAACTAACGACATTTCGCAAATTGTTTTCAGAAAGATATCCATCTATTTAAGCAAATAGTAAGATTAATATCTCACAGGTAATTGATTATGTACCTACTGCGGTTATTTGCGTAAAATTATTAACATCAGGACGTCACGTAGGCGATAAAGAGTGAAGGAATTAATGGAAAAGTTTATTTGACGCACATCACGTAAACTATTTTGTAACGGTTGCGGTGGAGACGGCGGGGCCCTGATGTTTGGAAGCCCTGGATTTATTTAGAGAGCTGGGTCGTCGTCTAAGGCACAAAGGTTTTGATTTCCGGTCTAAGTCGTGGCTGGTTCAACAGGTGTCCATTGCGGCACAGAGGGGCAATGCAGCCAGTGTAACGGGGACTTTTGAATCGGGCACGATGCAGGGGGAATTTTAGTTCTTTAATTTCTTTTCTCCAGTTATATGTGTATTGTATTAATGGCATTGTTAGGTTTAATTTGAATTACTTAATATTATTAATTGATTTAAATTAATTTAATTGTAATTTTATAACTTGACATGTATTATTTACACATACCTAATCATTGTAATGCAATAAATAATTCAATTGAATTTATTAACGTATATTATAAGTAAGCTTTGTCCCGTTGTCTGTCAGTCTGTCTATCTGTAATCAAATCTTACAAGTTATATTCGACCAACTTCCAGTAGTTAAATTGACTTGAAATTTGGTATACCTACTCGTACTTATGCAAATTGCGTGACAATACTAAATCTGGTAGTGACATCCTGGTAGTCAGGCCAGGATTGTCTCCGCAGGACGGAACTCTTCAACGGAATCGACTTGAACTAGAAATTTGCAAATGTAGTGTACACCGACGACGCTTAGATAAAAAAAAATATTACTAGATACTTATACTAAATTAACTTAGGCTAATTTTGCGGGAAATCAGCATAGTCCCCGCAGGATATGGATAAACGAATTCTTCGCAGATGAAGTCGCGGGCAACAGCTAGGTAGTGCATAAATATTTTTTACTGTTTAGTTGTCTTTTTTGGCGGAGTTTTTTTGTCGGCGTTTTTGTTTCCGGTGTTTTTATTTTATTTTTGATGGCGTTTTTCGTGTCGGGAGTTTTTTAAATTTTAAATTTGTGTTTTTTTATTTCATGTTTTTTAAACTGGTAGGTATACGAGTATTTTGTTTTTAAAGTAGACTAGTGTGTTGGATATCCTGGCTGCAGCATCAGCTCATCGTGTTGCCACCATTGCATTGTATGTAGAATCAAATACTGATCATAAGAAATCAAACACGACATATCTGCTATTATTTTTTCAAGAGTATACTGGTGTGCTGGCTGGATATCCTGGCTGCAGCATCAGGTCGTCGTGTTGCCAACACTGCATTGTATGTAGAATCAATTACTGATCAAAACGCATCCAAACACGACATATTATGTGCTATTATTTTTTATAGAGTGTAGGTACTAGTGTGCTGGATATCCTGGCTGCAGCATCAGCTCATCCTGTTGCCACCATTGCATTGTATGAAGAATCAAATACTGATCAAAACGAATCCAAACACTATATATCTGCTATGGTTTTATCAAGAGTGTACCTACTAGTGTTCGGGATATCCTGGCTGCAGCATCAAGCCGAGAATTTCATAATCTTGCATAGTTATATATCATATATGGGTGTTTCAAATTTTAGGTCCTAAATATGTTTGAAATTAAAGTAAATTCTCATTAAATATGCAGCAGATGATCTTGAAACGGCTGAACCGATTTTGATGAAACATGGCTAAGGACCATTGCTGATTTCAAATAAAAAAAACCGCATTCAAATCGGTCCACCTGTTTAAGAGCTACGGTGCCACAGACAGACACACAGACATACAGACACACATAGCGGTCAAACTTATAACACCCCTCTTTTTGCGTCGGGGGTTAAAAAAATGGGCGCTTTGGAAATATATCTAGTAGAAATGTAGCAGCAAGTGGGTCTACCGAAAACAGTAAACTAAAACTTTTAAATTGGTCTATGTGAAAAAGTATATATACGCGTCGACTTGAGAACCTCCTCCGTTTTTTTTTTCGCCAGTTAAAAAATAAAACAAGTCATAAAACAAAAAAGTGTTTTTAATCAAAACAAAAGTGATACAGTCTACGTCAAAACGATAGATACACTCTCCAAAGTGCAAACATATATCTTGAATTTTATAGACATCCTGAATTCCCCTGTATTTCTCAAACATATTCCCTAAGTTTTCCCAACCCTGATTTGAATGCACAACGAGACATGAAACTAAATAAAAGCTTGTAAAATACGATCAGAGGCCATTGTCTATTAGACAATGTCTGCGTCTGACCTTTGTCTGACATTCACATTGTCTATTAGATAATATGTGCGCTGAAGGTCGCGCATTCACAATCTCCTTCTGCCCTAATCTTAGGCATCGTCCTAATCCTAAGTCCGAATGCGCGATCATCGTAGGTTTGCGCGAATTTTACTAGTAGGTAGGTACGAACGCGCGATCAAACATATTGAACTCGAATTGCATTCGCGTTCTATTAGGACGGTGCCTTATACCGTGTGGTAGAAAGAAATGGTAAAAACAATTTTATTGTGATTCCAAATGCGTTAGACAATGAGGCCTCTGGGTCCTGCTCGCTGGCACTAAGTATTTATAATTTAACTACGCTACGGTATGTGTCCTGGAGCTTTTAGATTTCCTGGGAGAAACCCTCAGGTTGTATCCAGCTGCAAACTTGACTGAAATGGCGACTTGGACTTCCAGGTCTTCCAGACGGCCGTCGGCTTCGAATCTTAGGTGCGTCAGTGCTCGTACGACAATCGTTTTAATCATTACTGTCGCGTACACGCGGCCTGTAATGCAATTATTACATTGAATTAACGGATAATATTTGCCTTTTTGTTATGAGATCAAGCTAAGTATTGTGACTTTCAATAACTATGCGAGCCGATATGGACCGACCCCGCTTGAACGTCGAGGTAGTCTGTCAAATTATAACTCACTGGGTCCAGTGGTTTAGTTAGACTGTGCGTTATCCATCTATTTATCTTCTATCTATACATAATAATATAATAAAGCTGAAGAGGGTCGAAAGTCTGGAAGATATTTGAAAAAAAAGTTGTCTGGGGATACTTAGAATCGATAACAGAACACGTTGCAACAGTTTTTAGAATTTTTGTCCGTTTATCTGTTTGTCGTTTATTTGACCGCGCATCACATGAGAACGGCTGAACGGATTTTGGTGCAAACTTTACGGGTACATTTATTATAAATATAATGTATAAATTTAAAATACATATCGGTTGAAATACTTACAGTTGAAATACCGAAAATTATAAAGTATAACGCATCAAAATACATAAAGTTATTTGACATAAGTTCTAAACGCATAAGCTCGAAATGCATAGTGATCAAAATATGTATTATAATAGTTACAATGCATAATAGTTGTTGCTTTACAAGGGAATTTATTATGACACTTTGAGAAAACTTTACTAATGTTTCGGCGAAAAACGTTTAGCAACCTGCAGCAAATGAATCATTTCGCCACTTTTCATTTCCCAACTGTTTAATATTTTTTTCATCACACTTGCCCGTAAACAGTCTCATATTATGCAGGCTACCTTGGTTGCAACCCCTCAAATAAATAAAACCCTCGACATTAATGTGCTTGTCATGAAACCCGTGGTGGGTAAATGAGTCATTGCGCGTACAAATTTTCTTGTCATGAAGTCCAAGGTCGGTTAATGAGTCAATGCCCGTACTGAGCTGCTGCGCGCGCTGCTGCAGGAACACATGCACACGCACGTCAGGCGCAGCTGCGGAAGGGGGAGGGCAGCGCTGCCAAGAGGTATCGCCAATATTTGGAACAATTATATTTTTTCTTTTTGAAATAAAAAAAATACTCGCAAATGTGATGAAAAACATTGTATGTCGCACGGGAGGTACTAGAATTAAGAACATCGACTCATTAAAGCCCTCGCAGTCTTCGACTTAGGGCTTCTAATTGACTCTCGTTGGTAATTCCTTATTTACAGCCCTTAAGACACAATGTCCTATCTGAAACTGTAAATATTCCAGGATTTTTATAAAACGAATCTAACCTAACTTAAAGGGTTCTACACGATGGCCCTGAAATAAATCCTGAAATATTTACAGTTTAAGAGTTGCGAAATGAAAAGTTGCGAAAAGGCAGTACCCGGAACTCAAATGGTTCGACTAAAGGTTCCACTGTATATACTATGGAGTATTTTGTAAATATCAAAATCTACGCAGACGAAGTCGCGGGCAATAGCTTTGTAAATAAATTAGTCATTCAGTGATAGTACAGCCGAACAAATTGAATCATGTCATAACCCTAGAAAGAAAAAAAAACAACTTCCTTTTTTTGAAGTCACTAAATTAATACATTTATTCACAACACAACAATAGACAACACTACACAGATGTTGTATAAGTGTCCAGTGTCAGTGTGTATGTGTCTAGGTGTTGTCTTTGTTGGCATTTCTTTGCGGCTGATTTTACCCGTGACTCTGACTCACCCAAACAATCCATGGGCCCTAAACTGAAGGGCACGAAGGCATTAGGATTCCGTTTCTTGACGTTTTCAGGGAGGAACCGCTCGGGTTTCACTTTGTTAGGTTCATCCCAGTACTTGGGATTCCGGTGGAGAATGTGTATAGGGATTGCCAGCGACGTACCAACAGGGAGAGTTATTCTACCTGAGAAAGAGGACGATAAATTGTTTTTCTTCCAACTATTCTTTAATTTCATCATAACCGCACTAAATACCCAGCACAAAGCAGGACTTTTCTGCTCTAGAGCAGAAAAAATGTATAAAAATCCTATATTGCATTGTTTTAGATTTTTTTTTAAATTGCACGACCAAATCCGTAACTCGAGTATTTTTGCTATTAAATTAGCCTGCATAGTGTAAGGAAATCTAGTGTTAGGTTGGTCAACCTGACGGTCTTATGAAATTTGACAGATCGCGTACAAAAAATTGTTGCTTAGCCGTATATTTAAAAATAAACTTTGTGGGTTTGGTTGGCCAACCTGGCGCCCATCCGAAATTTGACAGATTGCGGGTAAAAATATCTGCTATATATACTATTTCTGCCGAAAAAAGTAAGAAATAAAAAAAAAACAAATTGGCGGGAACCTTGCTAATTTTCCGTGGACATTTTCTGCGAGTGCGAATGTAAACTTACAAAAATGGAATCATCGAGTGCTAGTGACATTTCTTTCCTATTAATTGTTTAGCATGAGTTTTTTTCGTCTACTATTCCTGTAATAGTTGAAAGAAAAGCAGATTATGCACCTCGCATTAAGTCATATTTATATTGCCCTCGTTCACGCTCGGACTCCAAATCGGCACTCGGTGCAATAATAAATAACTTTCCGCTTGGTGCAACAATCTACTATTTCACCACACTTGCTCATTAATGATGTTATTCCATGCCTGTATACTAAAGGACAATGGCCTCAATTGTGCCCACGGGAGTTATGGATTTACGTATAGTTTTTTCCCCCCGAGGAGTTACTATGACTTTAGTTTTAAAAATAAAGTAGGTACATCATTTCAGTCTAAAGAGGTTTCAAGTCAGCCAACGATTTTATTACATCTTTAAAACTTAGCTATAACCCCATTTAACGCCATATATTTTTTCCACGCATCATAAAACTTCGTAATGCTATTCAGCCAGTACTTTTTTTTAATGTGTGCCATTTTAGAAATAAAAATTATACCGGTCACGATCTTGTCATACACACTGTATATCCGAGCAAAATTATACAGCTTTCTAGCATTGATAGTCCCTGAACAAAACCGCGGACGGACAGACAGACAGACAGACAGACATAACAAAACTATAAGGGTTCCGTTTTTGCCATTTTGGCTCCAGAACCCTAAAAACGGAATAAAAAAAATATTTAAGGGGGGATCCCATCAACAAACGTGATTTTTATCTTGTGCCGTTTTTTGCTCGATATTAATAACGGCAACAGGTAGACGCTTGAAATATTCATTAAATATTTAGACGTATATTCACTTTAAAAATAAATAATTAAAATAAAATAAATATTAAAGGGGGCTCCTATGCAACAAACGGTTTTTTTTGCTAATGTCAAATGTTGTATAGATAATGGTACGGAACCCTTCGTGCGCGAGTCCGACTCGCACTTGGACGTTTTTTTATCTATTTCACCTTTACAAAATAACCTTATTTCGGGCAGTCGGGTAATAAGGACAACAGGGGCAATTTTAAAGGTAAAGTTCCGAGCCAAGCGAAACTGACGCCACTAACGCCGCGTTATTATCGCCGCGACAGAGCGATAGTACCTACAAGGTTCTATATAAATACATGATGGCGATACTTGACGCCGCGTCAAGTATCGCCGTGTTCGTACACGCCGTCATGTATTTATATAGAACCTTGTACTATCGCTCTGTCGCGGCGATAATAACGCGGCGTTAGTGGCGTCAGTGTCGCTTGGCTCGGAACTTTACCTTTACGGGTATTTTAAGATTTGTTATATTTATTTAAAGAAACAAGTTTTAAATTGTTTTATTTACACAAAATTACAATTTTAAAACCGCTATAATTAAACCCACTAAAATCCAAAGAAGTTATCTAACTTCTAAAGCATTAAATTCATTATTTATTCCTTAGTAACATTTACACAAATAACACATTTACATACATGAGTAGGTAGTTAACTTTATCCAAGTAGACATATACTCGTATTCTGCAGTAAATATGTCTATGAGGTTTACTTCTAATGTTTATATCTTACAGTCTTACAGCCTTATTCATAAAAAATCCTTAATTGAGGTTTGATCGGTCTGTTACTTAGCAGACTGATTAAGCTTAATAGACGGTTGTCAAAAAGTATGATTCATAAACACTTGCTAGCAGTCTGCTAGTTGTTGAGCTGCTGATAGACGGATTAGACGCGTTATGTTGGCCACCTTGACAAATCAAAGACAAAAAATGGCCTAATCGATAATTAAAAAAAAAAATTGACAGCAGTGACAGCAAATTACCAGGAAAAAAAATAAAAAGCGAGATGTTTGTTTTCCCGCCATTTCCGATCCGCATGTTTATGTTGTGCAAAAAGCCATAATTATGTTAATAATCCTTATTTTTTTTTCATATTTATTGTTTATTTATTGTTGCTAATTTAGAGGATTTTTAAATACAATATCCTGAAAATAATTTTTCCTATTTTTTTTTTAATCTGCGTAGCCCTGCCTTCACTATAAATATCTTCGGTACCTATGGTTTTTTGCTCTAGTCAAAGTCAGCTGTTCAAACTTGTGGCGGCCATTTTGTGACTTAGCAGAGAGATAAAGGAGGGTCTACGGTCCTCTAACTTTAGCAGAGCCTTGATCGACTGATTAGCGCTAACAGACGTTTATGAATCATGTTTTTTAGCATCGGGCCTTCAAGGAGCCTTCAAGGAAGCTCTAACTTTTTATGAATAAGGCTGTTAGTTTCGAACTGGGGAGCGAATGCACACACTCTCCGAACTACTGGTCTGGCGTTGAGTTTCCCGGCTGGGGAATATGCGTGTCCAGTCTGGCACCGCTCGGCTCACGCCCTGAATGACACTTGCCGTATGGTCACTGGCTGTCTCAGATCCACTCCGCTAAACCAGCTCTATCCACTGGCGGGAATTGCCCCTCCAGAGGATTCGCAGAGAGGTTGCGTGCAGTATAGAAAAGCGGAAACAGGAACAGACTCTCACGGTGGAGAACCACGCGTGCCCCGCCTGATGGGTTTGTGAGTCCTGCGGAGTCGTTACCAGCTGGGGCCAAACAACCATGGTCAACCTGGAAATCCCTTAATAGACTTCGCACTCAGGTTGGCTGGTGTAAGGAAAACCTTGCAAAGTGGGGCTTCCTGAAAAACCCAAACACCCAGTGTGGCTGTGGGACGGCTTCCCAGAGCATGTCGCATTTGATGTCCTGCCCAGCATGCCCGTCCGCCTGTATTGGGCGAGACCTCCGAGATGCAACGGACAGGGCAATAAACACCGCTACTTGCTGGTCGCGAATACTTTGAACGAGTGAAGCCATCGACACGAGAAGAAGAAGATGTCTTAGTTAATAATAATAATTAGTTTACTTTATAAAATAATCCTTATTTAGAAAGAGAAAACTTGACCCAGGCATCAATAAATGAAAAATACATGTCCAAAGACAAATAAATATCACAAACTACACACAACAAATTGAAGCCCCGGCTTCGATCCCCGGTCGGGAATTTAGGTACTAGGTACATACTCGTACAGTCGAGTTCATAAACTTGTGAGCAAAAATTTGATCAAAAATATCTAAACACGATTCTATGCCTATGAACTCGACTGTACATACAATGGAGAGTATTATTATTTTTTCTCAAGTCTTGGAAGTTATTTTTTATTAAATAAAATTCAATACCTACGCATTTTAGTATTTGTTTATTTATTTATATATGTTTATTTGGTCTAGATTCGGTTGATTGGTGTAATTATTTGTCTTGGGTATGTATTGTATTGTATTGTAAAACTCTTTATTGTACATAAAACACATGAAAATAACATAACACAGGATAGTAAGATGTACAAAGGCGAACTATGTATGTATGTATGTTTTTTTAGTAACATTACTCTAAACTTGTTTTTAATAAATTAGGTACACTTGACTGATGCATTTTTTGCGTTTTATTAAGTTGGTAATAATACGTATCACGACAACAATTATAATAATAATAATAATAATAATAATAAGCACTCTGCTGAGGGATTCAGGGTTAGGCTGCCGACTTCGGAGAGGGGGTGAGGTCATTTCTCACCTACTGTACATGGATGACCTGAAACTGTTTGCACCAAAACACCAAGATCTGATGGTGTTACTAAAGAAGACAGAGGCTTTCAGTAACGCCATTAGAATGGAATTTGGTGTAGATAAGTGTGCGGTCATGAATGTACAGCGGGGAAAAGTTGTAAATTCACAGGTTTGCAACTTTCTGGAACAATGACCCTCAGATCTCTCTCCGAAGCTGAAACCTACAAATACCTTGGTATGTCACAGGCTTTGGGTATCGTTGACGGGGACATAAAGCAGACGGTGAAGGAGCGTTTCTTTTGCCGCCTTACAAAGGTACTTAACAGTCTTTTGTCGGATGGTAATAAGGTACGCGCCTTTAACGGTGTACTGCCTTTTCGGCGAAATATTTTTCGTCAAATTTCACTTAGCAACCAACCTTTCGCCGAAGTTTCATTTGGCAAACCAATCCTTGGCATAACTTTGCTTCACATTTTTCTTATTTCGCAACATTTTTATATTGCAAAATTTTACTTCATCACACGTTTATGTGGCAAACAATTATGTAGCAAATGATTGGCTAAGGCAAATAACAAATAGTCAAATAACATTTAGCCAATTTTTACACATAAGGTAGGTATATCAGTCATGATATATAATAAAAAGAATAAATGTGAAATTATGTGGCGGTGAGCGAGCGAAGCGAGCGAGCAAGACGAGACTAGGCAGAAGCGACTTGGATAGGTTAGGTTCAGAAGGCTAAGGCGGGAGCGAAGCGTAGCGTAGCTTCCGCTTTAGCCTTCGATGTTAGGTTTTTTTTGTAACAGAACGGAAAAAAAACATTGGCTTGCTTGATTGCTAAATTAAGGAATGCCAATCAACGCATTTGACGAAAACACAAATGACATCTTAAAAAAATCCCAGGTAATAATTTGCATAATAATCATTTATCAAATCATTAGTTGGAAAATGATATCAGTGCGAAATGTTGAGTTGGGAAATGAAATTTTGCCTAAATAAAAATATGAGATAAATAGTTTGGGAGTTAATAATTTGCTAAATAATTTTCGCCAAATCATTAGTAAACCGCCTTTAACACCTGGGTGATGCCCCTGCTCACATACTCCTTTGGCATACTAAGGTGGACTCAGACTGAACTGGACGCCCTGGACCGGAGGGTCCGCCTACTGCTTACTACCCATCGCATGCTACACCCACGTTCGTCGGTTATAAGGCTGTACATCCCACGGAAATGTGGATATCACGGCTTTCTTAATGCCAAAAATCTCCACAACCGCGAGGTATGCAGCCTTAGGAATTATTTCCATAGCAACGAGTGTGGGATGCATCGCGATGTTGTGGCAGTAGACAGACACCTCACCCCGCTATCCTTGGCAAACGAAAATTGGCGCAGTCCTATGGTAATGAGCACGGAAGATAGCAAGAACGTATGGAAGAGCAAGGAGCTACACGGGCGGTTCTACAAGGCCCTAACAGGGCCTGATGTAGACCTTCTCGCGTCGGTGACTTGGCTTCGTTTCGGGGACCTCTTTGGGGAAACCGAGGGTTTTGTGTGTGCAATTGCTGACGAAGTTATCATGACGAACAACTACCGGAGGTATATCCTGAAGGACGGTACGGTCGACATTTGTCGGGCATGCCGCCGTCCTGGGGAGTCACTCAAGCATATTATCTCCGGTTGTTCTCATCTTGCTAACGGTGAGTATTTGCACAGACATAACTTAGTAGCCAGGATTATCCACCAGCAACTTGCTCTTCGATACGGCCTTATAGACTCTGAGGTGCCGTATTATAGGTATGTCCCTGCGCCAGTTCTTGAAAATGGTCGTGCCACGCTCTATTGGGATCGATCTGTCATCACGGACAGGACTATTGTAGCCAATAAGCCTGATATCGTGCTGACAGATCGATCAAACCGCCAGGCAGTGCTCGTCGACATCACCATCCCGCATGACGAGAACCTCGTGAAGGCCGAGAAGGACAAACTCAGCAAGTACCTTGACTTGGCTCACGAGGTGACTGCTGTGTGGGATCGTTTCGGCAAACGGTCTAATAGCGAAGAGTCTCGACCAACATCTCAAGAGACTCTCGCTAGATGGCTGGATCAAGGGCCAGATACAGAAGGCGGTACTTCTGGACACGGCACGCATCGTCCGGAGGTTCCTCACTCTGCGGCCCTGACCACCGGTAGCTTGGGCCCTGCCCCGTTACCGGTGGCAAACTAGGTTAGGTTTTTATAATATTTTTATTTTGTATGTACTTTTCTTTTTATAACTATTATAAAAACCTAAACCTAAGAATGAAAGAAAAATAAAGAACATAATAATAATAATAATTCATTTATTAATCAGATTACATAATTGATCCAGCTTTGTTAGTACCGTTAAAATAAAACAATACTTATTGACTATGTTAGTAAGTTATACAAAACAAAACAAGAAAAAAATAATAATAATTAATTTATAATTATTATTTTCTTTTTTTTTTTTCATTCTTAGGATAAGGTTTTTATAATAGTTATAAAAAGTAAAATACAGAAAAGTACATACAAAATAAAAATATTATAAAAACCTAACCTAGTTTGCCGCCGTAACGGGGCAGGGCCCAAGCTACCGGTGGTCAGGGCCGCAGAGTGAGGAACCTCCGGACGATGCATGCCGTGTCCAGAAGTAATTATTAAGTAATTATTATTATTATTATTATTGTAATTGAACATAAATTTCGAGCTATTACAACATTCCCTTGGAAATACCTTACAATTTAATTGTTGTTTTCATTTGCATGGTAGAAATGACACTTAGATACATTAATAAGAATTTTCTACCAACTATGCTTTAATTTCATCATAACCGGACTAAATACCCAGCACAAAGCGGGACTTTTCTGCTATAGAGCAGAAAAAATGTATGAAAATCCTTTATAATTATATTTTCTTTATTAATTGTACGACCAAAGAGGTAACACAAGTATTTTTGCTATAAAATTAGCCTGCATAGTGTAAAAAAATCTAGTTTTAGGTTGGTCAACCTGACGGTCTTATGAAATTTGACAGATTGCTCACAAAAAATTGTTGCTACCAATTCTACCAAAAATAGTAAGTATATTTTAAATAAAACTGTGTGTTTGGTTGGTCAACCTGGCGCCCATCAGAAATTTGACAGATCGCGGGTAAAAATATCTGCTATGTATATATATATACTAACTCTGCCAAAAAAAGTAAGAAATCAAAAAGAAAAAACATTGGCGGGCACCTTGCGAATTTTCGGTCGACATTTTTAGAGAGTGCGAATGTTAACTTACAAAAACGGAATCATTGAGTGCTAGTGACATTTATTTTCTATTAATTGTTTAGCATGAGTTTTTTTTTCGTCTACTATTCCTGTAATAGTTGAGAGCAAAGCAGATTATGCACCTCGCATTAAGTAATTTAAGTATATTGCGCTCGTGCTTTTTAAAGCCCTCGCTGACGCTCGGTCTCCAAATCGGCACTCGGTGCAGTAATGAATAACTTTCTGCTTGGTGCAATAATCTACTATTCTAGGAACCTCACGAGATAGCGATAGCCTTTTAATCCTACTAATAATCCTACTATAATATTATAAATGTGAAAGTTTGTGAGTGAGTATGTTTGTTACTTCTTCATGCTGAAACGGCTGAATGAATTTGGATAAAATTTGGCAAAAAGTTTTTATAACCTGGATTAAAACATAGGATACTTTTTATCCAGATATTCTCACGGGATAGGGATACAATCTTGAAACAAAAACCGCTGGGCTTAGAGTCATGAAATTTGGTATGTAGATAGCTGGACATTTGGAATAACACATAAGCTACTTTTTATCCTGATATTCGTACGGGATAGGGATAAATCTTGAAATAACAACCGCTGGGCTTATAGAGTCATAAAATTTGGAATGTAGATAAATGGACATCTGGAATAACACATATAAGCTACTTTTTATCCCGATATTCCCACGGGATACGGATAAAATCTCGAAATCACAACCGCTGGGCTAAGTGTCATGAAATTTGGTACATATATAGCTGGACATCTGGAATAAAACCTAGGCTACTTTTTATCCCGATATTCCCACGGGATAGGGATAAAATATAACAACCGCTGGGTTTAGAGTCATGAAATTTGGCATAGTTGTTTTATAATATACGTCAATGAAAACCACGATGTAATTTTAGGGAATTCCCAGGAGAATTTAATAAAATCCTGGAATTTCAATTCAACTGCTGTATCTAATGATTTACGCGTGCGAAGCCTCGGGTAAACGCTAGTTCTTATATATGGGCAAAACGAAGTTATTTTGAAGCATTTCACTGTGCTCTCGCAGGAACATGTCTCGAATCAACAGGAACGCTGATTTGTTGGAAGTTATTTATCAACTTTTTAACATTTCCAGTATTAGTAACGGGCGTTTTCTCCCCTATTTTGAGCATATTTAGCACCATGTCCTTTACTTTCGCTCTTGCTATTTTCCCGGTAACTGTCTTAGGGAACTCATTTACGAAAATAACACCACCATGGAGATGCTTGTAGTAGGCGAGTTTGTCTGCAAATAAATGATTAATTAATTAAATATTATGTAGTATAGTATTTTAGGCCCACCTCTCTTTTTTAGGGTTCCGGAGCCAAAATGGCAAAAACGGTACCCTTAAAATTTCGCCATGTCTGTCTGTCTGTCTGTCCGTCCGTCCGCGGCTTTGCTCTGGGACTATCAATGCTAGAAAGCTGTAATTTTGCATGGATATATATGTAAACTATGCCGATAAAATGGTACAATAAAAAATATAAAAAAAAAATTTTTAGGGTACCTCCCATAGACGTAAAGTGGGGGTGATTATTTCTTAATAAATGTAGTATAGTCATTAATCATCGGTGAATTACAATATAGAGCTTGTCTAAGCTAAAATGACGCATCCCTCAACTAAATCAGTTCATTATGATTTATGACTAAGTAGTTAGACAGGAAATCTTACAATAACCGCCTGAATGTTAGCGCTCTGATGTGAAAGCGCCCTAACGAAAATGTTCACAGAAGATACCAACCAGCTACAAGGCCCTTGATCTCCTGTTCACTGACTTCGGAGCCAGGTGCCCTCATGATAACTGCGGCAGCTCGTTTGCCATCCACGGGGTCAGGGACGCCCAAGACACACACGTCTAGCACGCCTGGATGACCTCGGAGCAATCGCTCGATCTCCATGGGCATGACCTGAAAAAACGTTGAAGGTCAAAATCAGGGCAATTTGGAAAATATAAATAACCTGACCAACAAAAAGTTGAAAAACTTTGTCACTTCAACGTTCAATATCTCAAAAACGGCTGGACCGATTTTGATAAAACATGTCTAAGACCATCGCTAGAAAACCTGCTTTCAAATATAAAACCGCATTCAAATCGGTCTACCCGTTTCACACACAGACACACGTAGCGGTCAAACTTATAACACTCCTCTTTCTTTGTCGGGGGTTAAAAAGCTATTGGTGTAAGGGAAAAGTTCTTGAGTGGCGACCACAAACTGGAAGACGCAGCGTTGGCAGACCTGCTTTTAAGTTGACGCCATCGCGAAAGTTGCGTGCGGGCTACCTGTGTCTTCGTGAAGATGACGATGAACGCTACCAAAAGCGCAATTCGTCGCAACCACTTTCACCAACTTCATAACAATAAGCCAAATACTTAATAAGATTTTGAATCTTTTATAAGGCAATTATGATTACTTTTTGGAGTTTTTTTTTTGTATTTTTATTTCAACTCCAAATTTTTGTTACTTTTACGGTCATCCCGTGAAATCTATATAAATATTTCAGACGAAAACACAAGCTGAGACAGGGATGCACAGAAAACCCAGAAAAATAGACCAGCGCTGGGAATCGAACCCAGGTCCTCAGCAATCTTTGCTGCGTGCTATTCCCCTACACTACCACTGGACAGGGGTCTAGACACGAATTTCTCCTATGCACCAACATTTCAACTTGCTTTCTTTTCAATAGTCACTTAAGCAGCGCCACTAACGCCATCTATGTTTTTTATTTACCTCGACGTATCGACCACATATCAGTGGCCGTGGTCACGAGTAGACTGAAGTGTAGGGTGTGTGTTTAGCGTGATAAGTCACGTTTATGGTATGTTTATGGTAATTCATACAGAGTAGATACTTGAATCTACGAGATCGAATCAGAAATGAAGAGATACGTAGAAGAACAAGGGTCACAGACATAGCCAAACGAATTAGCTCGTTGAAGTGGCAATGGGCAGGTCATAATTATAGTACGGAGGACAGATGGCCTTTGGGGCCGAAAAGTTCTCGAGTAGAGATGGAGACCGCGGGTAGGCAAGCGCAGCGTAGGACGTCCACCGACGAGATGGACGGATGACTTGGTTAAAACCGCAGGTTCACGAGGATGCAAGCTGCTGCCAACCGAAGCAATTGGAGGTCTATGGGTGAGGCCTATGCCCAACAGTGGACGTCCTACGGCTGAGATGATGATGGTGATGATGAG
>NC_133480.1:7230787-7233454 GCF_025370935.1 Choristoneura fumiferana
TTCATCCTGATCCCGTAGGGATTTTGGAAAAAAGCCTATATGGTATTCGAGACTTCCAGTTAGCTCCAAATTGTCGTCCAAATTATGCGCCCAACAATTACATCGTAAAATTGTATTAGAAAACAAAAAAAGGATGGACGTAGGTAAAAACTGGATCTGACTCAGAAATAAACCTAGAAATGTCTAAAAATACCTTTTAACTAAGTTCAAAAATTTAAGGATCATCAGAAGTTTTGAAGCTGAACCATTTACGATAAATCTCGAATCGCAGCGTACCAACGACGCATTTTGGAGATAAGGCGGCAAGCTTCTGAATTATTCATTTTGAGAGACAGAATTAGGGTTTTACTCCTCAACCAAGAATATCTCGAGTTTTAGGAAGGCTAGCATAATTTGAAAATTATTCGCAGCAAAAAATAATTAATTTCACAAATCTTAAAAAAAAACAATAATATACGAAGAATCGTCATCATAACATTATCATCAGCTGAAAGACGTCCACTTTTAAAAAGCTTCCCCGTAGAACGCCGCAATGAAAGACAACCAATTTCGAAAAAAGTATGTAGGTATACATATAGTAACTTCTGAAACGGTAGTGTAATTTAAACTACCAATATGATAATGATAATATATCGTTGAAAATGGCGGCATTTTTTTTATAAAAAGAAACCGTCACTTGATAGATGTCCCTGAAATGTAGCATTAAAAAATAACCTTACGCGAAAGCATTATTAAGAATGTTTTTTTTCATTTTGTGCACACTGTCACTTCCATGGTTGTCACTACCGTGGATGTCACTACCGTGAATATCACTGCCGTGAATGTCACAACCGTGATTGTAATGACCTGTTCTAATAATCTCGAAAAAGTACTAATGTTATGAGGGGTTCTAAAATGATTTATGATAATGATAAGATAAATATACTCATCAAATTATATCATCATCATCATGGATGCGAGGAACTGAAGACAGTGTTGTGGCGCGCCATGGAAGAGGCCTATGTCCAGCAGTGAACAGCTGTAGGCTGATAATGATGATGGATGATGACTCATCAAAAGATTAACTTGTTTTGAAGTATTAGAAACAATTATTACATCCATGCTAGTGACATCCATGGAAGTGGCGGTGTGTACAAAAATGCTTCTGAATACATGGCTACAGAACAACTGCTTGCTACTCAAACTGTCAAATTAAAATTTGTCAGTGAAATTGTTTCACCTAACTATGTTTAGTTCAACTCCTATGTTTAAGATCAGCATGTTTCCTTGACATGCCACTTCCTCTTGTTCTATTCCGTGTTCTTGACCGTAGCATCACTGTTACATCATGTGACGTTAGAGACGTGAATACGGCTTTTCGATAGTAAACATAGATAGTAGAGGCCGTTATCGAGAAAGGGTCAATTTAGATTGGGAGTCCGTTCATGGCTTATTGGGGGTCAATGGAAACAAACGTCTGGGGAAACCTTGACTCCAATTAACGGTTTACTTCTGCTACAGTGTTAAGCAGCGCCATTTGATAATAAGTACATTTTTTTGAACTGAATGTACTTTACTGAATACATTTTTTTTGTATATAAAAGGCTCAAAATTCGACTTTTTAATCGCCTCATTTTTGTGGCCACATTTTTTTATGAATGCATTTGTAGAATTGGATGACATTGTCGAGTCAAAGTCAAAATCTAATTATTCAATTTAAGCTATAACCAGCATTTATGAATGTCAAAAGTAATCTACCATCGTATTTTTTACTTTTACTGGATTATACTAGAGATAACCGGAAGCTTTTTTACAGAATCTTCTACCATCTCAACAGAAATGTGCCCACGAAAATCACATGAAATAAATGCTTGAGTACCTATCCAAAACTTACACGGATTAGTTTAGGTGAGGTTCAATCACGGAGGCCAAATGGAGGACTCGAATTCAAACCCAAGAAATAAAATATTAACGCTTGTCCACGTTTTTGGCCTTTCACTTCGTCTTTCATTCACACCATCTCCCTCATTCCATCATCTTAATTATTCAGTCAATCGTTCACCACATCACTCATTCCTACATAAATTATAAAAAAAAAAAATAGACAACCCCATTGCAGTGTGAACCTAACGAAGTGTTAATTTTATGCGTCATCTATTTTTTTATTTATTACTACAAATATAATTTTGTTATCAAATTATAATGACAAAATGTTCCTGTTATGTATAACATTATCTTAAAGGTCAATAAAACTGGCAAAGTCAAACGTCTACATGAAATCAGTACAGAGAATAATCTTGGAGTGAAGTTAATGTCTGCAGTTACATAATATGCACAATTATATTACGCGTAAAATTTGAGAAGCACAAATTACAGTAATCATATGCAAACTTTTGAAGTTGTATATAATGAAGTTAAAAATAAAAATAATAAATGTAATATTTCCTTTTATTTTAATAGTATTGTTTCTAAATAATGTAAAAGCGAACAGTGATGAAGAATATGTAGATGCAGTTATAAATTTACTTTTGAACGGTGAAAGTTTTGAAGTTATGCAGTCTGAAGAAGATGGGAAAGGTATTTAAATCGTTTTTATGTCCTAGTTATGGGTGGGAGGATTTATGCCATTTGTTTAGCCTGAGATGACAATGACGGTACCATGCTTACAAATGAACATACGTTCACTAG
>NC_133480.1:7233554-7259225 GCF_025370935.1 Choristoneura fumiferana
TACATATTACAAGCTTTGCTTAGTTTGGGACTAGGTCAATTAGTGTTGTCATCATCCCAGTCCATATACGTCCCACTGCAGGGCACAGGCGTCCTCTCGGAATGAGAGGGCTTGGGCAATTGGTGTTGTGTCCAATGAGATTTATTATTTGATATTTATATTGATAAATAATAATCACTCAATAATTACGATCAACTGAAAGAAGTCAATTGCTGGTCAGTTTTATTAATAAAAATGGCTTTCCACTAAATTACTCATCACTTTGCCTGGCTCTGAACAAAATAGGTTGTGGTAAACAATTGCCGCGATCCTATCCTAGTCCGTTTTCCGCTTCCGTTGGTGGTAGATTAACAGTAAATTGATTTAAATTGATGATTTTGTATCTAAATAACCAAAAATTAATCATTAGTACAACTTATATTTGTACACGGTTTTAAACAATAAACGTTTCTTATTTCTATAATGGGCTTTTGGTGATTGGCAACTCGGCGATCTGGTGAAGTTTTATAAAATTGTGATTTTTATAGACCTATAATATAAACTTTTTCACTATCTAACTAAAACTTGGATTTTTACAAATTATGTTAAACAGTCAGATAACTAACATGTGTACCAATTTCCAACTCAATCCCGTTTAGCAACTTGAGTGTGACCGACAGACATGCAAATAATAAAGGGTGCCGTTTTGCTTTTTGTGGTATAATACCCTAAAAACGCCAATACTAAGTTATATTTTGCAATCTATCATACTGTCCCCCCTTTCAAATTGGATATGATAAACATAATCTTAACACAATTCAAACTGAACTCTGTTTGCTGCAGCGTTAAACATTGGTTTTATTACAAAGAGACCTCAAGAATAATTGTTATGCTAACTCCATTGAACTACTTTTATGTGTACAAACCGAAAACAAAAACCGGCCAACCATGGTAAATAGAGCGCATTTTGCTTATTGCGTAAGCTAAGTGATGTTTATGTAATTGGTTACAGTCGGAAACAAGAACGACTGCCCGTCGCGGAAAGTCGTGGTCACAGAGGATGCACAGAGGTTCGCCAGCCAAATGAATATACCACTCTTCGAAACTAGCGCAAAAGAGAATATCAATGTTGAGGAGATGTTTCTCACTATCACAAAAATGGTAAGTTGTGTTGATTAGTTTTTTCGATTTTCAGTATGATGCTTTGTTACTACTGTTCCTCTAAGTGCCAGCTGTATTATTTATTATGATCAGTTTGGACAGGTTTATTTAAAAATATTTTGGGTGAGGCCTACATCCAACTACTATGTATGATGATGATGATTTAACACCAGTTGCAAAATGAAAATGAAATGAGATGTAAGTGTATCGCCCTTACATCTACACACATGCATACAATATTCAGTTATATACAATGCAATGCAACTCAAAGTTGTCCAAAAGTGATAATCCCATCAACATTTTACGTAATCCTTAGGGTTGCCTTAAACTAAATATGACACTTAATTTTTAGTAACAAACCATTTTTTTATTTATTTTCGTAGTTAAAAGTACCTACAGTATGTAAATCTTATACTTTTTTAAAATAAAAAAATAAAAAACAAATTGAGCTATTGATTGGTTTTGGCATAAATGATGAATGTATTTACCCGAAATGTTTTTTGCTATAACCTGTCGAGCTCTGATTTATAATTATAATGCGTAAGATAAATGACAATCTCAATTTTATAAAAGACAGAAGTTTTTGTACATAAACAAGAACTTTGATAAAATAAAACCACAGAGTTGAGGAAGAAGTATTTGTAAATGAAGGGTTCTATGTTTTGATTATTTTTGATGACACGAAGCATAGGATGTGGTAGTCTAAATGAGGACAGTTTGAAAGATGATGTATTTTTATTACACTAAAATGATTAGTTCCCGATTCGCCGGATTTTTTTGAGTTAAAGGAAACTATGGAAATGTCGTGGCTTTAATCATTCAAGATCTTTTACTTTTATTGATCAGTGGAAGGGATAGAATCATATTTAATGAACTGCTTTTTCGTAATACTTGAATGGAGACAGAAAAGTCAGTCACGAAATTTAGTTGTTTATGCACCCTGTTATATTTATTATGTACCAGTGTAGAAGAAACAGTGCAGTTCCTTGTTTCTTTCAGAATTAGAGACAATTAATGAAATATCTGATTTCAGGTACTAAGATCAAAGTTGGAAATGAAGGAGAGACAAAATGTAGCCCCAAAAGACACAGTTAACTTGAAGAATAGAGGCAAAACTGCTAAAAAGAAATGTTGCTAGTTGTGAACATAGGGCAGAGTGCCGGGACACTTATCACTGTGCTCAAAAATTGTGGGACATGCACAACCCTAGCAGGGCACTAAATACCTCGGAACTAAAATACAAGTGTTATTTCTCACTGAAATGTCAAGAAAAAACGTATTGTAAAATTGGCTTATGTCAATGCCGCATGGTTCCTGCTTCAATATGCAATTGTAACGGTAATTGATAAATACAAGGGTAATTCGTTTAGATATGGTAATGTAATGAATTTGGAACGCATAATGTTGATCTCTTAAAAATGCCACAATGACACTTGAAGTGCCAGTTTGTTTCATTTTTTTTGGAAATCATGGCCTGCAAACAATGCACAATAGAATCATTTGTACACTTTTCACTACAACTTATTTGCCTACTGTTGTTGCAGTCAGTGAAGCATTAATTTCAAAGTTGTTTTATGCCTGTGCTTTGGAACACCATGCCTAACGTCTTGTCTAAACTGGCAGTGTAAATGTGACGATATAACACAATGATGAAGATAACCTCTAGATTTGTGTGCCAGGTTGACCAATCCCTTGCATATGGAGCATCTATGTTATATGGAAATGTTGACTCCAAAAATTACATTAGGATATTATGAATGCATAGGTATGTGTATGATTGTACTCCCATTATCAAATTTGTGTGGTGGAGTGTCATGTATGATATGAAAATGTTGCATAGGATATATAAATGTATACCACTAATTTAATTATCATTTCATGTTTATTTCATGGTAGCCAATGTTAGTTAGTCTCATCCATCAGATTGAAATTATCTAAATGGCTTGGTCACAATACTTATTTTGTCTTTGCTTTGTTTGCATACAAGATACCTAAGCTACCATTGTATTTTTTATGTTGTGAGTATATATTATGGCCTATTCTATGACTTCACTGTTATGAGTTACATTACATGTTAAAAATGTCAATGTTGTTTAAAAATATACCAGTGTTTGAGGGGAATATGTTCCCTGAACATCATAAGCTCATAGTATTTGGGTACACCCGTGATTGATGAGTAATTTCGGGAAAACCGTACTTGTTCAATTCTACAATTCTAATGTTTATTTTATCGTTATTTTAAACCAAAACCATCAATTGTGATTGAGCCATATCGGAATGAATATTAAGGATAATTTTGTAAACAAATGAGGAAAGTTTTATAACGGCCAATTAAGGAAATGTTACACTGGGTGTAATGCTGATAGGTACAGAGCAAATTATGACTTGAATCTTTTTTTTTTTATATGAAGTTATGTTGAATTTTTAAACAGACTTTAAAAGTCAGTCTATTCTACGGCAGGCGGGAATACGTACAATGACGAAGTACATATTATATTCAATGCACTGATGAGTTTCGTAGTATGAGCTGTTTCGCGGTCACTCGGACATAAAAACCTGTTGTATCATGTTTTAGAATGACATCAACATACATGCGAAGGGTTTTGCCATAGTCCGTTTTTCCGTCTGCGCTAGAAACATGCCATTGGTAAGGAATTTGAAAGTATTCAAATGCAACTGGAAGCTATTTCTCATTGATGAACCACAAGTTTTAAGGCTACATTTGGAAGCGAAGTTTTTTTTTAAGTCGCTAATGCTCTGTACCAACATACCGGTTGTCTTAGATGGTACTAACACTTGACTAACAATATACTTGGCTCAGTGGTCCTTAACAGTGGTCCTTGGCTCAATGGTTTGGTTAGGGAAATGTGTGGTGCGTTTACTTTAGAAAAGGACCTTGATACATCATCATTCTGATATGAACACTGTTACCAAGATGATATTATAAATGCGGTGAAGTAGTTCGTGGTCTCTCTCAAGATAGATTTAATCAAAAGGTTCCTTCCTCATCTCTTAAAAGGTTAAGAATCACTGACATAGTTAAAGTGTGGGAACATCACAATGTAAAGTTCAGTAGTACATCTAATTTGTTCAGAATGCAAGATTTTCTATGGTCATAAATTACCAGTGTATTAAAAATGAAAACATAATCATTTTATGAATATTCATATTGGCGAAGTGTAGATTATGTGCAGTATTGCATATTCCATTTTTATTTATTAAAAACCCTAAGGGGAACCCATTGGCAGTCATGGATATTTATTGTAATTATAATAATTATAATTTTGGATGATATATCAACGTAAATTAATTATATTCAATCAAAATTTCGGATTATTATTAAAAATGAAGTAAGTACCACTGGCATCTTAAAAATTTAATTCCATTGTGCATAATGCAATAGGCGCCAGTTAAGTCATATTAATTATTAAGTTGGAGAGGCATGCAAAAGCAATAAAATAATGTGCATGTGATGAAATACGTCATAGACAAAAATTAGACACCATCATTTATTAATTTTGTCATCTAGATTTTTTCACATTTTCTAAAAAATATTTGCAACAGCATCTATTTTTATGCGTCAAAAAATTGTCATCATTCATGTATTTTTATGTTAGCTGTAAAAAAATGCCAAAATGTTTTAGTAATTTATAGTTTGAATGGTGTTTATTTTACTTTTTTCTCAAATATCATTCCGTACAATGGGTTAGTTTGTACAATGTATTGTATTGTCTCAGTTCAGTACTCACATTTATTTTTAAGAAATGTTCATACCAGCATTTTATTTGTTTTTAAATTGTAAATAGACAATATATTTTGCCAATAATAATGTTTTTATTTTATTTGAAAACTTTATAGTTATATTGAAAATACAAACTGAAACATACCAGAAAAAGAGACCAGCGCTGGGAATCAAACCCAGGTCCTCAGCATTCCGTGCCGCGTGCTATACCACTACACAACCACTGGACAGGAGTACAGCAGGGCTACTACGAAACTTGAAGTTCGTGTCGTGCGGTCCCTCTGACACTTATACTATTTAATACGAGAGCGAGCAGGACGGTACGATACGAACTTCGAGTTTCGCAGTAGCCCTGCAGACACGAATTTCTCCTATGCACCACATATCTCAGCTTGTTTGTTTCTTATTTAGTCACTTAAGCAAAAATAAAAATAAAACCGGCCAAAAGCGGGACACACCCAACACAGGGTTCCGTAGCCATTACGAAAAAAATAAGTAATATTTTTCTAAGGATCTTTCTATGGAATCATCCAAGTTTAGTTTGATATACTTACTATCATCCTGATTTTTTTCAAATTTTTCTACCCACCGGTTTAGATTTTATGTGGGGAGGGGGCGCTCGATTTTAATGAAAATTTGCACTTTAAAGTCAAATATTTCGCAAAAAAATCAATGAATCGAAAAATCGTCTTAGCAAACCCCTAATGGTTTTAAAATACCTATCCAAACGATACCCCACACTAGGGTTGGATGAGAAAAAAAATCACCCCCACTTTACGTCTATGGGAGGTACTCTAAAAAAATTTTTTATTGTACCATTTTGTCGGCATAGTTTACATATATATCCGTGCAAAATTACAGCTTTCTAGCATTGATAGTCCCTGAGCAAAGCCGCGGACGGACGGACAGACAGACAGTCATGGCGAAACTATAAGGGTTCCGTTTTTGCCATTTTGGCTCCGGAACCTTAAAAAGTAACAAAATTTGGAGTTGAAATTAAAATTTAATTTATAGTTATATCAGTTAGATCCATATAACAAATAGTATTGAGTATTTACTTTTGAATATTAATAGAAATTAATAAAATATAAGATATATTCTTTTTCCTACTTCATTGAGTGCGCTTCTGATAACTAGTTGGTTTTTTGTATCATTTCCCCGTGAGAAATAATTCATAGAAAAATAGTATATTGTTACAACAAGAGCATAAAACGACCCTAGAAAGTTCCTAGTTTTGCTTTAACTAGAGTTTTTAGTTTTATTTTTTATTTGATTAATTTGACTGATTTTGAGTTTTATATAAATTAAAAATTATTTAAAAAATATACAGAAACCTGAAACCTTTTTGGTTGTGGCTGTTGACGCCCTGCAGGGCTACTACGAAACTCGAAGTTCGTGTCGTACTGTTCCTCTCGCTCGTATTAAATAGTTTGTTAGAGGGAACGACACGAACTTCGAGTTTCGTAATAGTTGCTGATCTGAGACGTAGGTTTTACTTTATACACTAGAGCATAAAAAGTCTTTTTAATGTCGCCTTGGTCATTCTTTCAGAAATAGGCAAAAATAATTAACTCTATACAGTATATTCTTGGTCTTGAAAGCTGATTTCTTAATCTCATTTAGTAGCAGTCGTGGCAGTGCAGTGGTACAAATAAAAGAAATAAATAACACTGTTTTTCCAAAATTAAAGAGGTTTTTTTTCTTCCAGCGATAAAGCTCAACATTTTCAGCTTTATCGCTAAATGTCACGTGACCAGATTTGATGTTGGAAACGAGCGTCGAGCGACCGCATGTGGCCCCACCTTTATGTTAAACTTGTCTATGATATGATATGGCAACATTTTTGACATTGACATTCGCGTTTTCGTTTGTTTTGTCTATGTCTATTACATTTTTGTAGGTGCGGGAACACGAGACGAGAGCACAAGGGAATTTTTAAAAATGTCGATGTTTGGGGCTCTAAATCGCAGCGTCTTCAAAAGGACGTCTACATTCCTGCTGGTCGTCGCTGGAGGTTCCTTCTTCTTTGAACGAACCTTCGACTTAGTTGCCGTTTCCATCTTCGAGAGCATAAACAAGGGTAAACTCTGGAAGGATGTTCAGCACAAATTTAGCCAATAAACATCAATGAAACAATGTGATCAAGATGGAATAATTTATTAGTTCATTTGTTATGATTTAATTAAACTTAATTAAAAACTTTAGAGGTATTATTTGCTTTATACCAATACAATAACATCCCATTCATTTTAACTTACACTTGTGGACCATTTCCCAGTTTCCGACTTGTGTTGTATTGTGGAATTGTATAAGTGATTACCAAATCAGGAATTGTAAAATGGGAGCAAAATAAATTTAATGAAATGATGACAATTATGAGAACCCTAGCACTTTAATGAATTTTGCTCGCATTTTACGAACCCTGGTGATAATCATACTTATTCTCGTAAATACCGACTTAAATATCAGAAAGTGCTCCAGATTAAGCCAAAATTCCTTAATTGGTGATTTTCAAATTTATTTGATTGTACTTTTAAAAGTTTGTTGACTTACAAGGTTAAACTTGCAGAACATGTATTGGATCCATGGAACAAATCATCGGGTGACAAGCAAAAGTCACTCATTACCACCTAAAGTCAAGAGGGATAACCAAACTTATGCATAGCATCGTAAGGTTCCACTATTTTTTTTGCAGTTAGTGACTTTTGTTACCCGAAGAAATTGTATTTACCTAGTTAACAATGTCTTACCCCGGCTCCCACTTGTCAGGAGTTGAAACCGCATTGTGTTGGATGACAATCATTTCTACAGGAAAAATCATGTTGGGTAAGTGTGAATAGCTTCATATAATATGTTCTGCCAATGGAACATCCGATCAAAATTCAGGCATCGGGCCCGACATACGACAACGGAACCAGCTCTTACCTAGTAAACTTAAATACTAAAAAAATAATACAATAATGACTAGAGAGATAGATTTAGGAAAAGTGGACACTAATCAGTTATCAATTGTGTCTGCATAGAAAATTATAAGACAATCTAAACGGAGACAGATGACTAGCTGACTGCAATATTTTAGAATCTAGAGTTGATCTAACATAATAAATTAGTGTTTTTTTATTTCCGAAATTGTTGATATTTTCACCAGAGGCTACAACTAAATCACATTCTGTGGTGGTACTAAAGCTCTGTTTGGACAAGTTGAAACTGCATACCACACTACTTCCTTACTATACCAGTGGTTTTATTTCTCAGCATCGGATTGCAACTCATTCTCGGAAAAGTTAGTCTCAACCTTCTGACACGAAGTTGCAGTTTGGGAGGTCTTACAGGGATAAAACTACATATATGAGTAAATTTCAAACATAATATTTGTCACATATAAACTTTGCCACCATAAACTTGGGTGGCTTTGAACAATGAGGCGAATGTTGATGAACTAGTTCGACAATGAACTCACTCATTTTTACTCATTTGTATACCCAATATAGATTTCTTTATTTTTTAGTGTACAGATAGTATGATTTTTATTGCAATTTTAAATACCTTATTTATATGCCTCAATTTGATCAAATTCACCCCGATTTATGATACATGCAAACATCAAAACAAGGCTGTATATTATATTTTATACAACTTCTCATTTTTTATAGTAATTTTTTATTTACATTTCTATGTAACATAATTTTAGAAATCTGCAACATTATGGTAAGTTACCTACGTAAAACCACAGTTTGTAGTTCAAACTGAATTACAATACATTTCACAAGGTTTTCAACTCAAAATATGTGTTTAAAAAAATGTATATGTGTGTTCATGCAACTAACATAATATATTGTAATAAATGCATTTAAATCTTAAAATTATAAAATATAACATTAACAATCAAAATAGTAGCCTACCTAATAATTGACTATGCACTATCAAATAAAATGCTATATTTGAGAGCCTTGTTGCACAGGATGTCTTTTTCATCTTTCGGCCCCGTCAGGTCATAAAATATAAAGGAAATGGACCAAAACACCCCTAACCAGTAGGTCAAGCCCCTAGAATGGTTTTTCAGTTTTAATACGAAACACCCTGTTTTCAACAAGTCTGATATACCTATGTATGAAAAGAAATTGATAACCTGACACAATACAGAATAGAAATTAAATGAGAGCACCACATTCTAAGTAACTGTCATACTTTTAATGTTAATATCTAGTTGGGTCAATCAACTTTTTTTTGTTTCTTATTCTGTCCCGTTCTCCAGAGACAGTTTTACAGTTGTCTAGTTTGTAACCATCGCAACGAGGTACAAGAAAAAGTTTATCGACCCAGTTCCTCTTTCATGCGTTTTCTAGTCTGTTGTTCGCTTATGGGCCCCTAATCAGTGTTATTAAGAGCGTCGGCGCCGGTTTTCTGTAACGTCTATCGCTTACACTACTAGCAGAGGTCGGTTACAAAGACTCAAGTTAATGAGCGTTTCTTGGCAGACGATAGATCGCTAGAATGCGTTGTATCGTGAGGTCCGTCTGGCGTTTCAATCTGGTTTACGATTAGCTCATTTAGTTTTTAAACCAATCATAAACGTGACGCGAAAGTCAAAGTTGTCGAACTGATCTCACCATACTAGCGCCAACTAGCCTAAGCTGTCACAGAAACCCTCATTGCTTCACGAAGCGAAGTTACCAGTAGTTAGAGAACTCAGACCGGGTCTTATTTCGGACGTAATCGTGGTCGTCGGTGAGCGTGTCTGCGGAGGATGAGGACGGCAGCGATCGCGGCTGCAGCGGCAGCGGCGTGTCGGTGCGGCGCTCTTCGGCGAGAGCCATCACGATATCCACCAGCAATGGTTGTGCTAGCACGCGGATCGATTCTTGGCGGGCCACCTGATAATAGACAATTTTTATATCTCACTCCCATAAGCCGCCTAAATGAGGTACAGGGAGAGGAAGGGGATAGTTACTATGTAGGTATAGTTGTATTCGAAGATTTCATGAACAATACTGATTCGATTGCCGTATTATTGCATTTTTAGCCCACCGCAGTGGTACTTAGTTGTACGTACTTAAATCAATTTACAAAATAATGACGAAGAAATCAATAAGTAAAATTGATAAAACCTGAAAATAAAAACAACATGTTTATAGATTGTTCTGGCTTTGTTATAAGAGCCTTTGAAAATGTACATAGTCCTTGTTTTTTATAGCATTTAAAAAATACTAACCAGTGGAAAGTGATGTACGATCATCTTGAGCGCATATTCTTTGATGTCAGTAGCGCGCATCCTGTCCGCCGCTTGTAGTATCGCCAGAACATTTTCCGGGGTGACGTTGCTCTGTAGATTGTGCTTGCAGAACACTTGCAGCCGGTTGTTCGTGAAACCTGACAGTCAAATCAAAGTTTAAACACACTTTAGTAGGTGTGTAGGCGTAGACAGGAAAACCTTGGATTACCCTACAAAAGACGCCGTGGTAAAAATGTGCCCATAAAATTTTAATTGTCTTTACCATAAACATAAATTGCATAACCAAGACAACCACCGAGTCGACGCCCACTAACTCAAATAGGCGACCTAGCAGAACTAGTCGGCAATGCCGGGATGATCTGGACTACTTCTTGAAGGACTGGTCCTTGTATGCAGTGGACAAAAAGCAGTGGAAGTTTCGGAGGGAGGCCTTTGCTCAGCAGTGGGATAAAATAAGCTGATAATAATAACTTGCATAAGCTAGTGAAACATTGAATCTTACCGTAATATATAGGCGCTTGAAATAGGTACAGGGAGTCCTCTGTGGGCATGTTCGTGTCTCCGTAGTAAATATAGCGGAGGAGCGAATCAAACGCCTCCTCTGAGGGCACTGTGTCACAGATTTGGATCTGTAAGTAATGGAAATATTCAACAATTTTTTTTTTAATTGGCAACATTTGACGCGTACAGCGAGTGAAGTTGCCGTGGGGCGCGGGTTTAGAATGTTGTCCCCCCTCTCCTCTCTTTGGCCCTTTAGAAACCGGCTAAGGGATGATACCAGAAGATAGGCAGTAGCGTCTTCTAGGCAATTTTTACATCCTATAGGATACTGCGCGGTCGCCGACTCGGTCGCCAAGCGTGGTTAGTGTTGGCAACTAATCATGAAGATGATCCAACCGATGGAACGAGTCTATGGGGGAAGGCTATGTCTAATAGTCGACGTCCTACAGCTGATACAATGATGATGATGAGGATGATGAAGTTGTCAGCATATCCAATCATGTTCGTTGAATTACATGACAGTTTGCACACTTACATTGACAGTGTTGTCTTGTGGTGAGAACGACCTGAACATGGCTTCAAAATAGGCGGCTCTGGCGGCGAGGATGGAGCGATGCGCGGGCCGAGACGCTCCGGACACTCGCAGACGCACGTCGCTCAGCTCTGCGCCAGCGCCGCTCAAAAACACGCACATGTCTTGCTCTAACGTTGTGCCTGTACAAGTTTTTTTATTTATTTAAAACTGAGGCTAGTCTAACGCACTCGGAATCACCACTTTCACCATTTTTTTTTGTCACACGGTATATATAGGATGTGGAAAGAAAAAGACGGTGAATGCGATCGCGAACGTCAGATCGTTAGACAATACGGCCATAGGTTACATAATACCCATAGCACAAGCAACATTGAGTTCTTGACGTAAAATTTGTGATATTTTTTTTTAATGGTGATCACTAACCAGTGATATCTTCGACGACCTCCTGGTGGCCAGTCAGTTTGGCGGGAGGCTGCTGACGGCGTCGAATCACCTCCACCATCAGGCTCTGTTCCATCGACTCAAACTCTGCCGACATCACTATCGGCGTGAAGTTGTAGTCCTTCACTAGAAACCTGAAGGAAAAGGAACACAATTAACAGAAAGTTTTTGAGACGATAAAATACTAAAGATCTTATCGTCTACGTATAGTCGCCGTTGTCATAATTTTTTGAAAATATTTTGTTAGTCTTTTCCGTAGCTTAAAAAAAACCATCAACAGATAGAGGATCTAAGAAAAAAGTCCGCATTAACTAAACAATGATGATATCAAGTATAGGTAGGTACAGGAGTTATATAATAACGGACCCAGATGGGATCCCTGAGCAACCCTACACAAAAACAGTACACAAATTGTTCTATTGCCACCCAAAACTAGTACTTAACGTCCTATAAAAAAATAAAAATTCACTTAGCTATGAATAATACAGCAAATATCGAAGCCATTATTAATTTACATAGCAGGATGATGTGATCCATACGATCGAAATCTTTTTCAAAATCTGCTTAGACGATATTAAATCAAACTTCTGGAAAATGTCTATTTTGCGAAGCAGAAAATTCGTATTAGTATTCGACAAATTCATAAGTGTATATTTTAGTTTAGTTTAGTTTATTTATTCATTCAATACATCATTACATTATAATTTACATAAATGTCAGTTATAAGAATTTGTATTGAAATCGTCAAAGGTAATATGATTAGTAATAATTATAAAAAATAAAATTCTAAGCATGTCATGTGAATGTAAACAATTAAAATTAGACTGGTTCTCCTCAAGGGATCGTCAGACTGAAAACACATTGAAATGTATATAAAGAATAAATGTCAAGGATATGTAAAGATTAATAATTGAGTAACAATTTAAATGTCAATGTAAAAACAATAAAATAAAAACAAGAAATAATAATAACAATTTAAACAATTAAATTAAAATGTCAGATTCATAAATTCATTTACGGAATAAAACGCTTTTTCCAACAAAAGGTCTTTTAGTCGACGGCTAAACGTTTCATCGTTCCTTTCGCTTTTTAGGTGTGAGGGTAGGTGTTCATAGTATTTGGGCCCTATAACGCGCGGGTTTTTTTCCGCTAATGCCATTCTATGAGGGACTGCCCGTAAGCGACCCGTGCTGCGAGTGATCTTACCAGCTACGCCCATTCGACTGAAGTTAGATATGTTTGTGCGCGTATACATAATAACTTGAAACAAATACAACGAAGATAGGGTCATGATACCAAGTTCTGTGAAAATTTTTTTGCACGACTGCCTTTGGTTGATACCGGCAATAACCCGCACTGCCCGCTTCTGCAGAACCATTACGCGCTCACAGTCCGTGGAGTTTCCCCATAGTATGGTACCATACGAAAGCAACGAGTGGAAATACGCAAAGTATGCTTGCTTTAGTGCACCATCTGCCAGAATGGGCTTTAATTTGCGCAAAGCATAGGCCGCACTGCTTAACCTGCCACATAGGGAGTCAACGTGATTCTTCCAATTCAAATTTGGATCTAGTGTGAAGCCCAGAAACCTGCACTGCTGGCATAGCGGTATGGGTCCACCAATCGATGGCGGTGACACGATACCCCTACCCGAGAACAGCATGATGTTCGACTTGGTGAGGTTCATGATGAGCCCGTTCGCTGAGAACCACTGCTGCAGCTGCCCACACACTTTATTTATCTTGTCGTTTAGCTGCTCATAAGTGGTGGCGCTCACTACAACAGTAGTATCATCAGCGAAGAGCACAGTGAGACCGTCAGTGATAACACTAGGCAGGTCATTTATAAAAGCTAAAAAAAGTGTATTTCCGAGTGAGGATCCCTGTGGAATACCTATAGTGACGTCACCCGGCTTAGACCTGATTTTTTCTCCGTTCGACATCACTACCTCAACTGTCTGCTTGCGACTTTTCAAAAATGACTCCAACAATTCGTGCACTTTATGCCTGACACCATACATTTTGAGTTTCGTCAGTAAAAGGTCGTTATTGATGACGTCAAAAGCCTTAGATAAGTCACAAAATATGCCGGCCACCTTAAACTTACTGTCTAGACTCATGATGATCGAGTCAAAAATCTGGTGTGCAGCGTGAGTTGTCGACATATTGCGCCTGTAGGCGAACTGTCTGTCAGTCAGTAAGTCATTAGTCTCTAAGTGGTTCATAATGTGTGATGATATGATACTCTCAATAATCTTGGAAAAATTTGGTACTATTGTAATTGGTCTGTATGCGTCTGTTTTATGTATGTCCCCCTTCCCTTTGTACACGGGACAAACCCTCGTATTTTTTAGTACATCCGGATAGATACCACTTCGAAAAATGTCGTTTATCAGTGTAACCAGTCTGTCAGCCAATACTGGCCAAATCGACAGAAGAGTATTCACTGAGATGTCGTAAACGTCCATAGTGGTCCGAGTCTTCAGCATTTTCCTAAGTACAAGGTCGAGGTCAGTCCGTGTCACTTCAGGTAAGATCAAATCAGGAATGTTCAAATCACATAAGCAGCGCCGCAGATATCCAATGCTTTTCTCATAGTTGCACTGTAATGTAAAGTTCGAGGCAGCTGTTAAAAAATGGGCATTAAACTTATCCGGTACGTCAGCGTCAGGCACACTTGTGTCAGTATCATCCTTAATAGATATGGTCCCACCCCTCTGCTTCAAGGATATTTCATCATTTATGATGCGCCATATTTCCTTGGAAGGATTTTTACTCGCATCAAGACGTTGGTGGTTGTACTGTTTACGCGCAGTTAATGTCGCAGACTTGATAAGTTCCACAAGGTGGGCTCTGCATTCTACAATAATCTCCTCATCAGGATACTGCCGAAGGATCTCATTAAAATCATTAAATTTACGCATGTATTCATTAATCTCATCCGTGAGCCATGGGGCAGGTTGTTTATTCTTAATTTTTAGTTTTTTTAAAGGGAAATGAATATTAATGTAATATATGATAATCCTAATTAATTTATTAAATTTTTCATGAATGTCAATGTCGTTATTATAAATAAAATTCCAATTGTATCTTTCAATGTCAATGTAAAATAAATAATTTGATTCATCAGAAGTCACTCTTCGTTCAATAGTCGTCTGTGTAGGGCAGTATTGTTTCTGTTCCACAGTTAGTACGTATCGCTGAGCGTTATGGTCACTGATAGCTGTGTCGACGGGCGCCGCGGTAACCGGCCCGCTGTCACACCGTACCACTCCACAGTCGATTGATGTTGAGCTGTCGAGCGAAATTCGCGTTGGGAATTGAACAATATTCTCAGAGCCATAGCTTTTAAGAACGTCATTTAAACGACGTTTCAAACAGTTTTCCCGAGAATAATCCACGTTTATGTCGCCAACCAAAATGAACCTTTTGTTTTCGTCACTTAACCTACTTAAAAGTAATTCCAATCTATTTAAATAAATGTCAAAATCTCCATTACCAGTTCTATACATACCAATTATTATAACTTTACAATTTATTATTTCTATTGCACATAACTCGCAGTGAAATTGAACGGCTACGGTGTGTAGGTCGCTCCGTTTTTTATACGAGGTACCGGTTTTTACGTACAGAGCGACGCCACCGTGCTCGATTGATGTCCGGCAGTAGTAATTAGCTAGCTCGTAGCCACACAGTCCCACGCGCTCAATCTCATGCTTTCTACACCAAATTTCACTACAAGCCAGAACGTTTGGGTCCTCAGTGCGTAATAATAATTCTAATAGTGCCGTTTTGCCAGTAATTGAGCGAACATTTTGGTGTAAGACTTTTAAATGTGATTTGTTACGACTTGTAGGTATTCGTTCGTTTGTTAGGCCGGCTTCGATCGAGTTGTGCGCGTCTTCGAGTTTTTTGTCGTGATAACATTAAACCTTCGTATTGAAACACCCTCCGGCCAGTTTGCGGAATTCTTCACTATTCCAACCTTATCAGCTGGAACATCAAGACGAAAAGATGAATATTGGCCCCTAGTCACATTGAGCTTAACACAGGTAGCATCCTTTAAGCCCATTTTCGTCGCAATGTGTTGAGTTATGTCCTCCACGGTAGTCTCCTGGCTGAGGTTGAAGACGTGCAAACTACTGTGACGCGGGGGGGCCGCACGCAATTCAACCGACTTCGAGGGCTTCCCAACCAATGGAATGGGCCCGGCCCCGCCGCTGGGCTGCTGGCCCGGCGGCACACGACCAAACGACGATGTAGCTGGGTCGTTCATAGTTGCGGAGCCGAAGATAGCTGACGCTGGCTGCCCATCCTTGTCAGTGGCTGGTTGACGACTCTGGCCTTGCTCGTTGTCAGCAGCACGACCGGCGCGGGTTCGCGGTATCCTGGGTGTGGGGACAGGGCTCACGAGTACAGGCCCCACTTGCGGTTTTGCGCCCATCAATACCATCAGCGGTTCTCCGGTCAACGACATGTTCCGCTTTTTGACGGCAGGAGTTTCACCGTTAAGGCATATTATTCCTGCTGGACCTGAGTCATTGAGTGATGTCTGTTGTGCCATACTAAGTGGCTGGTGACTGCTTACTATTGCATTCAAAATAGTTTGAATGCATCTGTATTGGTGAGTTAATAATGTTTGCTGCTCGCTAATTAGATCTTTGCAGCTCATCAACTCTCTTTTAATTTCACTGACCTCGGTCTCCAAATTCAAAACAACGTCAACCATCCTTTCAACCGCCGCCGCCGTTGTTGTTCCCGATTTTTGCTTCGCTGGTGCCATTTTTAACCGTTGTTTTATTTAATTTTTGTAAATATGTACGTCAATTTTCAATAATAATTATTTATGTCACTTTTATTATGTTTTTAGATAATTAAATAATTATAATAACATAGAACTGTTTAAATTGATCTTCTCAGGCTAGTGTTGCCAGGATAATTATTATATATATTTTTACAAATATTTCATTATATGCCTATCCAATTTATTAAAAGTGTAAACAAACCAATTTCAACAAAATTCTTGTATAAACAGCCACTGGATCGAATCGATAACACATTTATCTGTAATTTCGTGTTTTTTAACTAGATGTCTAATCACTTTTTTTCACCAAAATTCACTTGATTTCAATTTATTTTTCATTTAAATTTTTTTGTCAAAATCGGACGTTATTTCTTGATTAAAACATGTGTTTTATCTGTAGTAGCATAGACTAGCGTAGAGATGGTGGAAAATTTGACATTTTAAAAATCGATTAATGCGCGGATGAATAAGCGATTTTGAATAGTTATTGCTTTTATAATTGAATAAACAGTCATTGGAATTACATCAAGTATGGTAAATAATAAAATAGACAAAAATAAGTCGATCTGTTCAATTAATCAATAATCGATTTACTAAACAGATTAATTATTTTGCAATAGATTCTAGGTTTTCACATCACTAAATGTCTATGGTCGGGATAATGGCTGCTTTGTTTACGCTTGTCATAAATTGGATCGGAATACAATATACCTTCGATTTTTGTTATTTTGTTTGAGCCAAATTTTGCAAATCAAGTTTCAGTAATCGGATTTGCTTGTAATCCATTACACAAAATAACGCAAATAGCATTACAAGTACAGTCAACTGAAACAGAAAAAAAAGGCAACAAAAATAAATTGCTATGGGACTAAAGTTAATACCTGAGACAGTACTCCTTGACAGAGCTCAAGTTGGCATGATGCGCCGCGTGTAAAGCAGGCAATACGTTGCTGTAGCACAAGTTGGCTCGTAGAAACCGCGCGCACAGTCCGCGGAGTCGCGGGATGTTCAGTCGTAGAGCGAGACGGAGCACCTCCATCACTAGCAACACTGTGGCCGGAGGCTGGATCTTCGTCTGTGGAAATGGAGGTAGGGAGTTTTATAATTTTCTGGAGGTATGTAGACCAAGAAAGTGAATAATAGCTATAGCTAAAGCTTTAAAGGATAGTCAAAATATCGATGTATAAAATGAAAATCGTAAGGTCGTTCAAAAAATCGATAATATCGATATGTAGGTAAATAAAAAAAAGTGTAATTGATCGACTGTCTTTTAACCCTCATTTCGCGTTTAGGATTACCTATCTAGTTATGTATAATGGTCACAGCTCATTAGAGCCACCCGGCACCCGACCAGCTCCGCCTCGACTGTGGACACCGAAGTCCACTCGTTGTCGACTGGTGGTCCACGGGTAGACGCCGCGTTGACAACGAGTGGACCTCGCATGGTCCACGACTTTCCTAGTAGTCACTATGGCGGCGAGCAGCGGGCTGTCACCGAATGGTCCACTTGCCGTCCGCGCGTGGCAACCTCGCGAGTGAGGCGATCCGGTGACGCTACGGAGTTTATGTAGTGACCCTTTCATTCATCGCTCAAGCTCACTGTGTATACCTCTCTGTCTTACATCAATTAAACTCACGCATTCTGTCTCTTTCGCACCCATACGTTCCTATTAATTATCACCTTACAATAGTATCGTCAGGTCCGTTTGACATTTCAGTCACGGTTGTGATTGGATGGATAAACATCTAAATGAGCCAATCACAATCAAAACTGAAACGTCAAACGGACCTCACGATCCTAACGCCATCTAGCGATATTTCGCCTGTCGAAAAATCCTCATTCAGTATACCACAAGGGAGTACTTTGAGCCCATTGTCCTTTTTACTATACATAAACAATTTTTCCAACGTCTTTTTTAGTGAATGATGAATGACACACAAAATGTAGTTGAACACTAACCTTTCTCAGTAGGATCGATCCTGTCTGTGTAAATATAGTTCAGCACCATGTTAAAAGCCTCCGGAGTGGCCTCCGGTAGTTTGAGAATGAGTCGCGGTGTGGCCTTGTAAGAATACACCTCCATTGGCTTCTCTACCCCTTCGGCGATGCGCTTCGCTAGCTCTTCACGAGCTTCCCTGAAGCAAAACATTATCATGCTGTAACGTTATTATACTGGCAACATTGGTGGCGGACTAAGCTCGTTGAATGAGAAGAGATCAAAACCACTTGTAGTAGTAGGGCAGTTCAAGTCCAAATGTCTGGACTTGATCTGCCCTACTGTTAGTCAGCCACTGTTTACACCCCATCAGCCTTCGGTAAGAAGACCGAGTATGATCCATTCCATGTATTGACGGCATAATGCAGGATGCAGGGTACTCACTTGATGCGAGTCCTCAGGTACTGCGAGCGAGCGGCGAGCATGGCCTGATGGGCCAGCACCGCCACTTCGTCGGCCCCAACCAACACCACCACGTCGCAGAACTGCTGCGACTTGAGGATGCGGCCGAAGTCGTCGTGCAGAGTGCAGCGGGGGTAATCCGACAACTGGGTAATAATAGTACATTACTGTAGAGGCCGGGAAGTAGGGGGTTGCCGGCCAAGCAGATATAGACGGCCGAGCATAGCGAGGCCGGATAGGGATGCGAGGCCGGCAACCCCAGGTTCCGGCCGAGGCTTGTATAGTGCTTTTCTCAAACATTACATGAAATAAAATAAAAATAAAAACAAGAAATGAAGCTGGCGGGACGCTAGTCTGGTCGCGGTGTTGTGTTCACGCGTGTCGCGCTGGCTGCTGGCGGTGCTGCTGTGCGTGCTGTGGTGTTGCTGTGCGTGGGCCGCGTGCGTGTCGCAGAAAACAAAAGACGGTCGCATTGCCGGCCAGCGGCCTGCAAGGTTGTATGAAATCTCTTTGCAGGCCGCTAGAGTGACCGCCCGCAAGCAGCTGAGCCGCAGCGCCTGCAGCGTGATACTTCTCAGCCTATTAATATTTGTAACACAACGTCAATATTTCATGTCATGTTTGAGAAAAATAAGTTTCTGTTACAAATTTCATTTTTAATACAAGCTTTTTTGCTGACTGTACTTTTTGTTGACTGTATTTGCGTTGTCATCTAAACTATTATCCGTACCAAATTTCAATTCGGTACTATTAACCATTGAGGAGTCCTCCTGCGGAAACGATCCTGGCAGGACCACCACGATGTCACTACCATATATTGTATTGCCACCAAATTTACATAAATATGTCAAATTTAAAGTCAATAGGACCGCTGGAAGTGGGGTCAAATTTAGCTTCCAAGATTTGACCCAAACAAATAAATAAACAGGGCAAGCTAAAGAAAAGCTTGTAAATAAAACATTTACGTCAAAAGATCACAGCTAGAATAAAGGTGTTAATTGCTACGATGGAGAACGGTAGTGTAGCGAAAATAATCCACTTCTTCATTAACTAGGCCCCCAGACTTTTCAATATTGTGGAGCTACTCCGAAATTCAAAGTACGTCTCACACCTTCTTACTCTCCTACTGAAAAATTGCCAAGACCGGGACGTTACGAATTTCTAACGTCATAGTATAAAGCCCAGTTCAGACTAGCAAGAAAAACTGTGCAAGTTGCGATTACATAGCGAGGCCGTAAAGCGAACGAATTTGACGTGATCAATCCAGACCCTCGATGTAATAAATAATAAATATCATGGGACACTTGACACCAATTGACCTAGTCCCAAACTAAGCAAAGCTTGTACTATGGATAAACATACTTCTATAGATAAATACATACTTAAATATATATTAAACATCCAAGAGCCGTGAACAAACATTCGTATTACTCACACAAATATCTGCCCCGGCCGGGAATCGAACTCGGGACCTCAAGCTTCGCAGTCAGGTTCTCTAACCACTTGGCCATCTGGTCGTCATGTAACACAATTTGCATGATTTTTCTTGCAGGTCTAAACTACACCTTACGTACGCCCTTACCAAGACGTTATTAAGGCCTACCTCACATGGAAACCGTGGTGGCCTAGTGGTTTGACCTATCGCCTCTCAAGCAGACATTCTCGACATTCATGTGCGAAATTACACTTGACATTTACCACGTGCTTTGCTGTGAGGGAAAACAACGTGAGGAAACCTGCACACACCTGTGAAGCAATTCAATGGTATGTGTGAAGTTCCCCATCCGCACTGGGCCCGCGTGGGGACTACGGCCAAGCCCTCTCATCCTGAGAGGATGCCTGCGCCCAGCAGCGGGACGCAAATAGGTTGGAATGATGATGATGATGAGGGCTCACCTGGAAGCGGAACAGCTCCCCGCTGCGCACGTTGTTATCGACGGTGCCTCCAAACACGAACATGGCGTCGCCGACCACCGCCCCCGCGTGGAACAGCCGCCCCACCGGCACTTGCGACTCGTGCGCTGGGTTCACTATTGACCTGACGAAACATCACGAATGCGTAACATGAGTCTACTTGAACGTACTGTCAGAGTAAAAGAGTTGAAGGAAGCCTCCTGTTCCTTTTGTTTTTGATTGTTTTTTTTTTGAGTTTGTGCTCAAAAAGCTGCTCAGCAGACAGAAAAAGCAAAACAAAATCTTCATGTTCTGACGTCATACTACGACATAAACTAGAGGTCCTTTACGGGGTGTAAAGGACTCTGTTAAGTTCCTGTGTGTCTTATGTGACAGATGATTTATGACGCCATCTTTGTTTATTTTGCCGTAGATGGCCGTATCTGTAGCGGCGCGTCACACAAACTCAGTGGCGTAGCGCGGGTGACAGCCGCCCGGGGCGGAAGAAAAGTTCGGTTAGGGCTCATAATGTCCCACTCGCAAAATGTCCCACCACCAAAATTACGTCCCTTTCTCAAAACGTCCCATTGTTTTCGCAAAATGGCCCTTCTGAAAAAGCCCCTTTCGCAAAACGTCCCGTCTGCAAAATATCACATTAGCAAAATGTCCCGTTCGAAAAACGTCCCTTTCGCAAAATTCTTGTTTAAATAAAGAAATTAGGCTCTCTCATTCATTAAAAGGAAGGACATTTTTGCGAAAGGGACGTTTTGCGAACGGGACGCCATTTATGTGATGGACATTTTAGCAGAGAGGTCGTTTTAAGAATGGGACATTTATAAAAGGGACTTTTTGCGAAAGGGACAAAGGGACATTTTGCGAGTGGGACATTATGAGCCCTAACCAAAATTTTGCCTCCCTCTTGTTAAGGTTTAATAAACCATTGTAGGTACAGTCGAGTTCATAAACTTGTGAGCAAAAATTTTATCAAAATTATCTGAACACGACTCTATTGTTAACGGCGTAGAAGCGTGTTCAGATATTATTGATAAAATTTTTGCTCACAAGTTTATGAACTCGACTGTACCTATACAAGATATCAATTCTTTATTATTAGGTATTGTACAATATAATGGAGATTCCCCGATTTCGTAACAGTATAAGTAATACAAACATTCGACGGCCCGAATCGTGGGTGAGAAAAAAATGTGAAATATTATTATGTAGATATTATTCAGTACTATTTATTATAGACTGTTGCCCCCCCCCCCGCACCTACTACGTTACGCCACGTTCTGTAGCCGGACCCGAGCATGTTCCGTGTGTCACGTATCACAATATATGTATACTCATAGAATGCTGTTCGCCACATACCACATCTGCGTGTCGAGGTCGAAGCAGTGCAGATCACTCGGCAGCGTGTTGTCGGCGGCGCCGCCGAACACGTACAGGTGCCGGCCGTGCGCCAGCATCACGTGCCCGTAGCGGCGCGCCGGCGCCGGCCCCGCGCACCGCAACAAGTGCTCCGTGCACACGCGGCTCCAACTGACAAACATAAATAACAAATATAAATATCATGGCACGCTTGGGGAGTGTCTTTTCAAAAGGGCTTACTCCACTATAGACTTTTTTTAGGACATCGAGGAAAACTAAATATCAATGAAAAAGATGAGGTCACGCACACAAAAACAAGTCATGTATCTAATGATAGCGGGATTTTGACATTCACGCATTCATTTTATTTTATTTTTATTCATTCATTCAAAATGAAGACAACAAATGGTCCAAGAGTATAAGTAAACACGTTACGAACATACTTAAAAACTATGTTAGTGTACAGTCAGCCAAGAAATTGGTCTACCACCCTACAGTCGATGTTTATTTGAACGTCATGAGACAACAAGGTCTATTTCCCCTTGCAGTAATGTTATGACTGTGACAATTGCTCTATCATATGTATTTACGTGATGTCAAGTTGAATTGACAACTGACATCGTAGTGTTTTGTTTAAGCATGATCTCAATATATAAGAACACTTTTGTTGAATTTACGTCGATAAAAATACTTGACACTTGTCAGTGATAATTTATTTTTCAGTTGCAAAAAGTTTTTCTTGAAAAAGATCGAAATGGTTTAAATTAAAGGAATCATATTTACATTACCGCATACCTTCTGCATTTATAACAAAGGTCAAAATGACAAAATCAAAATAATATATGACTTTAAATGTCAGGAATCTCAAATAATAGACGATACGTCATATTTGTGCATCTCTTACACTCCGTTAGAAAAGTCAACCTTAGTGATAATTTGATCTCACAGAAACTTTTGTCAAAACTGGTAGACCACTTTCTTGGCCGACTGTACAGTAAATATTGAAAAAAGATATACAACCAACAGGAGACTCATCTTCTGTTGGTCAGCACCTGGGCAAAGTGGAGCATGCAAGGCGAGTCATATCTCGCCGCCACAGTTTGCAGAATGGGGTTGGGACTAGCCCACAGCCTTCTGAGCATCGAGGCAGTCTTTTTGCGCATGATGGCATAGACATCATCCGTTCTAGCTAGCGCAAACATGCCCGATGCGCTGCAAGACCGCGGCAGCCCCATCAGCGCCCTAAAGCCGTTATTATATTGTACTCGAAGGACGCTGACCTGACGGACCGCTGCGTGCAGCTAACTTAGACACTGCACGTGTAGACTTGACAGTAGGATTTAAATAGCGTCACCTTGATTTGCTTACTACAACGTGCAAACCGCCAGGCCAACATGTTACATCTTTATATTTATGAAATCAGTTCTTCATGTAATCATTCACTTCAACTCTCGTGGCACTACCTATATTATGCGTTCACTTTTGAAAAAGCTAACAATCCACAAGTGTGCGCGGGGGAAACTAAAAAATGTGACTTGCCCCCTGGGCCAGAAGCTGGGTGCGTCTTTGTCATTGCACAAAGCTTGCCTAAAACGGTTAGATTTTTGAAATGACGGGCGTTTTTCCGACCCTAAGGGGCTGTTTCACCATCTCTTGATTAGTGTTAACTGACGGTTAAATGTGATGCCGTCTACGTCTATTCGAACAAAACAAATAGAGACGGCATCACATTTAACCTTCAGTTAAAACTAATCAATGGATGGTGAAACAGCCCCTAAGTCTATGCTAAAGCTAAAAGTGTTATACTAACGTGTGTGTTTCAAAGTCGAACTGGAAGAGCGCGTTTGTGATCTTAGCGCCGCTCTGTCCGCTGAAGACGAACATCTTGCCGCGCGCCACCGCCACCGGGAAGTTGCAACATGTCGGGGGGCATTGACCTTTTTGTTCCACGCGCTCCCATTGCCGGACTTCACCCTGTATAAGAAGTGAGGATAGTACGTAGAGATGGTACACAGATGATTGTTGATGTATAAACCATTTGATTTCTAACAAAATGTTTTCTTGCTTGTTCCATTCCGTTGTCCAGGAGACAACAGTGACAGAGTTTCTTAAAACAACTGTTATAATGTATGCTACTAATGTAACTACGACAAAAATGTATGCTCGATGAATTTTATTTTAACCACAGCCACAGAAAACATACATATAGAAACTCAGTGTTTTAAAGAGTTGTCCAGGGGACGTAACCATGGCAACAAGTTACAAGAAGAAGTTGCTCCGAGGATTTGGGCTACGAATTAGCCCAAAACATGTCGAGCTAAACTCGATTTAAGACGTATTACGATATATCCGGATTAATTGCATTGAATTTGAGTGGCGAGTGGCCTTAGAATCCCAGTTCGTGATGGTACTGTATCCATTCTGTGCCAAAGGCAAGTCAATGGCATAGTAAAAGAGAACAAGTAGGTCCACTCCGACCCTTTAGGAGACTTAAGTGCAATGCCTACTCCGGCGCGGACGCTTAGGGTTGTCAACGTCTATTTTAGATTAATTACCTACCGGCAAATAATTTTAGTACGAAAGTTAACTTAAAATCGTCTAATATCTGTGTCTAGAGAAACTAGACAGATTCTATGCCGTTATAAGTATTATTATTATTATACTCAATTTAAAAATATTATTTTTTAATTCGCCGTAATGGTGATGGCGACTGTATACATACTACTCATGTTTACCTACACATAATACTATAACTATATTCTTTATAGGTAGGTAGGTATCTATTATTTTTTTATGTGTCCTGGCACGAAACTATTACACTACACTTGTATTATCGCTAATTTACAACTATACCGATTACTAAAAATAGGTAAGTACGAGTACGCGAACGTTAAAGGTGATCATCTCGCGAAGCGGGCCCGCCTGTAAGACGAACGAGCTAAATCAAAACGTACGGTACCGATGGCAGCGCAGCCTTGACTAAAGAAAACTTAATCCTCCTTAAATTATCAGTGTGTGCGTGCGTACCAGCGTGCACACATTTAAGCCGCGCGATGTACTTTTGTTCGTAGTGAGCCTACTTGTTCTCTTTTGCTATGTCAATGGTATGTCAACCATTGATTAGCAATTCAGACTCACCACAAGGTTGATAGTCCACATGTCGTTCAGACGCGCGTTGCCGTCGTATCCAGCGAATATCCACAGTTTGTCGTCGTAAACGGCAGCGCCATGCGCCGACCGCGGCACCGGCTCTCTGCGCACAACCAGCCTTATTGTCTAACACACTTGGTACAGATCTGTTCACTCACAAAGGCGCGCCCCTCCACAGCTAATTATCAATGTGCACGAGTAAACCTCGTACTTACACGTTGTCTTAGTCTCAGTGTGCGTGACTGACGGTACGCTTGTGACTGAGGACACGTTCGAGCTACGCACACATAGACTTGTCGTACGGATACGTTATTAAAACTACAATTATTAAATGTCGAGGGGCGCGCCTTTGTGAGTGAAGAGATCTGTAATAGACGAGCCAAAGAGGGAATTTTTGGATATACTATACTTATCGTTTTTTTTTACATTTTCAAAATTTTGTTACGAGCTAGCGTCACTTCCG
>NC_133480.1:7259325-7286697 GCF_025370935.1 Choristoneura fumiferana
ATTTCATTCATTCTCCTTTTGTGTAATCAGTTATTTTTGTAGCTGTGTGTGTAATCATTCACTTCAATTCTCGTGGCACTACCTATATGAAGCGCATTTTACACGTCATAATAACCTAACCTAACCAACTTAGAACAGTTGAAAAGTTGTCATTTCAAAATAAAATAATTCAAAAACAGCTAAACCGATTCTTACCAAACAAAGTTAAGAACCACTGCAAAGAAACGCGCTTTTACGTATAAAAAACCGCATTGAAATCGGTCCACCCGTCTTAGAGCTACGATGCCACATACACATTGGCGTCAACCTTATAACACCCCTCTTTTTGCACCGGGGGTTAAAAAAAAGGACAGTGCGCCTGAGTGCCGAGCACTATTTACACACCCCCTGATAAAGATGACTCTGTTTTTGTACATACGTTTACGGAAAATTGGCATGGAAACCAAACACTGGTCCGTTTAAGGGTCTTTAGAAAAGAAAAGAGTAATTGATTTATTTGGTAACACCAAAAAAGTTTGTACATGAAATCTTAATCTAAAAATAACAGTAGTTAACAAAGCACCAAAATGGATGCGACTCAGCAAATGCCGATGTCTAAATTTCTTCAGTCATGGCGCTGGTTTTCAGGGCAACCAAGTATACAACAGAATAATTACAAAGCTAGACTAAACTAAACATGTGGAAAGAGATGTCACAGGTAAATTAGAAGCGCAACAAAATAGTAGCAACTAGGGATTATACAGATGAATCAGGGTTCCAACGTCACGCAACGTCATACAAAGTGCAAGATTTGCATGAATAAAGTGAATGAGTGCCTAAAACCCAGTGGGTGCCCGCGTCGGCTTATGTATTGTAAATTTGAAGGTCGATTAAATACTTTTTAATTTTAATTTTTACTTTACGCAGTACACCGTATCATACCATGTCCGTAATAGGAACGCTTCGGAAAAGGAATGTCGAGCGCATATGACACGCGACGGCGACGGTTGGTAGGAAACGTGCTAGTAGGCATAGTCTCATACTTTAAAATATATTTTTTCATCACACTTGCTCGTAAACAGTGTCGTAACATGCAGGCTACCTTGGTTGCAACCCCCAAATAAAACCCTCGACCTTAATGTGCTTGTCATGAACCCGTGGTCGGTAAAGATCATTGCCCGTACTAATTTCATGTCATGAAGCCAAGGTTGTAAATGAGTTGATACTGCATGGCGTGTAGCAGCGCGGCGCGCGCACGTCGGGCTACGTGGGGTGGGGTGGCGCGGAGCTGGTGCTGCCAAGAGCGTAGTCAGCGGTATCGGCAATTTTTGGAAAAATCTTAGTTTTTCTTTTACAAATATACAATTTTACTCGCAATGTGAGATGAAAAACATTGTATGTCGCACGGGCGGTACTAGAATTACGAACATCGCTCATTTAAGCCTCAGTCTTCGACTTCGGCTTCTAATAGACTCTCGTTCGTAATTTCCTTGTTTACCGCCTTAAGAACAAATGTACTATTCCCTGACACGTTGCTGTTACGGTAATGGTTACGATAGTAGAGGCGGAATTATCGAAGCACATGACATATATCTTAGATAACTAAAAGAAACTTAAGCTGTAAGTCTGTTCTGAACACATAAATATGACTCATGACTTTCCATGATCATGCGTTTATATTGAAAAATTGTCTGTTAACTTACAAGTAGTTTTGAATCTTATTTGTAGCACCATATCTACAATACGGACTGTACCGCGGTCAATAATATTTCCGGAAGATTTATATCATTCTAATGTTTGCCGACAATTTGAGAATGTACCCGGAAAAATCCCAGAGGCTTTCACTTGGTAAAAGCATTAATGGTCATAATACACTAGTGGTGTGACCTAAGACGTCTCACGCAGAGGACCGTAGGTTCGAACCTGGATTTGCATCTCTAAGTTTTTCAGGCATCTTTGCAGTGTAGCAAGATACGTAAGGATTTAGAATGTTACAAAATATCCCAATATTATCTAATTTGGCAAAGTACAAAGAGGATGAGCTCGATTTGCACTTGATTGTAAAATAACAGCACGTTTCACAGCGCTACTCGCAGCATGAGACAGTGCAAGGAGTGCATGACAATTATCCTCGTTATCGTCCAAACCCAGTCGAAGTTCGAAAAGTGTTATCATCAAATATCATTCAAATTCATCCAATATTTTTTTCTGGACAAAAATCTGAACCAAGGAAATCAGTTAAAGGAGTGTCACTTAACCGATCAAAAAACAACAGGTAGAAAGCCCTAGAAATCACGTTCAAAAAGCAAACTCGGTGTGACAACATAAGTTGGCATTTCTTACAACCTTTAACAGTACAGCAATAAGTTATAAAACTGATTAAATCGAAAGACTGCAACTGTCTTGCTTTGCTTTAGTCGTGAAATGACCCGGACTTTTGCATTTTATCAGATATGGTATCTTTTAGATTAAAACATTGGGTATAAATACAAACATTTAGTCTGATGAGCATTGTAGTAATTGCAGAAATAAATCAAAATGTCGTTCTACGGAAAGAAATTCAAGAAGGCCAAGTTCGACAAGGTGTTGGAACTTATGGACGCTATGGGTAAGAAGATAATTTAATATAACCCTCTGTCCGCGGCTTTGCTCAGGGACTATCAATGCTAGAAAGAAAGCTATAAGCTGTGCTGTTTTGCACGAATAATATGTAAACTATGCGACAAAATGTTGTACAATAAAAAAATCAAAAAATATATTTTTAGAGTACCTCCCATAGACGTAAAGTGGGGGTGATTTTTTTTTCTCATTCAATCTTGTAGTGTGGGGTATCGTCGGATAGGTCTTTTAAAACCAATTTGCGGGGGGTTGCGAAAACGATTTTTCAATTCAGTGATTTGTTTGCAAAATATTCAAATTTAAAGTGCCAATTTTCATTAAAATCGAAGGTCCCCCCTCCTCTAAAATCTTAACCGGTGGGTGGAAAAAATTGAAAAAAATCAGGGTGGTAGTAAGCATATCAAACCAAGGATAACTGTAACAGTTAAGTTTTCTTAAGAATTATTAGTAGTTTAAGAGTAAATAGCAGCCTAAGGTATAAAATATACATAAACTTGGAATATTCCGTAGAAAATACGAAATCCTTTCAAAAATATTACTTAATTTTTTCGTAATGGCTACGGAACCCTATTTCGGGCGTATCCGACATGCTTTTGGCCGGTTTTTATAAACTCTGGTTAATTTAAACATTGCAACAATTAAACCTTCCAAATCTTAACATTGATAATAACCTTTTCCAATTTTTTTATTGTGATAAGAGTTAAAATAATGCATATATACATCAATTCATGATAATGACGATAAGATAGGTAATGGAAAATACGGTTTATAATTACTTAATTAGAAAATATTAAAACTCTATAATTGACCAGATGGGTGAAGATTCTAATGATAACGATGCGCTAACATTTCATGAACCATTAGGAGAAAAACTAAATCACCAAATTGACATTGTGTTAATCCTATAAATTGACAAACTTCCAGCGGTCACCGAGAAGACCCGAAATATACTAAAGCAGTTCGAATCCCTCACCTCCTTTAAGGACAATGGTGATGGCACCATCCAGTACTTAGTCACTTTGGGAGACAAGGAAATCATCAACCAAACCATCACCTTGGTGTAGAGAAAGACTTCAAGACTCCTGAGGATATCGTGACTAAAGTGACCTTCACCTTCGATGGCGGGAAACTGAAGTCGGTGATGAAATTCCCTGATGGCAAGGTCCTGTATATGGATAGGGAGTTTGACGACAACACCATGACACTGGTAAGTTAAATGATATTAAATTTATTTGAATGGTGTACAAAATTAATTGTTGATAATGTATATGACACCACGAATCAACTGATACTCTTTTGATTACCTGACAATATTCGATTTCCCATAGACTTTTATAAGGTATTGTGAACTGTGATGTCACTTTTTAGCCAAATTCAACTGACTTATTATTTATTAAATTTCAAAAGATTATAAATTAAAATTTTAGTTACTTGAAAGATCCTGGTTTCTCTGGTTAAAAATATAAAGTTTTTTCGTCTTGTTGGTGTTAACTTCTCTATTAAATTTATGTCTTTTGTGCCATATATCCAGCAGTTGGACGTACTTAGTATATGTGAATTTCTTAATCAAATGATCGAGTAATTCTTTTTATTTTTCAGTACATCTGGCTGGAGGGCGTTGACATCAAGGCCAGCGTAACGTACGAAGCTGTCTGAATAATATAAGCTAATTTTAATTTAGTTTAAGTATTTATTAACATTAGAATACAAGAGTGTTCTCAAAATTACAGTCTTGGTATTCAAATAAAAAGCTATTGAACTAAATTACTTTTTATAATAAATGATGCTGTTTTAACGCAGGCACTTTCTCATACACATTTTTTTGTAACACACGAGAAGCTGTTTGATGAGATGTTTCTGGGATAAAAATCATCCTATGTCCTTCCTATCCCAAGGTCTTAAACTATCTCCATACAAAATTTCATCTAAATCAAAATAGGCAACAGACAGACAGAGTTATGGTTAATAAGGATCAGTATGAACATAAATGGACGATCCTCGCTGGGTCCTAGCCTAGTTCTTGCCAGCTCAGGCCTAGGAATGAGGGTTCCCTGCCAGGGAGAATATTGCTAGATGGCATTAGTATTGAGAGGTCTAATTGACGTTCTGCTTTGATTTGATTGGCTCATTTAGATATTTAACCAATCACGAGCGCAATCCAAATGTCAAAGTTGTAAACCGACCTTACGATACTAGCACCAACCAGAGGGCCTACTCCGAAGTTCGAAAATCGAAGTTCGTATCATACCGTCCCTCTCGCCCTCGTATTAAATAGTGTAAGTGTCAGAGGGACCGAACGATACGAACTTCGATTTTCGAATTTCGGAGTAGCCCTGCAGCCTGCGACGAAACCCTCATTGGACATTTCTTTCAACAGAGCGCTGCCATGTTGTTTTGAATCGATCTCGTTTAGTTTCCTAAAATATATTGTTCAGAATCGAGACGAGGATCGATAACGTACACTACGATTCTAAGGTACCTATTCGTACTAAGAACCTTAGTGCCGGTCTAAAAGTTAACACATGCCAAGCAGCTAGGTTTTTTTTTCTGCTAAATTTTAACTCTATTGGACTCGAGGTGACAGTGAGCTATTGGACTCGAGGTGAACAGTGAGAAATGCGAAATTTTTATTAATCCTGATACTTTTAACAAAAGAAGAAATTCTGAGAAATTTCAGGATATCTGTCCTGGTATCAGGTCTCTGTCGAAATGCTCGCGTAATCTCCTAGGTGCACCAGTTTTCGACGAATCATTTCCAAATTTCATTACAAAAAAAATCAATCTTTTTTCTGAACTTTCGGATCGTATGTTGGAAATCAATTCTCATATGGCCTTTTCCATTCTCCGCTTTTGCCTTTTTGTCCCTAAATTTACATATTCTTTGCGCTGCAGCCCTCTTTGGAAATTCGGTGACCTATGTGAATTTGTAGACAAAATCATTCATATCCAGATAGAAAAAATTATCAACATAAAAATGAGTTCCAGGCTTTTCCTTCAGGCCACCCTTCCCGTTAGATACGGTGGCCTCGGAGTACGACAAATTAGTAGTATTGCTCTACCCGCTTTTCTTTCATCTGTACACAGTGTGCTACCTCTGATCGGCAAAATTCTTTACCCGTCACTTTGTGATTATGATTATGAGGTAGCATGCTTGTCAGATGCGGAAATGCTTGGAAAATGGCTTGTCCGGGAAAAGAACCCCCCTCAAAATAAAAACATTCAGAAGCAATGGGACGACCCAGTTTGTCACCAGGTTCACGCTTGTCTCCTGGATCCTGGACCTGCTCGTCTAACTCGGAGAAGGCTCGCTTACTCGCCTTGTCTGAGAAGGAGTCTGGTTTTTGGCTCCAAGCGTTTCCTTCTACAAATTTCTCCACCCTCCTCGACAGTAATTCTTTCAGGTTGGCTGTCGGCCTCCGTTTAGGAGCAGAAATTTTAGTACCCCATCTTTGTCTTTGTGGAGCATCTGTCGATCGCTTGGGCCATCATGGACTCTCGTGCAGAAGGAGTGCCGGCCGTTTATCTCGCCACGCCTGCCTTAATGATATAATCCGCCGGGCTCTTTCCAGCATAAACGTACCTTCTGTTTTGGAACCTCCCGGCTTGCACGCGATGATGGAAAGAGACCCGACGGATTAACCCTTATTCCCTGGCAAATGGGTCGGCCACTTATCTGGGATGCCACTTGTGTGGATACCCTCGCGCCGTCCCATTTAGCCTCTTCATCTACCAAGGCGGGCGGAGCAGCAGCGCAGGCAGAGACAGCAAAACGCCGCAAATATACAGGTCTCTCTAAAGACTACATATTTACAGCTTTTGCTGTTGAAACTTTGGGTCCATGGAGTTCGGACGCTCACAAACTTTTTGGACAAATAAAAAAAAAATTATTCGAAATTACCAATGACCATAGGGCTGGTGCATTTCTCGCCCACCGTATTGGAATCACGATCCAGCGCGGAACTGCAGCCAGCCTTATGGGCACTCTTCCTCAGGGACAAGACTTGGGGGAACTGTATATATAGTTAATTTATTTTTAGGATAGTTTAGTGTAACCTCAATTGTTCCTTTTTACTTAATTAAATTTTATGGAAAGTATAAAAAAAAATCTACTATCTACCAATTTATCTTGTTAAAATTACAAAGTTGTCAAAAAGTGGTGAAACTGGTCCCAGATCCTAGATTGCTGTCGTAAAACGTAATTACATTATTAAAAAATCTTAAAAATAAAATATCCATACTTAATATTATAAATGCGAAAGTATCTCTGTCTGTCTGTCTGTCTGTTACACTTTCACGCCTAAACCGCTGAACCGATTTTGATGAAATTTGATACAGAGATAGAATAGACCTTGGGAAAGAACATAGGCTACCTTTTATCGCGAAAAAGAGGCTTTAAGGGGTTGAAATAGGGGATGAAATTATATATGGTGGAAGTTCGTGGCTGTCAAAGATAAAACTATGAAACTTGGCATTTAGGCACTTAATAAGAAATAAGTCTATATTTGTTTGAGCTTTTTCGAAAATTTGACCTATGAGGGATGAAAATAGGGGATGAAAGTTTATGTGGAAGTCGTCATTATCGAAGATAAATCGATGAATCTTTATTAAACTTGCCATTTCGGCACATGAAAAGAGATAAATAGATATTTGTTCGCACGTTTTTTAAAATTCTTCGTGTGAGGGGGTGAAATAGGGGATGAAAGTTTATATGGAAGATCGTCATTGTCGAAGATAAATCGATGGTTCTTTATGAAACTTGGCATTTGGGTACGTGATAAGAGATAAATAGATATTTTTTCGCGCGTTTTTTAAAATTCTTCCTGTGAGGGGTGAAATAGGGGATAAAAATTTATATGGAAGATCGTCATTGTCGAAGATAATTCGACGGTTCTTTATGAAACATGGCATTTGGGCACGTGCTAAGAGATAAATACATATTTGTTCGCGCGTCTTTAAAACTCTTCCTGTGAGGGGTGAAATAGGGGATGAAACTTTATATGGAAGATCGTCATTGTCGAAGATAAATCGATGGTTCTTTATGAAACTTGGCATTGGGTTACTTATAAGAAATAAATAGATATTTGTCCCGTGATATTTATTTATTTATTTGTTCAAGCGTTTTTGAAAATTTTACCTGCGAGGGGATATTAGCAGAGGGGATGATGCAGTGTTAGTAGAGCCTTCTAAGCTCATAGGCAAAATGTACGCAATGTGGGGTCATTTTAGATGGCGTATTCACATAGACAGTCAGACATGAAAAATTATTAAGAGCTACCTTTATGCAAAATTCCAAGTTTCTAGGACAGCCGGAAGTACCCTATAACTTTATCTGTTAGGGCAATTGGTTTGGAAACACCTTTTTAATGATTGTAGCTTTTGATTGCCTTGACTTAGAGGTTTGATAGACGGACGGACGGAGAGCAAAGTAATCCTATAAGAGTTCCATTTTTTCCTTTTTAGGTACGGAACCCTAAAAAACATTTGCTCCGGCGCTTTTCAAATTTCAACCTATTTACTTGAAAATATGGGGATGAAAGTTCTTAAGGAATTCCAAATAAATTACTACATATAATGATTGGTTATTTGGAGTCTTTTTGTATTTTTTATTTCAACTCCAAATTTGTTACTTTTACGGGTATCCCGTGAAACCATATCGAAAATACAAACTTAGACATGGATGCACAGAAAAACCAGAAAAGAGACCAGCGCTGGGAATCGAACCCAGGTCCTCAGCAATCGTGCTGCGTGCTATAACCCCTACACCACGCTGGACAGGAATTATTATAATTAATCATAATTTGATTGCTTAGTAGCGACATCTCTTGTCTGGGTGAGCGGTTGGTTCCGAAAGAATGTGACGTCTCTCGATGAGAGCGCGAAACATAGATGTCGCTAGTGCTGCTGCATAAGTAGCGTAGTAGAAATAAGCAACCAGGATATGTATGCATAGAAAAATTCGTGTCTAAATTCCTGTCCAGCGGTGGTGTAGGGGTTATAGCACGCAGAACGGATTGCTGAGGACCTGGGTTCGATTCCCAGCGCTGGTCTCTTTTTCTGGTTTTTCTGTGTATCCATGTCTAAGTTTGTATTTTCGATACTACATATAAGTATATTTATCGGAAATATTGTAGCTATGCTTAGTAAAAATGCCGTCTTAATTATAATCCTACCCTCCTAACTTACAATAAAGGACGTAAGGTGTAAGAGTTCACTACGAAGAATTAGTCCTTTTGTGTTGGCAGGGTAGAATACACGTCGTATTGCTAAATTGTAGCTACCCGCAAAATATTTATGTTTTACCAAAGAACATCGGGTGGATGGATAGATGGAAGAACAAAAAAAATAGTTTATATTTATAGCAATGTATTAAAATAGGTTATTTTTGGTAAACCGTAGAAGTTTCTATTTACTATTATTGGCAGAATAGGTATCCTAAATAAATACTTCCCAAAATTACTATTCCACGCGGACGAAGTCGCGGGCAAAAGCTAGTTATAAATAAACCCGCGTAGCTCACCCAAAAACTATGAGATTTGACATTTCGGAGACCTCACGCTACACTAGCGCCTCTAGTGGCGAATTCATACGCGATAGCCCTCATTGAACTACCGCGAGACTCACTCATAAGAATCATACTTAGCAAGATTTCGATAAGCTGTCTTTTTTCGAATTGACATAATATTACTAGTCATCTGCAGCGATTGCGAAATAGCGTACAGCAAAATCATTTTCACCACAAAACTAAAAATGATCATGAAAACAATTCAAACACTCACTTAGCGCGTCCAAAAGCTCATCCACATTTTCCAACTTGACCTTCAGATTCTTGTATTTCTTCTCGTAGAACGACATTTTGATTTAGTTGTTTCAATTAACTCTTATTCACTGCAATGGTCATAAAACTATCTAAATGGGTTAAGTATATATAAGTACTGTGTTTATCTAACTATTAATCGGGCAAATTATCAGGAAGTTTTGAGGTGTTACTTCACTTTCTGTAAATTATTGGAACATCATTCAGTTATAATATTTCCATTATACCTAAGATTTTTTTTATTAGTCTGTGGTAATGTCCCCTTGGATTTCCAAGTCACCTATCTGCACTTACATATGTCTGGCCAAAAAAAGAAAACAAAACGAAAACTAAAAAGGAAAAATAACCCCCCGTTTCACCATTCATTGATTAAATTTATTTGACAGATAAATGTGATGCCGTTTCTGTTTGTTTTGTTCGAATAGACGGAGACGGCATCATATAAATCCGTCAAATAAAATTGAAAATAGCCTGAATGGCTTTGAGAAAAGTATGGTATTTATGTTTTACTAAAGAACGAAGATGGATGGAAGAACAAAACAAAATTACTTTATATTCATTCATAGCAATGTATTGAAATGGTAATTTTCAGTAAACCGTAGAAGTTTCTGTGTGCTATTATTGGCAGAATAGGTATCCTAAATATATTAAATACTTCCCAAAGTTACTATTCCACACGGAGGAAGTCGCAGGCAAAAGCTAGTATCGCAATAAATTGTACATTCCATTGTCAAGATTGTCGCTGGTTGCTAGGAATAGTTATATAATGAGTATGAATAGTACATTACTGTAGAGGCCGGGAAGTAGGGGGTTGCCGGCCAAGCAGATATAGGATATAGGGATGCGAGGCCGGCAACCCCTGGTTCCGGCCGAGGCTTGTATAGTGCTTTTCTCAAACATTACATGAAATAAAATAAAAAACAAGAAATGAAGCTGGCGGAACGCTAGTCTGGTCGCCCTGTTGTGTGCGCGCGTGTCGCGCTGGCTGCTGGCGGGCGGCGGGGGGCGGCTGCGTCGGTAGTGCTGAGTGTGGGCGTGCGCCGTGTCGCAGAGCGCGCGTTGAAACAAAAGACGGTCGCATTGCCGGCCGGCCAGCGGCCTGCAAAGTTGTATGAAATCTCTTTGCAGGCAGCTTGAGTGACCGCGCGCAGGCTGCCGAGTCACAGCGCCTGCATACATCTCAGCCTATTATTTGTACTTAATACAACGTCAATATTTCATGTCATGTTTGAGAAAAATATTTAACAAGCTGCCTGACACAATAAAAGACCTAACCTTCATAAAATTTAAACCTTCATAAAATTTAAGCTCTGAAAAAGTGGTTGATCGTTGAATGCTTTAATAGTGTTCAGGAGTTTTTAGACTACAAGTGAATGTATTCCCTAATTTCACATTCCATTTGTGGTAGATTTTATTGATTCTTGTGCTATTTTTAAGATTTTATTGTCAAAGCTTATTGTACCTAAAATCCTGTGAAATAAATGATTTTGAATTTTGAAAAAAGAGGTTTGAGCCTAGCAGTCGGACCTATATAGGCTGGGATGATGATGATTATGGTACCGTCGATGGAAGGAGATCAAAAATACAGTTTTCTAAATAGATGTACTGATAATTTAATTGAAATAATAACTCTATGAGTCGATACTTCTGATTCTATGAGAAATTATCACATTGCTTCAGACAGTTTCATAGTAAGTGGTGCATTTAAGGTCAACACCATCCTTATACGCGATCTGAAAAAAAAATGAGAGGATGGTTAAAATGAGGAAATAAACGGTTGCCGTATTGTCTAACGCCTGCGCATTCATGATCGCTTTCACCAACTCTTCTACACTCATCTTCTACCGTGTTACAGAAAGAAGTGGTAAAAACGATTGTGATTCCAAGTGTTTTAGACAATGACGACTGTAATCTAAATTGGCGTAAGGGACAAAATAGCGAAAATGAGTTATGAATGCAGTTATATCCAGTTTTTTTTTATCTATCGAATGGTATAGGTTACGTCTAATTTTCTTTAAAAAACATGCCCCTTACGCCCATAAAAAATGGGTAAGTACTTGGACTCAGAATTTGGAATAAATATAATGTATCCACACTTTTTTTTAAACTTGATTTGCCACTTTATGTAACTCTCAATCTCATTCCAAGTTAAATTTGCAAAGAGCTAACCAATACGCACAGGTACCATCAGCCAAATATATGGTCTACCACCCTAAAGTTGATAATCGTTTGCATGTCATAAAACAATAATGCCAACTCCTTTATCTCTCGGATTCTTCCCATTTTTCGGGCTAGATTTTAATGCAGTCTTGTCTCTGTTGGTCCAGTCTTAAAAGCGAAGCGTTCACTGTTGCTCCAAGCATGATACGCTGGGGTAAACGCCATGATTTCACACGATGCTCCCTCATGTCCCAACCATTGGCAGACGTCTCTCCTTCAACAGTGCTGTACTTAATATAGGACAGCTGTGCTATTCCAAGAACCCTGTCGTTTGTGACTACCTATATGATTCAAAATACCTGATACAATAAACCTGACTACGAAGCTCGAGGTCCCGGGTTCGATTCCCGTGTCGGGGCAGATATTTGTATGAAAAATACGAATGTTTGTTCTCGGGTCTTGGGTGTTTAATATGTATTTAAGTATGTATATATCTATATAATTATATTTACCCGTTGCTTAGCACCCATAACACAAGCTTTGCTAAGCTTACTTTGGGACTAGGTCAATGGGTGTGAATTGTCCTGTGATATTTATTTATTTATTTAAAATAATGGCCAAAATGGAACAAAGATAGCTCATGTAGTAGGCGTTTAACCGACGTTCTTGTATTGCATATAACGTTCAGTTTTTAGCATCGTACCTACATACAAGAGTATGGCCAAGATGCATGGCCGGTAACGATAATTGATTTTAATGTATAAGTGTTCATTCTGTCACTCTAATGTTGAACCTACTGAACGTGGTTGCCGCTTTGCCAATACGAATGTCGATCTTTGCATCGAGTGAGAAATTGTTCGACACAGTGGGCTAAGTAGCAAAACTTAGCCACGACCGCCCACGGCGTAGTAAGTAAGTACCTACCATCTTAAGATGTCGTCGGTGCTTCAGTCAGCCGTGGGCCACAGAGCACGTGCTCGTGAGAATTTGTCAATCATAGATCTTTATTATTCATTGTCTTTCTATCATCATTGGTGTTCTCCAAACTGTTGTTTTTACTAAATGAATAAGTAATCGACCATATTGATCGCTTAAATGTTCGTTACATTCATTTTGTTTTAATATTTTTTTATTTTTTTGCTGATAAACTTAATTTCCTTTTAAATGGTTTATCAAAATAGGGTTTATGGGACGTACTATGTACAGTTTAACACGTAAGGGACATGCTATCTTAGTCCCTAAGCCTCAATTTACAATTACAGTAATTACGCATGAAAGAGCTAAAAAAACTAAGTAAATGGGCATTTTGTAAAATTATTGTAAGGAAACAAACAGCAAAGCTATAATTTTTCAAGTAAATAAAAAAAGGTTTTTTGGCTCTCCTGGAAAGTAGCCATTTGTCCCTTACACCAATTTAGATTACAGTCGTCGAAAGACCTCTAACAACAACTCGTTTAAATAATTTTTAACGGTTTTTTGCATCCGTTAGATTATAAAAAATATCATTTTTGTTTAATTAGATAAAGAAAAAAAAGTTTTCTAACTTACGGATTCAATGAACTTATAGCAGTGTTTCCCATTTGCCGAGTCGCAACCCAGTACCGGGCCATCAAAATAAAATACCGGGTCGCAACATTTCCGCCTTGTTTTAAAAATAATACCTATTATCGATCGACGCATCGTAAATATTCCAGGATCGGGAGACGAACTATCGGTAGGCTTCCAAGAAGATGGAGCGACGACCTGCCCCCTGTACCACAAAAGTTACAAGTGCTACAATTCGACAAAATTGTTAAGTTTCTCTAGTAAATGTTACAATTTTGTCGAATTGTAGCACTTGTAACTATTGTGATACAGGGGGCTGGTTAAGATCGCGGGATCGCGGTAGATGTGGAAAGCACAAGACCGGTCTGAGTGGAGAGCCTTGGGGGAGGCCTATGTCCAGCAGCGGACGTCTTTCGGCTGACATGATGATGATGATTAAGTCGGTCACGAAGGGGCAGTGCGAAAATTACCGGGCCATGGCAGAACAATGTTTGGGAAACACGTTACTGCTCTATAGGTATATACAGATGTAGTGAAGTGAATAATATTTGGCCATCGTATTTTTGTCGGAAAAGTTCGTATTTACGAGTATCTTGCTTTCTCAGTTGACTTACTGAGGTTTACAGAAGCTAAATGAGAAAGCATGATAAATACAAACTTATCCGACAAAATACGAAGACAATAGCAGATTGATAACCAAGGGTGGAAAGTGACCCATTTCAGCCGAGATATTTCTGGCCAATAGTTCGAGGGGAAATGGGTAATTTCACCCGAGTTAGACACTCTACTTTTCATTTCATCTGTGAGGAAAGTAAAATACTACAAAAAATGAGAATACTAATAATTTAATTTACTTATATCCAACCTCCAACGGTACCTTTTCGACTGGCCACTTGCCACGGCTGACTATAAAAAAAAACGAGTTGGTCACGACCAAGGAGCTCATTATACAAAACTGGAGGTTGAACGCCGAACTAAGAAGATTGACCTTTATTACTTGTTTATATATTCCATGTGTTTCTTTCACATTTCACGAATAACCTAACTAAAGAAAGAGATGGAATATGTTCGTGATGTAATAAAGATCAATTTTCTTGTTTCAAACGGATGTTCGGCGTTCAACCTCCAGTGTTGTATATAAGCTCCTTGGTCACAACGTGCATCTATGGCCATGCCGAAACGTGAAAAAAAGTGTCATTGACGTAACTCAATTATCTTCGACTCCGTGGCTAACCGAAAATTAAAAAAAATTACTTTCCACCCTAGAGATGAAAACGCAATTTTCCACCCGGCTATCTATCTACCCATGAAATTAAACTTTCCGAACAGAAGATATGAAAAATAATTAGATCTGTATACTTCTGTGCTTACATGCCCATGATTGGTGCCGTCACCCTATCTCAGTTTTAAAGTTGGGACGTCCTGGGTGGTCGTGGTCACTCCATCAAAAAAAGTACTTACTTGCTTCATGGTATTTCCTTCAAACACTCTGTCCATATGCAGTTTCCTTCCATCATCGAAGGTTACCCGCGACTCTATGGTATCACCTTTCACTTCAAAATGAACTTTTGCGGTTTTACCATCTGGAGTTTTGAAGTCTACATCACCTCCTGGTACGATCTTCTGGTTGAATGATTCTTTACCATCGTTGGAGACTACGAACTGGATAGTACCATCATCGTTTTTGTTGAAAATCGATATGCTGTTCATGTTCTTGACTAATGCTCGAATTGATTCTGGGACGTCTGCAATTTAAGTAGGAAGGACAATTTGTCAGTTTTTTGAATATATTTTTCAGTGTTTTCATTGCGATTTCTTACAGAAAAAAAGGCCAAAAGCGTGTCGGACACGCCCAAAATAGGGTTCCGTAGCCATTACGAAAAAATTAAGTCAAATTATCTAAGAAATTCGTATTTTATACGGAATCTTCCAAGTTTAGGTATATTTTATACCTTAGGCTGAAGAGTAAAACTACTAATAATTCTCAAGCGAATTTAGCCGTAATAGTTTGCTTTGAAAGTTTTATATACTTACTACCATCCTGAATTTTTTCAAATTTTTCCACCACCAGTTTAGATTTCAGAGGGGGGGGGGTTTCTCATCCAACCTTATAGTATTGTGTTGGATAGGTATTTTAAAACCATTAAGGGTTTGCTAAGACGATTTTTCGATTCATTGATTTTTTTGCGAAATATTCAACTTTAAAGTTCAAATTTTCATTGAAACTCTAAAATCTAAACCGGTGGGTGGAAAAATTTGAAAAAATTCAGAATGGTAGTAAATATATCAAATTTACAAGGAAAAATGTAGTGGCTAATATTGCTTGAGAATTATTAGTAGTTTAAGAGTAAATAGCAGCCTAAGGTATAAAATACCTAAACTTGGAAGATTCAGTACACTACACAATACGAAATCCTTAGAAAAATATTATCAGATTTTTTCGTAATGGCTACGGAACCTATTCCTGGGCGTGTACGACACGCTCTTGCCGGTTTTTTATATGTACAGCCATCCGCGTCAAAAAGCAAAACACTCACTCATTTTTTCCATGAACTCCTCCACATTTTCCATCCTGACCTTCTTAAATTTCTTTCCGTAGAACGACATTTTGTTTCGATTCAGAGCCAATCAATGCAATGGTTATAAAAACATGTTATTGGGTAATTTATAATATGCTTTATCTAAAATAATCGAACATATCTGACAGATAAGTCCGTAAAGTTAATCACAGATTGCCCTAGCAATCTGTGATTGACTTTACGTGCCTACTCTTAACTATATTACATTAGAACGTATTAAAATATGTCCCTAACTTTTTCCGCGGTTTGGCACGTGTTGTTGTGGCTGTTGAATTGAACTTCGGGATTTTACAAATTACCGTGATTGATAACTGATAATTTCAAGAATAACAGGGTTGTCTTCATTTACGTTGCACTTACCAAGAACACGCCACAATATGTCGTATCTAATATAAGTTGCTGCAGTTGAGATTCAAAGAATTGTACATATGTATTTTTAAAAATAAGGGAATACCGGATAACTCGCGTCTTAAATCGAACTTAGCTCGACATGTTTCGGGCTTCTTCCTGGCTGCTGTAACACGCGCACTGAAAAAAAGGATAGCTGAACTGGTAAGACTACTTGACGTTTAGCCAAAATTTACTAATTAGGAACCAAAATATTGCTAATATTGCAAAACTGATTTTGTAAGACATCACCTAACTTCTAGCTACTAGTAGGCCTTAGTTTCGCGTTGGTCCTAGGAATACGATAGGGTTACGAATTTGCCCGAAACAAGTCGAGCTAAACTCGATTTAAGACGTGAGTTATCCGGTACAATATTATTTAATATAGAGGGAATACTGGTATAAAAAGTAGCCTAAATGCTATTCCCAAGATCTACAGATCTTCACAATTCACAGATCTACATCTAGAGGTACATTTATACATAGACCATCAGATATTTATGTACGCTTTAATGTGTCAGATATTAGTGCTTGTGACTGTACCAGGCAATTCAATGATGTGTGTGAGGTTCCCGATTCGCATCAAGCCTAAGTGTACAGCCCTTAAGCCCCTAAAAGTCTCTCAATTTGGGAGGAGGCCTATGCCCAGCAGTTAGGTGAGCAATCTGCATTTACAACATAATAATATCTTATTAAATATAATGACCCGGATAACTCACGTCTTAAATCGAGTTTAGCTCGACACGAAGACGAAGGGCTACGGATTAGCCCGAAACATGTCGAGCTAAACTCGATTTAAGACGTAAGTTATCCGGGTCATTATATTTAATATGAGTGAGTCTCACGGTAGTTTCATGTTCAAAATAATAATATCTATTACAAAAATACCCAAAAAAATAATGAAATGCATTATTTTACCTAAGACGTTTATTCACTTGAGCCACAGGTGAGGGCTAATAGATAAACCAACGATAAAATGAGTTTTGTGAACGCAGGTTTCTAATTCCTCCATCTCCGTTTAGCCAACCAACTTCTAGGCGGGGGGAGTGTCTTCACCCTTATGTTATTAGTGTTCCATTGGCCCGCACCAAGCAGTTAGCTTCATTTTTCATAAAGCGAACTGCTAAGGAATGGAATTCGCTACCGTCGTCTGTATTTCCGGATAAATACAATCTAGGGCTCTTCAAGGCTAGAACGCCAGAATAGGGCTGTTACTGAACTTTTGAGATACACCTTTGGCCTCATCTGCACTTAACATCAGGTGAGATAGGGGTAAAACACAGTCAATTTTATGTAATAACAAAATAGTAGATTATTGTCGTGGCCTGGAAGTAGGCAATTGCTGGCTGAGTATGAGTATTAAACGGACGAGCTTGCGAGTCCGTTTAACTAATACGAAGTCAGCAATTGCTATTCCAGCCGAGGCTAATATAAAGCTTTTCTCAAAAATGGTGAATAATTCTGAAATAGAATAAACTTTTTCTCAAAATATATTATAAAATTTAACTTTATTCCAATATTTTTCTTATGCCTTCCCGCCTTTTTTCATTAAAAATAAACTGCAGGTGTATTTTTCCACCGAAAGCACCACAAGCTATTTGAGACCCAATAGAAAAAGTCCGGAGTTCCAACAAAATATCTGATACCGGCCATTAGACTTGGCTGTATACGGCATGTGTCAACATTTCCATGGTCTTTTTAACTTTAAAAAAAATGTGACTGATTGCAGGCGAGCTAATTCATTATTGTCGAGCTAGCGCGCCTGCAATCTTTTTAACTTTTTAATTTTTCGCTGACCATAAACTATGCACTTCACCTTTTGATATGTAAAGAATAATGTTAACTATTACGGTAATTTTTGAGAAAATTGCTTTTTACTTCGATTGCGAGGAAAATAAACAGCAAGAGTACAAATAAATATTCATTTATCGCCTTTATTAGTTATATTGAAAATCGCCGAAATTTTATTTTAATCTGATAACAATATGTAGCAATGAGGTAGGTAGTGTGGTCTTCCAGCTGATTATGCTGTCTGTGATAGTTTTGATTTTATTGAATGATTTTGACAGAAAATGCAGCCAGTCATGAAAATTACTAAAAGTAACTAGTATCGCGTCAAAAGGATTCGCGCTGTCATCGTTCATCCACCATTACCTCTCATATTTCGTTTTCTAGATTTTTTTACCGTAAAACGGCAAAATCTACTAGATACTGGCAAAATTGTCCTCCAATGGACAGAGTCATATTTTTCTAAAAATCTAATCTAATCTACTAGTATCGCGAAATTGACTACGTATGTTACTAAGTATGAGTGTTTTTTCATCATCGTGACTACTTGTATTTTGCTGCTCATAAATTTCATAATTTTCACACTTATCATGAGGTTGCGAAATTTAAGCGTTAATTTGTTATCGTTAATATGAGTCAACTTTATAAGGTAGGAACTAGCTTTTGCCCGCGGCTTGGCCCGCGTGGATTTCGGCTATCGCGCGCTGTTCCCTCGGGAACTGAGCATTTTTTCGCGATAAAAAGTAGCCTATGTCACTGTCTGCCCCATAAACTACTTATCTCTATGTCAAAAATCACGTCGATCTATCGCTTCGTTTCGACGTGAAAGACGGACAAACGTAGAAACATACAATCGCGCACACTTTCGCATTTATAATATTAGTAATTTTCTTTTCATTTGTTTCAGACTACAATACTATTTTTAATATTAGGTATTTTATTAAATAATCACGAGACAATAACCCCTCTCGTGATCATGGCGCATGCAACTGTGCCGTAATATCGAGCTGCTCTAAAATCCAGGTACCTACGCGGAAGAAACATCCAAAAATACAAAAATCAAGAAAAGAATTAAGACAAAGAAATCAAGTAAGAAAAAAAAACTTAACATGCCGTGTTTTGCCAGAATGTTTACAGTATACATTTTAATAGTATTTTTTTTTATAAGTAACGTATATAATAAGCTTTCATTTGAGATATTAAACATTTAAATCGGTCTATTACTTTAGCTTGCAGAATTTTTTGAAATATGTTTTAAAGAAGTGGCGCCTTCTCTGTTCCTAAGGGGTGAAACTTCCGATGCTGCGGGTCAAAACACTCAATTTAGTCTGTACTATCTCTCCCTATATATACTCTAGTCTTTGGTACTGTGGGGACTGTAACTTAGTAGAGCTTAGGTACTGGGGATCAACGCGCGTGACTAACTTAGTTCAAAATAAACAACTTCTTCAATCATTTGGATTTATTTCAGACCTTAAAAATACATTTACATAGCATAGCACCAGCCGCTTAGGCTATCGGGAGCAATCTGCGCTCCGGTATGTAATACCCGCTGTCAATCTAACCTGCCAAGTGGTCAGTTTTACCACCTGCCAGCGGTATACAGCCTAGTTCCTACATATCCCTCCTTCCTCACAGAGGTGGGGACCTAATCTACGGCCCTACCTAACGGGGACATTACAGACAGAAAAGGGTCTTTGCTAAAGACTAGTCACATCCTTTTCATGAAATTCTAGTCTATGTTACTACAATCATAAATAGGTTTATATATTTCAAAATTTTCAAATCAAGGATGGGGCTTCGCCGCCCAAAACACCGAAACAAAAAAGGTACGGCGCCTTTTCAGTAAAAAGCCTAGCTACTAAAGACGCGTGACATTGCCTGTGCAACCCGGCACGTCATTCTTGCTTCATGCCCATCAACCTTCATCAGGTGATGAAGGTTCCTCAGCACCCCCTAGCGGAGTTGCCGTTCCACAACGACAGCAATAGCCGCTGGGTTTCCATCTTTTTATTATTTCACAGCCATGGATCCAAGTGTGGACCCCTGGGCAAGCTTCATCGGCGGTCCCAGTTGGCTGTGTGAACATCTGTTGCTTGAAAACTATTGAAAGGTACAGAAAATCAATCATTAAATACACCATCAATTAACACCACATATTTCTGGGCATATTGAACACATGAAGGTATGAAGTACTCCCACATGCTGAGATAAACTAAACTACTCATTCTTTATATATAGAAATTCACCTCATATATGATTACAGTTCACATTGGGAGATGTATGAACAGGCAATCTCATATTCGTGAAGTTGAATATGTAAACAATTATATAAGTTCACTATGTAATTAAAAGTTATCTGTTTGGTTTTCCAGCGATGTCGTCAGACATCAGTTTTGACAAGAGCAGCTGGAGCTGCCATCAGTTTTCATCAGCCACTGCATGGCTGCTGCAGATTGCCATCTCATTTCTGCATTTAATTAATTGATCTCCCAATATGAAAACACACAAAAAACATATATTAGTCACATAGTAATATTACAACACGCATTAGTCATATAAATTCATTATATCATTAATTCCTACCTACTCAAAAAACTTTTAATTCAATTACCTATAATTATAAAATTCAATCGCAAAAAATAAATTACAATGTTACATAGACACAGAACTTCTCGGTGAACTTTAAAAAGTTTCAGTCAAACCACAGGTCATTCGGCTTGAGACAGCCATCACTTTCCGTCCTTTCACTCCTAAATGAACGTTTTTAATTTTATGTTTCGTTCAGTTAGCGATCCTTGCTGTGGGAAAAACCTTTTATTAACATAACTTAGATAATGACGTGACTTTTGATTACCTTTTCTATGGAATCTATCAGGTCCGTTCGCGTTCTCACGTCGTGGCATTTCTACTCTTACATCACAACCAGAAGGTTCCTCTCGCTCCTTCATCAGACCTGCCGAACCAATCTGCAAATTTTCCGACTTTCGTACCCTTTCAGGCTTCGAGCTCAACTCGCCTTTTTCGCCATCCTTTTGCTCCATCTTTCTATCGATCCTCGATACTTTCCCAATCGACTTCGACTTCTCCAACTTTCCTTCACTCGAACCTGAAGCAAAAGTATTTAAAGCACGGAACCCTAACAATTTTTTTACTGATCGCGCTTTACTTTCCACGGTCAAGGAGTTAATTTGCTCGCACTCAACCTCTTTCATGGCAACTTGATTTGCACAAACTTTTTCGGTCAATAATGAAACGTTGCTCGTGTCACTCAATTTTCGAATAAAATTGACACGGAATTTTTTATTCAGAGTCAAAGTATGACTACGAAAATCAATCATTGCATTATTTGCAGTCAAAAAATCTTGCCCTAGAATGCAAAAATTTGTGCCATCATTAATTACTAACAGTCTAATTCTACAATAATAATTATCTATCAAAATATATGTATTTACAATTCCTATAGGCTGAATCATGGAGCCTCCTGCTACGCGTAAAGGATTACTGAGCTTGTGCTCATATTTTAAATTAATTTCCTCTGCCAAGGAAACGGATATTAGTGACACATTGGCACCACTATCTATGAGGGCCTTGCAAATCCTGCCATTGAGCTCTATGGGCACAAACGTGTTCAGACTATTTTTCTCAACAGTACAAACATCGGGAAATTCACTAGAAAAAATCGTATTTATTTGGAAACTATCAGTATTTCCTTGATCTCCTTGACGCTGCTGCGGCACCGGCTGTAGCTGCCGCGGCCTCAAATTATACCTTCCGTAAGGCGTGCGTGATGTTCCCTGCTGCATTTCTTGCGGAAATACCATTGTTGGCGGCGTTTGGGACGTGCCATACTCCGAACGCGGCGTGAATCGAAGAGGTGGAGCATCTCCTTGCTCCCACGAGTGTTGATAATCTTTTGTAATATTAATCGGCAGTTCTACTTTATGTGTTTTCATGTGTAATTCTGTATTAAATACATCACACAATTGCAGAATCGTTTTTCTTAGCTCCTCCTTTGACGCGAACAATCTAGACGCTAAATGTAATTGCCATTGCGAATTAATAGACTTAATAAAATGCTTGATAAATCTGCCGTCTTCAGTGATTCCTGCTTTTAAAGCTAACCTTTCTAGCTCATAATAAAATGACAGTAGCGGTTCCTTTGGTTCCTGCTTTCTATAATAAAAAGACTGGGCATAGTCTTCTTGCGACGGGAATTGTTCTGCCAATCTCTGCTTTATTAAATCATACGACTCCAACGTCGTGAAATTGGCCTTGTACCAGGACAACGCGGGCCCTTCTAAGTAGAGTGCGATCGCTACTCGCTTCTGTTCTGCGGACCAATTCTTTATGATCGCAATAGTTTCAAACTGGTGGATAAAATCGTCCACATCCGAATATCCTGCGAATTTTTCTGCCATCTTCTTTTCTTCTCCGCAATAAACTTTTGTTGCCCGCAAATTCTATTAAACACAGGGATAGAGGAAAAAATAAAATAACTCACAGTTGCTTCCTCAAAAATCGATACATTTACCAAATTGCTTCACTTTTCATGCGCTTTTTTGTCATCAAAGCTCGTCTTTTCTTAACAATTGTCCATAGACCGCTGGAATCGCTGCGGTACTCCGTCGTCCTCTGAAGCGATAGCTAAAACATAAAAAGTACACCGACCGCGCCTAACTCCACCACTTGTGGGGACTGTAACTTAGTTGAGCTTAGGTACTAGGGATCAACGCGCGTGACTTTAAACTTAGTTCAAAATAAACAACTTCTTCAATCATTTGTATTTATTTCAGACCTTAAAAATACATTTACATAGCATAGCACCAGCCGCTTAGGCTATCGGGAGCAATCTGCGCTCCGGCATGTAATACCCGCTGTCAATCTAACCTGCCAAGTGGTCAGTTTTACCACCTGCCAGCGGTATACAGCCTAGTTCCTACAGTACTATCACTGTGCAAAGCGGCTTGCTTTCACACGAAGTGCAGCATTTTGTCTCTAACAAGTAGGTATGACTATAATATTAGTATGGATTTTCTTTTCATTTGTTTCAGACTACAATACTATTTGTAATATTAGGTACCGATTTATTCAGTGACAATACAATAATAATGACAGTACAATAAAATATAATTAGATATATGCTGAAAGTACCTATAACATTTTTTATTATATATATTTTTTGATGGCAAACGAGCAAGTGGGTCTCCTAACATAAACATTCATAATATAAACACTCATATTCTCGCCGCGGTTAAACCTACCTATAAGGGTAGGTACCATCAGCCAATTAAGTGGTCTATAAATTTTTATTGAACAAGTTCCTCTCAAATGAATAAGTCGCTAAAGTCGACCTTTCAAGTTGACAGACACGTCTATTGGCATTATTGTTTTATGACATGCAAACGATTATCAACTCACACTGATGTATTAAACTGGTAGTAGCCCTGCTGCTCACTTGATAGGCTATCCAACGAAAGAAAATCAGGGGAAAAAATTGTGTAAAAGCGAATTTTGGTATAGATGTAGGGAATAAATTGTATTTTAAACCACATACTCAAAGTACTGATGGGTGGGGAGCAATAGGCGGCCTAATCGCTTAAGAGCGATCTCTTCCAGGCAACCTTTTTTACAGAAAGAAGGAAGGACTAGTTTACAACAGGTGGTGCATCAAAAGTAGATCAGAAAATTTAAACGTAACAGAAATACATCTACGAATACATACATAATTATATCGTACATATAATATACGTCCAAAATAAATATATGCAGTGAGATAAACAGCAACAAATAAGTAAATAAATTATCATAAAGCTAATAATTACAAGATATGATGTTCTTTTTATAGATTTGAATCGCCACCCAAAAAACAAATACCTACTAATAATAAAAGGTTCATACTCAGCATAAATATTCTTCGCTAGAAGAAGTACTCACAAAAAAACCACCAAGTCCATTTGATATAAGGGCCGACTTACTATGGAAACCCGACAATTTTTTTATGAAATATTGATCCCATAGAAAAAAATGTATAGAATCTTTTTAGTAGAGAGTTTTAAGTAGAGTAGAGGCAGTGTTTGGTCTTCGTTGGGTGGGCTATGATAGTAGGTTGGTAACCACCGTCTATGAACCTATAGCACCCTTGCAACCGGAGATACTAGGTGTAGGTGTAGTTGCAGGTTTTGCAAGAAACGGTCACGGTCACCTAACAAGCTTACACGTATTGATAAGGGATGAAAAAGGGAAGGAAGATTTACAGATAGGTATTTAACTTTAAATAAGTATGAAGTTTATTTAACATAAAACACAGAATTTCGGAAAATAAATAGTTTAATTCAAATAAAACAGTACAATGAGAATTGCGTTCTATTTCCGTAGAAAAGAAACCTGAGAATTAACTCATTTTATGCATATAATACATATTAATACCGTTTGTATACAGCACTGCCTGTTAGTTTTCTATAAATTGCTAGTGCATCATGTGAAAAATGGCTAATAAATAACATTCAATATTTGTAAGCGATGCATCTAAGAATTAAGCTTTAGACAACTTCGTAGTAAGTAATGCTTTTAAGGTCAAGCCCTTCCTTCCACGCGATCTGAAATAGAAAAAAGTTTTGTTAAAAACATTATACAAATGTGATGTAAAAAAAATGAGATTGTTAGTGGACTTAACCATATATTTAGGCCAAGGGACACTGCAAGGTATGTAATTAAAATGCCCCTAAAGTGGAAAAGGGGTTAAATGACCTCTTTTTTATATTGACTTATGAAAACCGCGGTGTGGTGTGACATAAACATTTAAATTATATTTGGTTCGAGATGTAAACCGTTGTTACCTTTGATCCCTTTAGCTACCGATATTTCGACGCAGTTGTATACATTTTTATCTTTTGCATAAATCTATTTTAGTTGTAATGTGTATTCGTATTTATTATTTATTGTGTATTTATGATGTTGCAATTATGTGTATTATATGTATGATTAGTTTTATCTATTTTGTTATAGCTCTAATCTAAAATTGAATCACCTGCTAAAATCTATTCCTTATTCTTCTTTCAATTGTAAGAGGTTACCTGCAAGAGATCGCTCTGAATCGATAAAGCCGCCTATTGCTTACTTTGAAAATGTTTCTTGTACCTCTGTTTTCATATAGTAGTAGTACTGGTTAGGTACTATTTATATTGTGGTGTCAATAAAGAGTCATTGTATTGTATTACTATATTGTAACGTCGATGATCACTGGTAGAGAAGCTCATTTGGAATAGGTGATCATGATCTACAACCAGTAACCAATATGTATATACCTATTTATATAATGGAATTAGCTGTGAATAATTAAAAATTGACATTTAAACACTTACCTGCTTCATGGTATTGTCTTCAAATATTCTGTCCAAATGCAGTTTGTTTCCATTTGAGAGGGTTATAATCGACTCTAGGGTGTCCCCTTTCAGCTCGAAATGTACTTTGGCATTGCTTCCATCAGGAGTCTTAAAATCCGCATCAACGCCTGGAGTTATTTTCTGATTGAAAGCTTCAGCACCGGCTTTGAATACTATGTACTGGATGGAGCCATCGTCGTTCTTTTGGAAGGTGGATATGGAATCCATGTTTCTCAGCATCTGTCGGGTTGGCTCGGGGACCTCTGGAAGATTAAAACGGTTTCAGTTTCTATATCTTTGTAACCTTTGTTATCTTTGTTACTTGTGATACCTATATTATTAACTGTTAGGTACGAGAGTAATCTTTTTAATTTAAATCCATACGTACATAAAATAAACAAAAAACACATGAAATGACAGTTAAAAAGAAGACAAAGTGAACTAACCTAAGAAACATTAACTAAACATGTTACTATAAAAATTATAAAAAGAACACAGGTACGTGTATGATCTCTTTGTGAAGCCAAAATATTTCATTTCCGACGAAAGCTTAATATATTGGCTTTAGTTGCTTACAACTAGGCTGTTACAAATGTTATTTGTTTATTGAATGTGATCTTGCTCGCTAATCTTGCCGTGAAGCAGCAGTGCTTGCACTGTTGTGTTTCGGCGTGGAGAGTAAGACAGCCGGTGAAATTACTGGCACTTGAGGTAGGCCATCTTAGGCCTCTAGGTTGGGAACGCATCTACAATACCCCTGGTGTTGCAGATGTTTATGGGCGGAGGTGTTACCATCAGGAGACCCACGTGCTCGTTTTCCTTCCAGCCGAATAAAAAAAAATGTGAAAGTATGTTTTTTTGCCTTTGTTATTTCAATTTTGAACATGAAAACTACCGTGAGACTCACTCATATTAAAAGATATTATAACGGATAACTCACGTCTTAAACCGAGTTTAGCTCGACATGTTTCGGGCTATTTCGTAGCCCGAAACACAATTACTTAGTTTAGTTTAGTTTAGTTTATTTATTCACTCAACATCAATACTTATAAAATACATTAAGTCAGATTATATAAGAATTTAGCTGTGAGATCGTCAATTTGTATAAGACATATAAAACAATCAATAAATACAATGTAAATAAATTAAATTCGTTCAAATTGTAAGAAATCATTATTATTATGTTATATTAAATTAAAGCATATACAATATACCTAGGTAGGTACGTACTACGTATACATATTACAAATTATAAATACAATTAAATTATCGAATTGATGAGTACGACATTACCTACATATATCTAGGTACTGTCCGAAATTCTACTAATAACTTATTTGTGATAAAATGACTAAAACAGCTGATACGGATTTGGATGAAATTGGCATACAGATACTTGATAATCGAGATATGAAGTTAGGACACATGTTATCACGAAAATTGAATAAATTCTTTGGAATCGAGAAACGATTTCTTCGCAGACAAAATCACGAGCAACAGCTAGTTTAAATACAACAACTACTCACTTAGCAATTCCATGAATTCCTCTGAATTCTCCAGCCTGGTTTTCTTATATTTCTTCCCGTAGAACGACATAATAATTCTGTTAACTATTAATCACTGCAATGGTTGTAAAACCATTTTATTGCGTTATTTATACTGTGCCTTTATCGTGCATTAATCTTCTTGTATCAGTTAAGCTAATAAAAAGTAAGATTGTTTTGAAGTTTTTTGTATTTTTTATTTCAACTCCAAATTTTGTTACTTTTATGGTCACCGTAAAATCCACATCGAATAGCATGCAGCACGGAATGCTGGGACCTGGATTCGATTCCCAGCGCTGGTCTCTTTTTCTAGTTCTTCTGCATCTATGTTTCAGTTTGTATTTAGATCTTCATAAAAGTAATCCAAAACTTCACTTTATGTTTAAGAAACTCATACAGTCTGAACACCATATCATTCTGGCCGTAACGAAGCGTGCATTAAATTTGATACGACTCTATTTTGTGGAGCAATAGGACATGTCAGATATTTTTGCACGCTCCGCTATGTATGACAGATATTAATGCAGGTAGTATACTTTAAAGCAAGGCGTGGAGAGCCTCTTACAGGCTGA